>NW_027514485.1:0-600000 GCF_048772815.1 Callospermophilus lateralis
ACCCATACCCTACTAGACTCTGACTACTAATTCTAATATGATGCAGAAAAGTAACACAAACAGAATTGAAATACAAGCAGTTCAGACGAGGCATGGTGTATAGTTGATCTTGCCTTTTTCATGATAAATGTTAGGTGTTATAAATCCAGTCTATTTTTAATTGAAATAGATCTCCATGTGTTTTTAAAGTTAACAAATATGTGAATTCCTGTCTCCCTTTGTCTGTAGCCTATTCAGCAATGTATTTTTATATGCACATATCAAATCCTACCTGGTGTCACACCTACATTCTTGTGAGGTGACTGACTTGGGAGATACAATTTGTGAGAAGACATCACTCCTCCTAAACGCTGTTGGAACTGAAAATTCAAATAATGGGTGAGCTTCCTAGTAGAACAACATTATACATAAATCCCTGTTAAGAAAATTGAATATTTTTGGATCTGTGATTGATGTATATTTCATGGTGAATTTCGATTTGCATATATGTTGCTACATTTTAATATCTGTGTGTGTGTGTGTGTATACACACACACACCCACACACTCTCCAGATTTTTCAAAATATGAAATATATGTATCTTATTTACACTCCCTAAATTCATTTATGTTCAAGTATGTGGATTTAAAATCAACTTTTCACAAGATTTTTCGCAGAAATATTTATCCACCTGAAATACATATTTGTTTCCTAGTACTGAAAACTAACTTCAGTGAATGGTACATACAAATCCTGTTGATAGCCACAGCCAAGGTTCTCCAGTAAGGACCATATGTACTTTTGAACAACCAAAGGCAGGCATGGTCCCTAAGCCACACGCTTGTTGTTTAAACAGAGAGGGGGAGATGTTGAGAGCCACAGCCAAAGGGGCCCCAGGAAACCTCCAACTGCCAGCAAACTTCCAGCTGCCGGCTGATGATTGGCTCACAGCGGCCCCAGCAACATCTAGCTCATTGGCTCCTCTGTGGTGATGCTCACTGCAGATGCTCATTGAGCTGTTTCCCCGCCCATTCAGACTGCCTGTGGATGATTGGCTCACAGAGGCCCCAGCAACATCTAGCTGATTGGCTCCTCTGTGGTGATGCTCAATGGGATGTTTCCTTGCCCTTTCAGACAACGGAGCTGCTCATTGGTGGACTTTTTTGGCTCCGCCCATGTGACCCAGCCAATCGGCCTCAAAAGGAGGAGGCTTGTGGTTGAGGGAGAGGCTTGTGGGAAGACTGTGGTGGCAGTTGGGCTCTGAGGGTTTTTCCTGAGAAGCTGTTTTGTTTGGTTTGTGTGGTTCTAAAAATAAAGTTCGTTTCTTTTGACAGTTGGCTCCTGAATTGTGCCCAGCCAGACTGATGATAATCATGTAAAATGTTGATTTTAAATCCACATACATGAACTTGAATGAATTTAGGGAGTGTATAATAAGACACATTTATTTCATATTTTGGAAAATCTGGAAAATCTCGTGAATATATATATATATATATATATATATATATGTATATATATATATATATACATATATATATATATATACATATATACATATATATATACATATATATACATATACACACACACACAACAATAAAATGTAGCAATATATATGCCAATCAAAATTTATCATGAAATATATATCATCCACATATCTAAAAATATTCATTTTACTGAACATGGATTTATGTATGATGTTGTTCACTAGGAAGCTCACCCATAGGTTGAATTTTCAGTTCCCTCAGTATTTAGGGGAAGTTATCTATTCTCATAATTTGTATATTCCAAAGTCAGTGAGCTCACAAGAATGTACGTGTGTTACCAGGTAGGAGTCTATATATGCATAAAAATATACATGTTCTAAAGAGGCTACAGAGAAAAGGAGACAGGAATTTACATATGTGTTAACTTTGAAAACTCATGGAGAAATTTTACAATGAAAAGTTGACTAGATTCATAACACATATCCTTGATAAAGGAGAAGGAAAATCCAAGTATACACCATGCCTCCTACAAAAAGCCTGTATTTCTATTCTGTTAGGTTTCTTTTTCTCCATCATTTTAGGATAAGTAGTCAGAGTCTAGTAGGGTATGGGTTAGTGTCGGGAATTCAGTATTTCAAATGGAAAATAGGATAATGTATCCAATGTGTATGCAAATATGTGCTACACAATAATCTTCCCACTCTCACCTAGAACAATGCCTTGACATTACCTTTGCCCCAAGTGAGACACAATTAGAGGAGAAGAGTAAGAAAATCTGTGAATACATATCTGGAATGGAAAATTCTCAGGAGTTCTCAACCTGGGAGCAGGTAGAGGAGTTTCCAGAAGTAAGGAACTGGGTAAACACTCCACAACCATGGAGGTCTGCTGGAAAAAAGACTTCTGGAGAAACTGCCTCTGAGGTGTGGCACTTGAAATATATGTTGTTGTCAGTAGCTTTGTCTTCATTTGTAGTGAAACCATCAAAGCTGGGTCTGAATCTATGTGACCTGGAGAACATGGTTTCTTGTTTTCCAATGAACCTGAGGCAGCAGTGCTGATTTTTCTCTTTGTAGGTAAACAGAGGCCACTGGGCCAAAGTGTCTAACTGTGTGGACGATGAAGCCATTTAGTCATCCTTCAATTTTCATGGTGTTTCTTGGTGCTGAACTGGGAGTTTGGTATTTGCTTCAAGAAATACAAGGAGTTCAACTGGGACATAGTGTTGGAGGGAGTTCTGTGACATGTGGTGGGTCAGAGTCTCCAGGAGAACGCACCAATCCGGCTTCTATCCCACATAGCTTGCCCCCTTGACCATAGCAACCTGATTCTGAACATTGCCCTGAAACCTCTCCATATAACAAGATGCCTTTGCATATAAGGGTCTGCTGGGTGCACCATGTCAGCTAAAAGCCATTTGGAAATCAATGGCAGATCCACATGGCACCACCATAAATATTTTATCACACACCTGCACACCACAGTTCTGGGCCAAATACTCCGCAGTCTCCATCTAACCGGCATCTCTGTTCTACACCACTTTCATTATACCCAATCAATCAAGGCACTGTCTGGTACACTAATGATGAGCAACAGAACATCAAAGGTTCTCCAGTGCCACCTCATCATGCGAATTTCAAAAATTTCATGGTATTTATCTAGCCATTTTACAAGGATGAAGTTGGAGGCATTATTTGTTTCAATTCTTTCAGGAATTATTCAATGTTGAGTAAGCTCATTTCAAGGAATGTTCTGGAGAACTCTCACAGGCAAGGCTTTCCAAAGAGTGGCCAAATAGTCACATGAAGCCAGGCCAATTGAGGTCTACAATGTGAGGTCCATGTGTGTTTTGACTCTCAACTATGTCTGGCAAGTATTTCAAAATAATATCATATGATATTCTGTCTGAGATTCCCAGTGCTCTGTGGAAAGCCACCCCGGGCCTAGATCTCAGTTTCAACGGGCGACTCTCATGGGTGGCTGCCTAAAATCCCAACACAAATCATGGCAATACTTCTCTGAGGTAAGTTCCAGAACTCAGTCTCTAAGGGGAATCACACCAGAGTTCAAGCCCTGGTGGACCCAGTCATCTCTTCCGACTGCCACATAAATGACCACAAGGAAAACCAAAAAACTCCCAAATGGCCCTCATCTTCTTCCATATAGACGCTCATCATAACCTCTGGCTTGACGTTTCCTTGAGGGGCACAGCCCAAGACAGTGTCCAAAATAATCTCCCTTTCCTCTCATTTGCCTAAAGTCAAGGTGGCCTGGAGACCCATTCTGTGAATCAGGAGTGATCAAATAACCCTGACTTTAGTACTGCTCTGCTTCTCTAATTTGAGGCCTACTGTCTGTGGAGTATAGATTCTTGATGTGAATTGGAGTAATGAAAAAACCCAATAACCCATTGGCTACCCTCTGCAGGGTTTTGAAGAACTCATTTGACCCAATAAATCCCTATTCTCATTTTATGGAGGTCAGGAACCTTACAGAGGAAGGTGAGAGACTTCATCCTCAATGAATGCTTTTTGGGCCATTTTGGTTTTTGATGTGCCTTCTGGAATGTTACATATGTTTTTTTTTTTTTTTATGGTTTTAGTGCCTTCTGGAATGTTACATAATTTTTTTCTTTAGACATTATTGCCAGAGTTCCTATCTTCATCCCAGTGCAGGTGAAATCAAAGATAATTCCAATCTACAGCTTCTGCAATAGCCATCCCTGTACTGCTTGCAGAACTTGCCTGGACACATGTGAACTCACCTAAATGCATTGTGAACTATCTGTTGGTGCAGCGACTTGTCGTAGTGTTGGGGTATATTTGCTGATGATGTCATCGGTGGTACAATTTTTCCAAAAGGAGCCGTCAATTGGCTTGGTGTATCTTCCTCCCTTCTGCGTGTCATGATCGTCCAGCTAAAATTTGGGGGGCCAACAGAGGTGAGGCAAAGAACCTCACCCACCCCCGCTGGTACAAAGACCTCTCCACAGGTGTGGCTCTATACTGGACGGGTAGTCAGTGACGGGTAAGATCCAATTGCAATGGTACCAACTTAACGGGTAAAGACCATATGTACTATTGGACAACCTAAGGCAGGCACGGTCCCTAAGCCACATGCGTGTTGTTTAAACAGAGAGGGCAAGATGTTGAGAGCCACAGCCGAAGGGGCCCCAGCAAAATTCCTGCTGCCAGCAAACTTCCAGCTGCCGGCTGATGATTGGCTCACAGCGGCCCCAGCAACAACTAGCTGATTGGCTCCTCTGCGGTGATGCTCAATGGGCTGTTTCCCTGCCCTTTCAGACCACAAAACTGCTCATTGGGGGACTTTTTTTTACTTTGCCCACATGACCCAGCCAATCGGCCTCAAGAGCAGGAGGATTGTGGGAGGCGGAGAGAGGCTCATGTGGGAGGGAGAGGTTTTGGGAAGCCAGTGGTGGCAGTTGGGGCTCTGAAGGTTTTTCCTGAGAGGCTGTTTTGTTTGGCGTGTGTGGTTCTAAAAATAAAGTTCGTTTCTTTTGGCAAGTGGCTCCTGATTGTGCCCAGCAAGACTGCGGCATTATCCTAATATTTCTACAATAACTGACCCAGTTTAACATCAATGCAAGTAGATTCCTGTGGGAGAGGACATGATGTGTGTTTTGACGTTCATTTTTATGTAACAGTGGTACATTACTATTTCTTCAGTTTATGCACATCATAGGATATATATTTGATCCACAAGTTCACAAATATATAGGCATTTGTTTCACTTTCAATCACTTTCTGCTTCAAAACACATGTATTCCTCCAGGTTTCTTGACTGGTCTTTTCATGAGACTTCTTTCCAAACACATTATTTCCGATTTCCATAATCACTTTTGAAGCAAAACTCACACATTCTTCATGAAAAACCATAATGCTGATATAACCATTAGATATATTACTGGTTGGAATGAAGGATTGTATATCAATGTAAGATTTTCTGTATATTTTCAGATATCAATTCAATCCATTATTTAAAGTTAGAACCAGTTATAATATTTATTTACAGTATGGTCTATTCATGCATTATTTCTATAATTATAGACACAGTGTACACCATTTTTACCTCCAAAAATAATTTATACGTCTTCAAAATATTGCTCCCAGAAATGGTGGAAGAAATACTCATGTCACCTGATCTACATATACATTTTACCACAGTAGTATTCTGCACACAGAAAGAAGAGGTCAAACTTATGTTTGTACCAAAGCCTAAATGAAAAGTGAGCATGGATTACGGAAAACATCCATGTCCATGTTGCCTAATGCTCTCAAAAGTTCATCCTATTGGTGACTACATGTTTGTTTCTTCCTAAGATTATATATTCAAACTCAAGCCTGTTGAAAATGTATAATTCTATCACTCACTTTATACTTTGCCTGATATCCTAATGTCAATTGATATCTGCATTCCTACTTTTTTCCCCAGTTCATCCTTTTGACAGACTCTCCACATGTGCTGACAATTACATTCACTCTATCCGAAACCCTACAGCTAAAGATCTTTTTATCCAAATCCTATACTCACTCTTCTTTCAAAACCTACCAACTATCTTACTAATCCTACAAATTATCCCTTTTTGACTGGATGTTCTCTTCAACATTCAATAAACCAAGGTACAAGTAATTATGCCATTGTATATCGATTTATCTGAGACATCTGTGCAGAATATAATTCAAAGCTAAGAATCCCAGCTAAGGGTCCAATGCAATTCTGGGCTTCAAATATTACCTAGATGTCTGTTTTCATACTTATAATTCACTTATATTCTTATAAATATCGCACGTTCCCAATACCATAATTCATCCCGCAGAATGATTCCTAACCCAAATGGAACATGTTATTAACCCTGACCATACACTGTTCTCTCAATCTAACTTTACTGAAGAGCAGGGACAGAGTTGGTCTTTCAATACAGAAATTAGGGGATCTTCCACTTGCTGAGAACCTCCAAGGTCATTAAAGAAATGATCCCAGGATTAAATGTAGGCAGCTATGAATGACGTCAGAGAGCAAAAGTCATCTTCCATGACAAACAACCTGGTTAGCATGAAGGGATGTGTCTGAATCAACATTTCTTTTCTTAATGTATAGAAGATGGACCAAACCAGGCCTATCTGGAGAGCTTTTTTTGGGTGCCTATGGTTGATATACCATGCAAAATTGTGAAAGTTTCACTGGAAGTATCGGCAGCCTCCAACTCATTGGACTCTTGGAAGCAACTGTTAGGACAAATTGGTTGCCAAGGCAGTAACCTGTTTCAGTTCCTGAAGGAAGTGACCTACGTCACTTCCTTGGTGAAGGAATTCTCTGAACTTGGGATCCATGAAGACAGGCACCCAGAGCCAGTCCCAGTCCCAGTCCCAGTGGGCTCACTTGTTCGGTTTTACCAAGGACAGGGTCAGTCTTTCTTGGTACCTACCTATGTGAGGATAGCCAAAGGCCAGGAGAGCTCTGAAGAGGGACCTTTTCTGAGAAAGCAGGTAGTGGCTCACCGCTGGCTCCTGACAACTTCACAGAGTTGGCCAAGGAGACCAGATCTGAGTCAGGACAGGACATTTCGGGAGAACATTGTATGGCCCACCAGTCAGAGGACACTCTGGATACTCACAGACCTACTTGGGGGAAGGAGGTGCCTTTCTGGGAGTGGTTGTGGTTTTGTGGTTTTGTCACATGTTCTGAGAATAGGTAGAAAATGCGGTTTGTTTGGTTTGGATTGCACTGTTTCTAGTAAGTCGTTTGACATGTGAGTGTTTCTATGTCTGTGTATCCCACTGTGTCTGTGGTTGTAGACATTAGAAAAGAGAATGAATTAATGGATGTGTCCTGTCTAGTAGAAAGCTTCCTGGCATTCATCCTGCCCAATTGATGAATGGACCGTGGCTTGCCTTCTGGATGGGCAAAACCTACTATCTTCCTAAGATCCTGTTTTCTTCCTGAATTCTGGCCACTCTCCAGAATAGGCTCATGGTTTTGTGTCCAAGATATATACAACCTCCAAGCTCTGTGACATGACCATGTATTGATAGCTAAAGTGAATGGGGAGCATCTCAGAAAACTCAGATATCAGTGTGACCAGGAAAGTCTCAGTGGAGAAACCCTGCTTTGGGTCTTTTGCTTACCTGTTTTTCTGTTGCCCTAAATGTCAGGAAGGTCTTTGCCTCTGGCCACCCCTTTGTGAAGCCTGAAGAAAACAGTTTTCAAATGAAAATGAATGGGCATCACCTGTTGCTCTTTGCTTAATTGCTTTGTAAAAGAATGTGTCTGAATCAGCCTCTTGGTTCTGTGTGAGGTTGTGGCTTAGATTCTCAGCACCTGATGCATCTAAAGATAGATTCCATGTGTGCACTCAAAACAGAAATGGCAAATGAGTCTCTTGCCTTCCTCTATTAGATTCCTGACCTTCATCAAGTAAGAATCAGGATCCTTTAGTTCAAATGAGTTCTTTGAACCCCTGCAGAAGTGCTTGGGTTTGCTGATGACTCCAAGTCACATAAAGAATCTATACCTGACAGTCAGTAGGCCTCAAATTGGAAAAGCAGAACAGTATTAACTACATCCCTATTTGATCAGTTCTGGTTCACAGGAAGGGTGTGTAGGCCACCCTGACTTTCGGCAAATTAGGTGCAAGGGAGCTTATTTTGGACGGTGTCTTGGTCTGCGCCCCTCATGGAAACCTCCAGCGAGAGGTTATGATGAGTGTCTATATGGAAAAACATGAGGGCCATGTGGGAGTATTTTGGTTTCAATTGTGGTCATTTGTGTGGCAGTTGGAAAAGATGACTGTGTCCACCTGGGTTTCAACTCTTGTGGGATTCCCCTTGGAGACTGAGTTCTGGAACTGACCTTAGAGAAGTATTGCCATGAATTGTGTTGGGATTTTCGGAGGCCACACATGAGAGTCACCCTTGGAAACTGAGATCTAGGCCCAGGGTGGCTTTCCACAGAGCACTGGGAATCTCAGCGAGGATATCAGTTGATTATATTCTGAAAAACTTGGAAGCAATAGTTGAGAGTCAAAACACACATGGACCTCACATTGTAGACCTCAATGTGGCTGGCTTTATGTGACATTGGGCCACTCTTTCGGAAGACTTGCCTGTGAGAGTTCTCTAGAGCTTCCATTGAAATGAGCTTCCTCAACATTTAATGGTTCCTGAATGAATTAAAACCCACAGTACCTCCAACTTCATCCTTGAAAAATGGCTAGAAAATACCATGAAATTTTTGAAATTTCCATGACCAGCTGGCACTGGAAATCCATTTGATGTCCTGGTGCTTATCATGAGTATACAAGACAGTGTCTGGTTTGACTGAGTTTCATGATAATGGTGTAGAAAAGAGATGCCAGTAAGTTGGAGCCTGCTGAGTAGTGGGCCAAGAGGAGTAGAGTGTAGGTGTGTGAAAAAACATCTGTGGTGCGGCCACGTGGATCTGCCATTGGCTTAGAAATGGTTTGTGACTGACATGTGCAGCTAGCAGACCTTTGGATGTAAAGGCATCTTGTTGAATGGAGAGGTTTCAGGGCAATGTTCAGAATCATATTGCTATGGTCAAGGGGGCAACTATATGTGATAGAAGCCTGCTTGGTACATTCTCCTGCCGATCCTGACCACAACATGTGACAGAACTCCCTGCAGCACTGTATCACAGTTAAACTCCTTTATTTCATAAAGTAAATACCAAACTTTCAGTGCAGCATCAAATAACATGACGAAATGTGAAGGATGATCAAATGGCTTCACAGTCCACACGGGGAGACACATAGACCCCAGTAGCCCCAGTTTGCCTACAAAGAGAGAATTCAGCACTGCTGCCTCGTGTTTATAGGAAAATAAAAAACCATGTTCTCCAGGTCACATAGATGCAGACTCAGCTTTGATGGTCTCACTACAAAGGAAGCCAAAGCTCCTGACAACAACATATATTTCAAGTGCCCAACCTCAGAGGCATTTTCTCAAGAAGTCTTAAGGCCGACACAGCTCCATGTTTGTGGTATTTACCCTGTCCCTTACTTTTGGAAACTCCTCTACCACCTTCAAGGTTGTGAACTCCTGAGCATTTTCCATTCCAGATATTTATTATGAACTCAAACAACAACAAGTGCTGGTGAGGATGTGGAGAAAAGGGTAAACTTGTACATTGCTTGTGGGACTGCAAATTGGTGCAGCCAAATTGGAAAGCAGTATGGAGATTTCTTGTAGAACTGGGAATGGAACCACCATTTGACCCAGGTATTCCCCTTCTCAGTCTATTCCCTAAAGACAACAATGGAATATTACTCTGCATTAAAAAATGACAAAATGATATAACTTGCAGAGAAATGGATGGCATTAGAGCAGATTATGCTAAGTGAAGCTAGCCAATCCGTAAAACCAAATGCCAAATGTCTTTATTGATATAAAGAGAGTAACTAAGAACAAAGTAGGGACGAATAGAATTAGAAGAAAATTAACATTAAACAGGGATGAGAGGAGGAAGGGAAAGGGAGAGAGAAGGGAAATTGCATGGAAATAAAAGGAGACCCTCAGGGTTATATAAATTACATACAAGAGGAGGTGAGGGAAAGGAAAAAATTATACAAGGGGGAGAAATGAATTACAGTAAAGAGGTAGAGAGAGAAGAGGGGAGGGGAGGTAAGGGGAGGGGGATAGTAGAGGTTAGGAAAGGCAGCAGAATATGACAGACACTAGTATGGCAATATGTAAATCAATGGATGTGTAACTAATGTGATTCTGCAATCTGTTTACGGGGTAAAAATGGGAGTTCATTACCTACTTGAAACACAGTGTGGAATATGATATATCAAGAACTATGTAATGTTTTGAACAAGCATAAATAAAAATTAAAAAAAAAAAGAAAACTAACTTTGGTGAATGGTGCAAAGAAATCCTAATATTTCTACAGTAACTGACACAGTTTAACATCAATGCGAGTAGATTCCTGTGGGACATGATGTGTATTTTGATGTTCATTTTTATTCAACACTGGTACATTACTATTTCTTCAGTTTATTCACATCATATTATAATATTTCATCCACAAGTAAGCAAATTTATCGTCATTTTTTTCAATTTCAATCACTTCCTTCTTCAGAACTCATGAATTCCTCGGTGTTCCTTGACTGGCCTTTTCATGAGACTTCTTTCCAAACACATTATTTTCGATTTCCATAATCACTTTTGAAGCAAAACTCACACAAACTTCATGATAAACCGTAACCTAATATCCTAATATTAACATTAGTTGTATAACTGGTTGTCATGAATGATTGCATATCAATATAAGATTTCTTATATATTTTCAGATATCAATTCAATCCATTACTTAAAGTGGAACAAGTTATATTATTTATTGAAATTAAGGTCTATTCATGCATTATCTGTATATTCATAGAAACAGGGTACACCTCTTTTTACCCCCAATGCTAATTTATACGTCTTCAAAATACTGCTCCTAGAAATGGTGGAAGAAATAATCATGTCATCTGATCTACACACACATTTTATCACAGTAATATTCTGGAAACAAAATGCAAAGGTCCCACTTAGGATTGTACCAAAGTCTAAATGGAAAGTGAACATGGATTACTAACAACATCCATGTCCATGTTGCCTAATGCTCTCAAATGTCAATCCTATTAGTGACCTACATATGTTTCTTCCTAAGATTAGATATTCAATCTCAACCCTGTTGAAAATGTCTTATCCTATCACTCACTTTATACTTTGCCTGATTTCCTAATGTCTCTATTGATATCTGCTTTTCTACAAATTTTCCCCATTTCATCATTGTGTCTGATTTCTTCATATGTGCTGACATTTATATTCACTCACTGCCCGAAAAAAAATTGCTAAAGAACTTTTGTTACATATCCTATACTAACTCTACTTGCTAAACATAACGACTATCTTCTTAATCCTACCGACAATCCCTTTTGACTGGATGTTCTCTTCAGCATTCAATCATCCAAGGTTCAAGTTCCTCTGCCATTGTATATCCATTTATTTGAGACATATGTGCACAATTCAAAGCTAAATATCCCAATCAACTGCCCAAATCCCTTCTGGGATTCAAATCTTACTTTAATTTCTGTTTTCATACATATATTTAACCTCGATATTCTTATAAATATCACAGGTTCCCAATACCATTATTCATCCAGCAGAATGATTCCTAACCCAAATCAAACATGAAATTAACCCTAACCATACACTGTTCACTCAATCTAACTTTACAGAAGAGCAGAGACAGATTGTTCTTACAATACAGGAATGTAGGGGATGCTCCACCTGTTAAGAACCTCAAAGGTCCATGCAGAAATGATCCCTGGAGAAGATGTAGGCAGCAATGAAGGACCTGAGAGACAAAAAGTCATTTTCCATGGCAAACAACCTGGTCAGGATGAAGGGTTGTGTCTGAATCAGCCTCTCTCTTCTTAATGTAGAGAAGATGGACCAAACCAGGCTTGTGTGGAGAGCTGTTCCCGGGTGCCTAAGGTTGATATACCATTCTAAGTTGTGAAAGTGTCAAAGGAAGTAGGGGCAGCCTCCATCTCATGGGACCCTTGGAAGCAACTGTTAGAACAAAGTGGTTGCCAAGGCAGTGACCTCATTCAGTTCTTGAAGGAAGTGACCTACCTCACTTCCTTGTTGATGGAACTTTCTGAACTTGGGACCGAGGAAACCAAGCACCAGAGCCAGTCCCAGTCCCAGTCCAAGTGGTCTCATTTGTTTGGAATCACCAAGGACAGAGTCAGTCTTCTTGGTACTGACTGATGTGAGGATGGCCAAATGCCAGGAAAGATCTGAACACGGGCCTTTCCTGACTAAGTATGTAGTGGCTCACCCCTGGCTCCTGACTGCTTCACAGAGTTGGACAAGGAGACCAGATCTGAGACAGGACAGACCATTAACGGGGAACATAGTATGGCAAACCTGTCAGAGGACACTCCGGATAATCACAGCCCTACTTTGGGGAAGGAGGTGTCTTTTTGAGTGTGGGTGTGTGGTTTTGTCTCTGTTCTGAGAATAGGTAGAAAAGGAGGTTTCTTTGGTTTGGAGTGAACTGTTTCTAGTAAGTCGTTTTACATGGTGAGTGTTTCTATTTCTGTGTATCCCACTGTGTCCGTGGCTGTATACATTATAAAAGAGAATGCATCAATGCATGTGTCCTCTTTAGTAGAAAGCTTTCCAGTATTCATCCTGCCCATTTAATGAATGGAGCGTGGTTTCCATATCGATAGGCAACACCTACTACCTTTTTAAGTCCCTGTTTTCTTTCTGAATTCTGACAACTCTTAAGAATAGGCTCTTGGGTTTGTGTCCAAGATATGTACCACCTCCAATCTCTGTCACATGGCCATGTACTGGATATCTGAAGGGAATGGCCAACATCTCAGAAAACTCAGATATCAGTGTGACCAGAAAAGTCTCAGTGGAGAAACCCTGCTTTGGCTCTTTTGCTAACCTATTGTTCTGTTGCCCTGAATCTCAGGATGTCTTTGCCTCTGGCGACCCCTTTGGGAAGCCTGAGGAAAACATTTTTTCAAAAGGAAATGAAGGGCATCACCTGTGGCTCTTTGCTTAATTGCTTTGAAAAAAGATGTGTCTGAATCAGCCTCTTGGCCCTGTGTGAGGCTGTGGCTTAGATTCTCAGCACCTGATGGATCAAAAGAAAGGTCCCATGTGTGCATCCAAAACCAAAATGGCAAATATTCACTCATTGTGAATGAATTCTTTTACCTTCCTCTGTTAGGATCCTGAATTCCATCAAGGGAGAATAGGAATCCTTTGGGCCAAATGAGTTCTTCAAATCTCTGCAGAGGGGCTTGGGTTTTCTCATGACTCAAATTCACATAAAGAATCTAAACCACAGAGTCAGAAGGCCTCAAATTGAAAAAGCCGAGCAGTATTAATGGCAGGCCTATTTGATCACTCCTGGTTTACAGGAAGTGTGTCCAGGCCACCTTGATGTTAGACAAATGAGGGGAACAGGACATTAATTTGGACACTGACTTGGGCTGTGGACCTCATTGAAAACTCCAGCCAGACGTTATAAGGAGTGTCTATATGGAAGAAGATGAGGACCATGTGGGAGTGTTTTGGTTTTAATTGTGGTCATTTGTGTGGCGGTTGGAAGAGATGACTGTTCCACTGGGCTTGAACTCTGGTGTGATTCCCCTTAGAGACTGAGTTCTTTAACTGACCTCAGAGAAGTATTGCCATGAATTGTGTTGGGATTTTAGGAGGCCACACATGAGAGTCGCCCTTGGAACCTGAGATCTAGGACCAGGTTGGATTTCCACAGAACACTGGGAATTTCAGCCCGGATATTACATACAATTTTTCTTAAAGACTTGGCAGCCATATTTGAGTTTAAAACACACATGGACCTCACATTGTAGATCTCAATGGGCCTGGCTTCATGTGACATTTTGGCCACCCTTAGGGAAACCATGCCTGTGAGAGTGCTCCAGTGCTTTCATTGAAATTAGCTTCTTCACCATTTAATGGTTCCTGAATTAATTGAAGCCCTCAGAGCCGCAAACTTCATCCGTGAAAAATGGCTAGACAATTACCATGAAATTTTTGATATTTTCATGTTCAGCTGGCACTGAAAAAACTTTGGATGTAATGTTTCTGATCCTGAGTATACCAGACACTGCCTTGATTGACTTTGTTTCATGAAAATGGTGTAGAACAGATATGCCAGTAAGTTGGAGCCTGGTGAGTAGTTGGCCTAGAGCAGTGGTATGCAATTGTATGATAAAACATCTGTGTTGCGTCCATGTGGATCAGCCATTGGCTTCCAAATGGCTTGTGACTGACATGGTGCAGCCAGCAGACCAATATATGTAAAGGCATCTTGTTATATGGAGAGGATTCACTGCAATGTTCAGAATCATATTGCTATTCTCAAGGGGGCAATCTACGTGGGATAGAACCTGGGTTGGTGCATTCTCCTGAAGACCCTGACTCACCATACCTTAAAGAACTCCCTCCACCACTCTGTCCCATTTTAACTCCTTGTATTTCTTGAAGTAAATACCAAACTCCCAGTGGAGCAGCGAGAAACACCACGAAAAGTGGAGGATGACCAATTGGCTTCACAGTCCACACTGAAAGACACTTAGACCCCAGTGTCCATAGTTTACCTACAAAGAGAGAATTCAGCACCGCTACCTCATGTTCATTGGATAATAAGAAACCATGTCCTCCAAGTAACATAGATGCAGACCCAGCTTTGATGGTCTCTCTACAAAGGAACTAAATCTCCTCAGAACATCAAATATTTCAAGTGTCCACCCTTAGAGGCAGTTTCTCAAAAAGCCTTTAGGCCAGCAGAGCTGCATGTTTGTGGAATGTTTACCCTGTCCCTTACTTTTAGAATCTTCTCTACCACCTCCAAAGTTGTAAACTCCTGAGAATTCTCCATTCCAGATATATTCACAGATTTTCTAGCTCTTATCCTCTAATTGTGTCTTACTTGAGAAGAATGTAATGTCAAGGCATTGTTCTGGATGAAAGTGGGAAGATTTTTGTGTAGCACATATTTGCATACACATTGGATTCAATTTCCTATTTTCCATTAGAAATGCTGAATCCCTGAAACTAACATATACCCTATTAGACTCTGACTACTAATCCTAATATGATGGAGAAAAATAACACAAACAGAATAGAAATACAGGCAGTTTAGAGGAGGTATGTTTTATAGTTGGAGTTGCCTTTTGCATGCTATAGTGTAGCAGTTATAAATCTAGTCAATTATTTGTTGAAATAGTTCTCCATGCGTTTTTTAAGTTAACAAATAAGTGAATTCCTGTCCCCCTTTCTCTGTAGCCTATTCAGCACACGTATTTTTATATCCACATATAGAATCCTACCTGGTACCACACGTACATTCTTGTGAGGTGGCTGACGTGGCAGATACAAATTGGAAGAAGAGATCACTCCTCCTAAACGCTGCTTGAACTGATAATTCAAATGTGAGTGAGCTTCCTAGTTGAACAACATTATACATAAATCCATGTTCAGTAAAATGAATATATTTGGATCTGTGAATGATATACATTTCATGGTGAATTTCGTTTGGCATATATATTGCAATTTTTAATGTCTCTCTCTTTGTGTGTATATAAATATATATATATATATATATATATATATATATATATATATACACTCTCAATATTTTTCAAAACATGAAATATGTGTCTTATTACACACTTCCTAAATTCATTCATATTTATGTTGTGGATTTATAATCAACTTTTCACAAGATTATTCTCAGAAATATTCATCCACCTGAAATACGTATTTGTTTCTTTGTACTGTTTCCACCCCAGATATGCATTCACGGATTTTCAAACTCTTCTACTCTAATTGTGTCTTACTTGGGGTGAAGGTAATGTAAAGGCATTGTTCTGGATGAGAGTGGGAAGATAATTGTGTAGCATATATTTTATACACGTTGGATTCATTTTCCTATATTCCATTGAAAATACTGAATCCCTGACAATAACGCATACCCTACTATACTTTGTCTACTAATCCAAATATGATGGAGAAAAACAACCCAAACAGAATAGAAATACAAGCAGTTCAGAGGAGGCATGGGGTATAGTTGGACTTGCCATTTGCATGATAAATGGTAGGTGTTATAAATCTAGTCAATTATTAATTGAAATAGTTCTCCATGTGTTGTTAATGTTAACAAATATGTAAATTCCTCTCTGCCTTTCTCTGTAGCCTATTCAGCACATGAATTTTTATATGCTTATATAGAATACCTGGTATCACACGTTCATTTTTGTGAGGTGACTGACTTGGCAGATACAACTTGTGAGAAGAGATCACTCCTCTAAACGCTGTTGGAACTGAAAATTCAAACTATGGGTGAGCTTTCTAGTAGAACAACATTATACATAAATCCTTGTTCAGTAAAATAAATATTTTTGCATCTGCGGATGCTATATATTTTATGATGAACTTCCATTGGCATATATATTCCTACATTTTAATGTCTGTGTGTGTGTTTTGTGTGTGTGTGTGTGTGAGTGTATATATATATATATATACATATATATAATTATATGTGTATATATATACACATATATATAATTATGAATATATATATATATATATATATATATATATATATATACACTGACTTGATTTTTAAAATATGAAATATATGTATCTTAAATACACTCCCTAAGTTCATTCATGTTCAAAAATGTGGATTTATAATAAACTTTTCACAAAATTATTCTCAGAAATATTCATCCACCTGAAATACACATTTGTTTCATAGTTCTGAAAACTAACTTCAGTAAATGGTGCTTACAAATCCTAATATTTGTACATTAACTGACCCAGATTAACATCAATCAAGTAGATTCGTATGGGACATGATGTGTATTCTGATGTTTATTTTCATTCAACACTGGTACATTACTATTGCTTCAGTTTTTACAAATAATAGGAAATATATATTTCATCCACAAGTTCACAAATTTATACGCATTTGTTTCACAATCACTTCCTGCTTCATAAAACATGTATTCCTCCAGGTTTTTTGACTGGTCTTTTCATGAGACTTCTTTCCAAACACATTATTTTCGATTTCCATAATCACTTTTGAAGCAAAACTCACACACCCTTCATGATAAACCATAAACTTAATGTGGCCATTAGATATATAACTGGTTGGAATGAATGTTTGTATGTCAATATAAGATTTCCTGTATTTTTTCAGATATAATTTCAATCCATTATTTAAACTCAGAACCAGATATATTATTTATTCACAGTATGGTCTATTCATGCAGTATCTCTATATGCACAGACAAGGGTACACCTCTTTTTACCCCCATTACTAATTTATACTTCTTGAAAATGTTGCTGCCAGAAATGGTGGAAGAAAGAGTCATGTCACCTGATCTACATGTACGTTTTATCACAGTAATATTCTGGACAAAAAAAGCAAAGGTCACACTTAAGATTGTAGCAAAGACTAAATGAAAAGTGAGCATGGATTACTAAACATCCATGTCCAGGTTGCCTAATGCTGTCAAATGTCAATCCTATTGGTCACTACATATTTGTTTCTTTCTTAGATTATATATTCAAACTCAACCCTGTTGAAAATATCTAATCCTATCACTCATTTTATACTTTGCCTGATTTCGTAATGTCTCTATTGATATCAGCTTTCCTAACTATTTTCCCCAGTTCATCATTGTGACAGTCTCTTCACTTGTGCTGACATTAACATTCACTGTCTACCGGAAACCCTATTGCTAAACAACGTTTGGTCCAAATCCTATACTCACTCTTCTTTCTAAACCTACTGAGAATCTTCCGAATCCTAACGACTATCCCTTTTGACTGGAAGTTCTCTTCTACATTTAATCATCCATGGTACAAGGACCTAAGCCATTGTATATCGATTTACCTGACACATCAGTGCAGAACATAATTCAAAGCTACGTATCCCAATCAAGGGCCCAATGCCCTTTTGGGCTTCATATCTTAGCTAGATTTCTGTTTTCATACTTATATTTCACCTATATATTCTTGTAAATATCGCAGTTTCCCAATACCATTATTCATCGCGCAGAAAGATTCCTAATCCAAATCGAACCTGTTAGTTAACCTAACCATACACTGTTCAGTCAATTTAACTTTACAGAAGAGCAGGGATAGAGTTGGTCTTACAATACAGGAATATAGGGGATCTTCCACATGCTGAGAAACTCAAAGGTCCATGCAGAAATGATTCCTGGAGAAGTTGTAAGCAGCTATGGAGGACCTAAGAGACCAAAAGTCATCCTCCATGGCAAACAACCTGGTCAGGATGAAGGGTTGTGTCTGAATCAGCTTCTCTCTTCTTAATGTAGAGAAGATGGACCAAACCAGGCCTGTGTGGAGAGCTGTTCCCAGGTGCCAATGGTTGATATACCAATCTAACTTGTGAAAGTGTCACAGGAAGTAGGGGCAGCCTCCATCTCATGGGACCCTTGAAAGCAATTGTTAGGACAAAGTGGTTGCCACGGCAGTAACCTCATTCAGTTCCTGAATGAAGTGACCTACCTCTCTTCCTTGATGACGGATCTCTCTGAACTTGGGATCCAGGAAGCCAGGCACCCAGAGTCAGTCCCAGTTTCTTTCTCAGTGGGCTCAGTTGTTTGGAATAACCAAGGACAGAGTAAGTCTTCTTGGTACCTACTGATGTGAGGATTGCCAAATGCCAGGAGAGCTCTGAAAAGGGGAATTTCCTGAGAAAGCAGGTAGTGGCTCACCACTGGCTCCTGAAAACTTCACAGTTTTGGCCAAGGAGACCCGATCTGAGAAGGACAGGCCATTTCAAGGAAACATATTATGGCCCATCAGTCAGAGTACATTCCAATTAGTCACAGACGTACTTGAATAAAGGAGGTGTCGTTGTGGGTGTGGTTGTGATTTTGTGGTTTAGTCTCATGTTCTGAGAATAGGTAAGAAAGGCGGTTTGTTTGTTTTGGAGTGGACTGTTTATAGTAAGTCATTTGACAAGGCGATTGTTTGTATGCCTGTGTATCCCACTGTGTCCGTGGTTGTAGACATTATAAAAGATAATGCATCAATGGATGTGTCCTGTCTAGTAGAAAGCTTGCCAACATTCATCCTGCTCAATTTATGAGTGGACTGCAGGTTGCTTTAGGGACGGGCAACACCTACTATCTTCCAGAGTTCCTGTTTTTTTCCAGAATTCTGGCCACTCTTCAGAGCAGGCTCATGGTTTTCTGTCCAAGATATGTACCACCTCCAAGCTCTGTGACATTGCCATATAATGGATAGCTGAAGGGAATAGCAAGCATCTCAGAAAACTCAGATATCAGTGTGACAAAGAAAGTCTCAGTAGAGAAACCCTGCTTTGGGCCTTTTGCTTACCTATTTTTCTGTTGCTCTGAGTGTCAGGAAGGTCTTTGCCTCAGGCCACACCTTTGTGAACCCTGAAGAAAACAGTTTTCAAATGGAAATGAATGGGCATCACCTGTGGCTGTTTGCTTAATTGCTTTGGAAAAGGATGTGTCTGAATCAGCCTCTTGGCCCTGTGTGAGGCAGTGGCTCAGATTCTTAGCACCTGATGGATTAAAAGAAAGATCCCATGTGTCCATCCAAAACCAAAATGGCAAATATTCACTCATTGTGAATGAATTCTTTTACCTTTCTCTGTTAGGATCCTGAATTCCATGAAGGGAGAATAGGAATCCTTTGGGCCAAATGAGTTCTTCAAATCTCTGCAGAGGGGCTTGGGTTTTCTCATGACTCAAATTCACATAAAGAATCTAAACCACAGAGTCAGAAGGCCTCTAATTGAAAAAGCCGAGCAGTATTAATGGCAGGCCTATTTGATCACTCCTGGTTTACAGGAAGTGTGTCCAGGCCACCTTGATGTTAGACAAATGAGGGGAACAGGACCTTAATTTGGACACTGACTTGGGCTGTGGACCTCATTGAAAACTCCAGCCAGACGTTATAAGGAGTGTCTATATGGAAGAAGATGAGGACCATGTGGGAGTGTTTTGGTTTTAATTGTGGTCATTTGTGTGGTGGTTGGAAGAGATGACTGTTCCACTGGGCTTGAACTCTGGTGTGATTCCCCTTAGAGACTGAGTTCTTTAACTGACCTCAGAGAAGTATTGCCATGAATTGTGTTGGGATTTTAGGAGGCCACACATGAGAGTCGCCCTTGGAACCTGAGATCTAGGCCCAGGTTGGATTTCCACAGAACACTGGGAATTTCAGCCCGGATATTACATACAATTTTTCTTAAAGACTTGGCAGCCATATTTGAGTTTAAAACACACATGGACCTCACATTGTAGATCTCAATGGGCCTGGCTTCATGTGACATTTTGGCCACCCTTAGGGAAACCATGCCTGTGAGAGTGCTCCAGTGCTTTCATTGAAATTAGCTTCTTCACCATTTAATGGTTCCTGAATTAATTGAAGCCCTCAGAGCCGCAAACTTCATCTGTGAAAAATGGCTAGACAATTACCATGAAATTTTTGATATTTTCATGTTCAGCTGGCACTGAAAAAACTTTGGATGTCCTGTTTCTGATCCTGAGTATACCAGACACTGCCTTGATTGACTTTGTTTCATGAAAATGGTGTAGAACAGATATGCCAGTAAGTTGGAGCCTGGTGAGTAGTTGGCCTAGAGCAGTGGTATGCAATTGTGTGATAAAACATCTGTGTTGTGGCCATGTGGATCAGCCATTGGCTTCCAAATGGCTTGTGACTGACATGGTGCAGCCAGCAGACCCATATATGTAAAGGCATCTTGTTATATGGAGAGGATTCACTGCAATGTTCAGAATCATATTGCTATTCTCAAGGGGGCAATCTACGTGGGATAGAACCTTGGTTGGTGCATTCTCCTGAAGACCCTGACTCACCACACCTTAAAGAACTCCCTCCACCACTCTGTCCCATTTTAACTCCTTGTATTTCTTGAAGCAAATACCAAACTCCCAGTGGAGCAGCGAGAAACACCACGAAAAGTGGAGGATGACCAATTGGCTTCACAGTCCACACTGAAAGACACTTAGACCCCAGTGTCCATAGTTTACCTACAAAGAGAGAATTCAGCACTGCTGCCTCATGTTCATTTGATAATAAGAAACCATATCCTCCAAGTAACATAGATGCAGACCCAGCTTTGATGGTCTCTCTACAAATGAACTAAATCTCCTCAGAACATCAAATATTTCAAGTGCCCACCCTTAGAGGCAGTTTCTCAAAAAGTATGTAGGCCAGCAGAGCTGCATGTTTCTGGAATGTTTACCCTGTTCCTTACTTTTAGAATCTTCTCTACCACCTCCAAAGTTGTAAACTCCTGAGTATTCTCCATTCCAGATATATATTCACAGATTTTCTAACTCTTATCCTCTAATTGTGTCTTACTTGAGGAGAATGTAATGTCAAGGCATTGTTCTGGATGAAAGTGGGAAGAATTTTGTGTAGCACATATTTGCATACACATTGGATTCAATTTCCTATTTTCCATTAGAAATGCTGAATCCCTGAAACTAACATATACCCTATTAGACTCTGACTACTAATTCTAATATGATGGAGAAAAATAACACAAACAGAATAGAAATACAGGCAGTTTAGAGGAGGTATGTTTTATAGTTGGAGTTGCCTTTTGCATGGTATAGTGTAGCAGTTATAAATCTAGTCAATTATTTGTTGAAATAGTTCTCCATGCGTTTTTAAAGTTAACAAATAATGAATTCCTGTCCCCCTTTCTCTGTAGCCTATTCAGCACACGTATTTTTATATGCACATATAGAATCCTACCTGGTACCACACGTACATTCTTGTGAGGTGGCTGATTTGGCAGATACAAATTGGAAGAAGAGATCACTCCTCCTAAATGCTGCTTGAACATTTAATTCAAATGTGAGTGAGTTTCCTAGTTGAACAACATTATACATAAATCAATGTTCAGTAAAATGAATATATTTGGATCTGTGGATGATATACATTTCATGGTGAATTTCGTTTGGCATATATATTGCAATTTTTAATGTCTCTCTCTGTTTGTGTATATAAATATGTATATATATATATATAGATACACTCTCAAGATTTTTCAAAACATGAAATATGTGTCTTATTACACACTTCCTAAATTCATTCATATTTATGTTGTGGATTTATAATCAACTTTTCACAAGATTATTCTCAGAAATATTCATCCACCTGAAATACTTATTTGTTTCTTAGTACTGTTTCCACCCCAGATATGCATTCACGGATTTTCAAACTCTTCTACTCTAATTGTGTCTTACTTGGGGTGAAGGTAATGTAAAGGCATTGTTCTGGATGAGAGTGGGAAGATAATTGTGTAGCATATATTTTATACACATTGGATTCATTTTCCTATATTCCATTGAATATACTGAATCCCTGACAATAACCCATACCCTACTATACTCTGTCTACTAATCCAAACATGATGGAGAAAAACAAGCCAAACATAATAGAAATACAAGCAGTTTAGAGGAGGCATGGGGTATAGTTGGACTTGCCATTTGCATGATAAAGGGTAGGTGTTATAAATCTAGTCAATTTTTAATTGAAATAGTTTTCCATGTGTTGTTAAAGTTAACAAATATGTAAATTCCTCTCCCTTTCTCTGTAGCCTATTCAGCACATTTATTTTTATATGCTTATATAGAATTCTACCTGGTATCACACGTTCATTTTTGTGAGGTGACTGACTTGGCAGATACAACTTGTGAGAAGAGATCACTCCTCTAAACGCTGTTGGAACTGAAAATTCAAACTATGGGTGAGCTTTCTAGTAGAACAACATTATACATAAATCCTTGTTCAGTAAAATAAATATTTTTGCATCTGTGGATGATATATATTTTATGATGAACTTCGATTGGCATATATATAACTACATTTAAATGTCTGTGTGTGTGTTTTGTGTGTGTGTGTGTGTGTGTGTGTGTGTGTGTCTGTGTATATGTATATAGACACATATATATGTATATACACATATATATATAATTATGAATATATATATACACTGTCCTGATTTTTAAAATATGAAATATATGTTTCTTAAATACACTCCCTAAGTTCATCCATGTTCAAAAATGTGGATTTATAATAAACTTTTCACAAAATTATTCTCAGAAATATTCATCCACCTGATATACACATTTGTTTCATAGTTCTGAAAACTAACTTCAGTAAATGGTGCTTACAAATCCTAATATTTGTACAGTAACTGACCCAGATTACCATCAATCAAGTAGATTTGTATGGGACATGATGTGTATTCTGACGTTTATTTTCATTCAACACTGGTACATTACTATTTCTTCAGTTTTTACAAATCATAGGAAATATATACTTCATCCACAAGTTCACAAATTTATACGCATTTGTTTCACAATCACTTCCTGCTTCATGAAACATGTATTCCTCCAGGTTTCTTGACTGGTCTTTTCATGAGACTTCTTTCCAAACACATTATTTTCGATTTCCATAATCACTTTTGAAGCAAAACTCACACACCCTTCATGATAAACCATAAACTTAATGTGGCCATTAGATATATAACTGGTTGGAATGAATGTTTGTATGTCAATATAAGATTTCCTGTATTTTTTCAGATATAATTTCAATCCATTATTTAAACTCAGAACCAGATATATTATTTATTCACAGTATGGTCTATTCATGCAGTATCTCTATATGCACAGACAAGGGTACACCTCTTTTTACCCCCATTACTAATTTATACTTCTTGAAAATGTTGCTGCCAGAAATGGTGGAAGAAAGAGTCATGTCACCTGATCTACATGTACGTTTTATCACAGTAATATTCTGGACAAAAAAAGCAAAGGTCACACTTAAGATTGTAGCAAAGACTAAATGAAAAGTGAGCATGGATTACTAAACATCCATGTCCAGGTTGCCTAATGCTGTCAAATGTCAATCCTATTGGTCACTACATATTTGTTTCTTTCTTAGATTATATATTCAAACTCAACCCTGTTGAAAATATCTAATCCTATCCCTGACTTTATACTTTGCCTGATTTCGTAATGTCTCTATTGATATCAGCTTTCCTAACTATTTTCCCCAGTTCATCATTGTGACAGTCTCTTCACTTGTGCTGACATTAACATTCACTGTCTACCGGAAACATTATTACTAAACAACGTTTGGTCCAAATCCTATACTCACTCTTCTTTCTAAACCTACTGAGAATCTTCCGAATCCTACCGACTATCCCTTTTGACTGGAAGTTCTCTTCTACATTTAATCATCCATGGTACAAGGACCTAAGCCATTGTATATCGATTTACCTGACACATCAGTGCAGAACATAATTCAAAGCTACGTATCCCAATCAAGGGCCCAATGCCCTTTTGGGCTTCATATCTTAGCTAGATTTCTGTTTTCATACTTATATTTCACCTATATATTCTTGTAAATATCGCAGTTTCCCAATACCATTATTCATCGCGCAGAAAGATTCCTAATCCAAATCGAACCTGTTAGTTAACCTAACCATACACTGTTCAGTCAATTTAACTTTACAGAAGAGCAGGGATAGAGTTGGTCTTACAATACAGGAATATAGGGGATCTTCCACATGCTGAGAAACTCAAAGGTCCATGCAGAAATGATTCCTGGAGAAGTTGTAAGCAGCAATGGAGGACCTAAGAGACCAAAAGTCATCCTCCATGGCAAACAACCTGGTCAGGATGAAGGGTTGTGTCTGAATCAGCTTCTCTCTTCTTAATGTAGAGAAGATGGACCAAACCAGGCCTGTGTGGAGAGCTGTTCCTAGGTGCCAATGGTTGATATACCAATCTAACTTGTGAAAGTGTCACAGGAAGTAGGGGCAGCCTCCATCTCATGGGACCCTTGAAAGCAATTGTTAGGACAAAGTGGTTGCCACGGCAGTAACCTCATTCAGTTCCTGAATGAAGTGACCTACCTCTCTTCCTTGATGACGGATCTCTCTGAACTTGGGATCCAGGAAGCCAGGCACCCAGAGTCAGTCCCAGTTTCTTTCCCAGTGGGCTCAGTTGTTTGGAATAACCAAGGACAGAGTAAGTCTTCCTTGGTACCTACTGATGTGAGGATTGCCAAATGCCAGGAGAGTTCTGAAAAGGGGAATTTCCTTAGAAAGCAGGTAGTGGCTCACCACTGGCTCCTGAAAACTTCACAGTGTTGGCCAAGGAGACCAGATCTGAGAAGGACAGGCCATTTCAAGGAAACATAGTATGGCCCATCAGTCAGAGTACATTCCAATTAGTCACAGACGTACTTGAATAAAGGAGGTGTCGTTGTGGGTGTGGTTGTGATTTTGTGGTTTAGTCTCATGTTCTGAGAATAGGTAAGAAAGGCGGTTTGTTTGTTTTGGAGTGGACTGTTTATAGTAAGTCATTTGACAAGGCGATTGTTGGTATGCCTGTGTATCCCACTGTGTCCGTGGTTGTAGACATTATAAAAGATAATGCATCAATGGATGTGTCCTGTCTAGTAGAAAGTTTGCCAACATTCATCCTGTCCAATTTATGAGTGGACTGCAGGTTGCTTTAGGGACGGGCAACACCCACTATCTTCTGAAGTTCCTGTTTTCTTCCTGAATTCTGGCCACTCTCCAGAGTAGGCTCATGGTTTTCTGTCCAAGATATGCACCACCTCCAAGCTATGTGACATGTCCATGTACTGGATAGCTGAAGGGAATAGCAAGCATCTCAGAAAACTCAGATAACAGTGTGACAAAGAAAGTCTCAGTAGAGAAACCCTGCTTTGGGCCTTTTGCTTACCTATTTTTCTGTTGCTCTGAGTGTCAGGAAGGTCTTTGCCTCAGTCCACCAATTTGTGAAGCCTTAAGAAAACAGTTTTCAAATGGAAATGAATGGTCATCACCTGTGTATCTTTGCTTAATTGCTTTGGAAAGGGATGTGTCTGAATCAGCCACTTGGCCCTGTGTGAGGCAGTGGCTTAGATTCTCAGCACCTGTTGTAACTAAAGAAAGATTCCATGTGTGCTTTCAAAACCAAAATGGCAAAAAGATCAGTCACTGTGTATGGAGTATCTTGCCTTACTCTGATAGGTTTCTGATCTCCATCAAGGGAGAATATGGATCCTTTGAATCAAATGAGTTCTTCAAAGCCCTGGAGAGGCTAGCCCATATGAGCTTGGGTTTTTTCATTATTCCAAATCACATAAAGAATCTATACCTGACAGTCAGTAGGCCTCAAATTGGAGAAGCAGAGCAGTATTAAGCCCAGGCTTATTTTATCACTCCTGGTTCACAGGAATGGTGTCCAGGCCTAGCTGACTTTAAGCAAATAAGGGACAAGGGAGCTTGTTTTGGATACCGTCTTGTGCTGCAACCCTCATGGAAACCTCCAGCCAGAGGTTATAATGAGTGTCTATATGGAAGAAGGTGAGGACTATGTGGGAGTGTTTTGGTTTTAATTGTGTTCATTTTTGTAGCAGTTGGAAGAAATGACTGGATCCACCAGGGCTGGAACTTTGGTATGATTCCACTTAGAGACTGAGTTCTGAAACTGACCTCAGAGAAGTATTGTCATGAATTGTGTTGCGATTTTAGAATGCCACGCATGAGAGTCGCCCTTGGAAACTGAAATCTAGGCCAAGGGTGGCTTTCGACTGATCACTGGGAATCTCAGCCAGGATATCACATGATTTTATTCTGAAAGACTTGACAGGCATAGTTGAGAGTCAAAACACACATGGACCTCACATTGTAGACCTCAATGGGCTGGGCTTCATGTGACCATTTGGCTACTCTTTGGGAAGCCTTGCCTTTGAGTGTTCTCCAGAGCATTCATTGAAATGAGGTTCCTCAACATTAAATGGTTCCTGAATGAATTGAAACCCACAGTTTCTCCAACTTCATCCTTGAAAAGTGGCTAGATAAACACCCTGAAATTTTTAAAACTCCCATGACCAGGTGGCACTGGAGAACCTTTGGATCTCCTGTTGCTGATCATGAGTGTACCAGACAGTGCCTTGATTGACTGGGTTTCATGAAAATGGTGAAGAACAGAGATGCCAGTAATTTGCACTGCTGAATAGTGGGCCCAGAGCAGTGGTGTGCAGGTGTGTGATAAAATATCTGAGGTGGGGCCGTGTGGATTTCCAATTGACTTCCAAATGCCTTTTGGCTGCCATGGTGCATCCAGCAGAACCTTACAGGTTAAGGCATCTTATTATATGGAGAGGTTTCAAGGCAATGTTCAGAATCAGGTGGGTATGGTCAAGGAAAAAGCTATGTGAAATAGAAGCCTGGTTGGTGCATTCTCCTGCAGTTTCTGACCCACCACACGTGACAGAACTCCCTCCAGCACTGTGTCGCAGTTGAACTCCTTGTATTTCGTGAAGCAAATACCAAACTCCCAGTGCAGCACCAAGAAACACCACAAAAATGGAGGATGATCAAATGGCTTCACAGTCCACACAGGGAGACACTTAGCCCCCAATGGCCACAGTTTACCTACCAAGAGATAATTCAGCACTGCTGCCTCATGTTCATTGGAAAATAAGAAACCATGCTCTCCATTCACATAGATGCAGACCCAGCTTTGATGGTCTCACTAGAAAAGAAGCTAAACCTTCTGACAACAAAATATATTTAAAGTATCCAACCTCAGAGGCAGTTTCTCAAGAAGTCTTTAGGCCAGCAGAGCTCTATGTTTGTGGAGTGTTTACCTCTTAGACCAGGATGTAAGAAAAGAACACTGACTCCAATTAAAATCAAATTAAAGTAAGCTTATTATTTCCACTGGCTGGGCTGCCACTCCCTCCCAAAATTGCGAGAACAAGAGAGCAACCCCACCTTTACTACAGCCCAGGTTTGTAGCCCAGAAAGTTACACAAAAATGGGGTAACAGATAATAGAACTCTGACAAGCATCACACTAATGGGAGTTTACATTTTTTTTTTTTTTGCTAGCCCCAACATCAAAATTTATGAGGACCATTAGAGCCTCAGAGAGGGTCATTGTCTGGCCACAAAAGGCCAATATTTATGAGGTGTGACAAAGTTTCAGAGAGGGCTGCTATCTGGTCAGAGAGCCATGCACGGGTGAGTTCAAGGCACGGGCAGTCATTCCAAGCAGGTTCAGAATTTGCAGTAATTTACAGTAAAGCCAAAATGATTTTTTCATGGCTTTGTTGCAATATGGCTCCCAATTTTAATAAAAGGTAAGGTTGGGTGTATCATTCCCCCCTTTTCTTATGTGTCCCTTTGTAATCCTTGATAGGTTAGTGGAAAAGCACTGAGGAAATTTTAATCCGTCAGTTAACAGTCACCAAATTTTTAGAACTCACCGAAAACCAGTCTCCCTGATATTACCTGACTTAATTAATTACTTATATTGATAGTCTATTTATTTTTGGCTCCATTGGTGTAAGTAGAGAGTCGTCTCTCATTTTGGCTTTTTCTCACCTGAGAAAGGGTGACATGAGTGTGCATGGCGTGAGGGACATGAGTTGCCTTTTTGAAGTCAGTTCTTTTTGAAGTCTTGTTGAGGAAGAACAGGTTGTAAAGTCATCTGGGGATGGGTTCTTCTATGAGAGAAACAAAAAACATGAGTATTGAATAAATGTTGCAGTAGCTGGATCATGACACTGTATGAAGTACCCTCACCAGTCTTTAATATCCCCAATTATCAGGACTGTGAACTTAATATTTAACTTTTAGTGATACAGTTGTCCCTCCCCATAATATACAGTTTAATAATTTAATGTCATCTGATTTTGCAGAATCCTTTCACTAGTATGACCTCTGTGTTTAATAGAGAAACATTTAATTCTGTTACTCAGGGCTGGATAATTGTACTAGCAAACACCAAGCCTACCTGTGTAGGTTAGGAATATCTGTAGGCCTTAAACTAAAAACTTCTGCCTCTGGAAGCTCCTCTTGATAGTCTATTTTTATAGTTATCAGGCATTCCTCTCTGAGAATCCTTCTTTGTAGCCAACAGTTTTACTTATTTTGGGAGGCTAACATAAAGTGTATACCTTAAAATATTATTATTATTATTATTATTATTATTATTATTATTATTATTATTATTATTATTTAAAATGCCCAGGATTGGCTGTATTTTGGTTTTAACTGTCTTTGCTAAGTGTTTAAGATGAAGCAGTCAAACTGACTTTTGTTTCTATCTATTGTTAGCAGTCAGCTGAGCTTTTATGGGAGTCTTTTTTTGGGATACTTGGGAGTAGCTTCTCAGTTCTGCTAGTGCAATTTGAGCTATGTGGGTCCAGGTCTTGCTTGACCATGTGGCTTCCCTCAGAAGCATCAGGGATGTCTCCCTTTCCTGATGACTCACCTCTTTGTAGCAAATGCACTGATTGGCTTTCTGTTCTCCAGTGGTCTCATTAATCTCTCTGATCGGGAGGTTATGTGGCCCAGAGTTGCAAAGCTCATAGAGAAATCCCTTGTTCCCTGGATTCAGACTGACTCAGAGGGCAAGAGTCAAATATCGTTTTTTTTGGACCTTTTTATTTAACTTTAATTTTCAATCCTAATCTGAAACAACCAGCAAATGAATTTTAACAGCCATATATTAAGAGTACTGTGCTTTAATGTCTATAAGTTTATAATTATTTATATATTATTAATTGGGATCTTATTATTCTGTCTGTCTTGTAGTTGATGACTTATTATCTTAAATTAACCCATGTTGTGTTCTTAAAGCAACACTTCTGTAAAACACCAACAGGAAATCTTTAGATCACTTATAAGGAAATTAAAAAATAAAATTTTTTTAACAAGAGTAAAAATACTTAGTTCATGTAATAGCTACCCTGAATTTTTTTGGGTGAGTTATATATTATATCATCTTTTTGAGATCCTAGTAATCTTGACAGAAAAAAAAATTTGAACATAACTTTAAATGAAATAAAATCTGACCTACTGCTTTCGTAGTCATTCTCACATGTAGTAAGATGGGACACAGAGTCTTATCTCAGGTAAGCAGGGCTCCTTATAAACCTTAAATGCTTTAGTTCTAAAGCTGATCTTTGTTTTTTAAATATCATTTTACAAAGTTTACATAAATTTTTTGAGGTCACATGAACATTAGCTCACACCATATGATATCACATTTAAAACATGAATTAAAGTACGGCTGAAAGATTTTAACCTTTACATAGATTAGGGTCTCATTAACTTAAAAATACATTTAAATTGTTCCACAATGTAAAAAGTAACATAAAACTTTACATATATTATTGATAACAGGTAAATAAATCCCCAATATATATTTTATTTACCATACAACTTCAGAACACCTGCTTGATATAATGCTCTTTTAAAGTTTCTACCTTATAGAGTTTTATAACTGGAAGATATGAGCACATTAATAGCATCACAATTACATTGATGTTTCTACATTAACCAAGTTTAGCTTTTAAAGAAATGGCAGTACAGTGCTCTAAAATAACAGTTCTTAATTAAACAGTTGTTTAATTTTTATGGTTGCCTGCTCTAGAAAATTTAAATCTTAATAAACTAAATGTTATGGGTAAACTTATGTTTAAGAAATTTTTGTCTCTTTAACACATGACTGATTTTTACAATCTTATACAGACTTTAGTACAAACTTATACAGACCTTAGTATATCAATCAGATATCAAACAAAAGTACTCATGAATGAGTAATCCCATATCAAATTTACTTTACTTATTTATCAAAATATTAGACAAATGTTTTGAACAGTGTAAGCCATTTTTTTGATTGAAAGAAAAGTCCTGGAACATAGGCATATTAGACCTTTTGTAGACATTAATACTTTATTAGATTTTTGAACACCTAGAAAAACTTGTAAGCTTAAATTTAAAGAAATTTATATTTATCAGTTTACCCAATTTAAATTGAAACATTTAAATCACGTGAATTAAAGATCTTTGGATCCACTTTTTAAAATTGTGTTTATGAGTGCTTTTTAATATGAGTGCTCCTTATATATGTTAATTTGTGTATCATATATATGATATACGGACATATGTATACATATATAGACATACAACACATAACAAATTGTGCACACATAATAAAAGTGAAGGCCTTGTAACTTTTCACAGGTGAAATCTCCACTGCAATGATTTAAAAATTCCACAGTTGGTCAAAGATATTACTGATCAGAAAAACATTAACCTAGGTCTGTAGGAGCAAAATCATGAGCTCAAAAAATAAATAAAGAATCTAAGGAAAAAAATATGAGTCCTAGAAAAAATGACTGGCCAGTAATAAGTAAATACCATACATTTTACTTTTTTTTTCCTTAGGCCTCAAATAAGTCTCCTACTAAGCTTACAGGCTTCTTTCATTTGCATTTCAAAATAATCCCTGGCTGAGGTCTGGAAGAAGCAGGAAAAAATGGCTATTCTGAGCAGAAACCTTAGGCCTAAGGTATTTTAACCATTATTTTCAGGTTAGGATGTTGAAAATTATGATACAAGTTTAAGATACAATTCACAAAATTTTATATCTTTACAAGTTGTTTTGTCAACAGATATCATACTATGATTTAGTATCCTTGTCCAAATTAATGCACTGGTACACACAGTGACATTTTCCCAGGCTACCTAATTTAAAATTGGTGAAAAAAAGACTGAATGATTGGGAAGTTACTTGCCAACTTGGAAGTAGAGTTCTTTAGTTTTCCATCCTAAGTATTTATGTTCTCTGGCATGAATTATCTGAAACCATAAACTAAACAATTACCTAAACCCGACTTTTAACTGCAAGATTGTGAAATGCTTCAAAAACCCATTCAGATACCAGATTGGTACAATGAAACATCATCATTTAGACACAAATTCAGCTAAGATCATTTCCAAGAAACAATTTATAATATTAACACATTATTGCACATGTCTTAAAGGGCCAGAAAAAAGGCACAAGACAGGCAGAAATGAACTCCAGACAATGGCTGACAGACAGAACCCTTTAAAACAGAGCAAATAAGAGAAAAATCTCCTTCCCCAGTGGCACCACAGATGTCCCCACAAGGGGACCAAATGTTTTCACAGAGGAGCAACCTGAAATGTAAAATAAAGTGTCTCCATGGTGACTTTACTGCATTTAGTGTCCCCTTTTTGTTTTTCTCTTTTTTTAAGAAGACAGAGGCGGCATTATCCTTACAGTGCAGGGAACGAAGGAGGGAATTCCCTGAATAAACAGGGCTTTGGCAGATGCTGGGAGATACTCAGTTCTTCATTCCCCAGCAGGCATTGCCATCTGCACTGGGTGTGCTCCAGGCAGCCAGCTAGGGGCTTCTCTCATTCTGCTTAACAAATGGTGGTAAAGTTCATCACAGTTCCTTAAAACACAGTCCAAAGGGGTGTCAGGCGTACTTGCTTTGTTACCCATTTTCACGTTCAATATCCTTAAGATTTTATCACAGAAATCACAAAACAAAATGCACAAAAACAAAAAAATATATAGAATACAGAACAAAACACACACACACACAAAAAAAAAAAAAAAACCAGAATCCCGGTGCCAAAACAGAAAAACAGAGGAGCAATTCAACGTCTTGCTAAAGCTCTGGAGTAGGAGCACGTGCGTGTCCCTCGGCACCTCTCTAACCTTGAAAGGAATTCCCTACAGAACGGAACAGAGGACAGAACGATTCTCATTACTGTCCTGGACAGGAGTGTATGTGAGCCTCCCCAGGCCACCTCTCTGTCATTAGAAGAGATCTCCCTTAACCAGATATAAGATGTTATCAAGGTGCCACTTACCTATGGAGGCCTCCTCCACCAGGTGCTTGCTAATAGTTTCAGTGCGGTGGTTCACTGCAGTGCTCCCCAGACCGACGGCTCACTCCAAGGCCTTGGAACATCTCAAGTTGTGCACCCCCTAGAGTGGCTCCCCAGCCCGTAGCCCTGGAGGGAAGGCCAGCTTCAGAATTTTCAGCAGTCTGGCCTTGTGATCTGGTCGGGCGAGGTCATCTCACTGGGGAACTCCAAAATGTTGGACTAGGATGCAAGAAAAGACCACTGACTTCAATTAAAATCAAATTAAGGCAAGCTTATTATTAAAACCGGCCAGGCTGCCTCTCCCTCCAAAAATGGCGGGAACAAGACAGCAACACCACCTTTCCTACAGCCCAGCTATATAGCCCAGAAAGTTACACAAAAAGGGGGTTACAGATAACAGAACTTTGAAAGCATCACACTAATGGTAGTTTACATTTTTTTTGCTGGCCCCAACATCAGAAATTATGAGGACCATTAGAGACTCAGAGAGGGTCGTTGTCTGGCCTGGGAAGGCCAATATTTATTAGGTGTCACTAATGTTTCAGAGAGCACTGTTATCTGGTCAGAGAGCCAGGCATGGATGAGTTCAAGGCACGGGCACGCATTCCAAGCAGGTTCAGAATTTGCAGTAATTTATAGTAAAGCCCAAATTATCTTTTCACGGCTTTCTGGCAAGATGGCTCCCAATTCTAATAAAAGATCAGGTTGGGTCTATCAAGCCTGTCCTTTACTTTTGGAAACTCCTCTACAACCTGCAAGGTTGTGAACTCCTGACCATTTTACATTCCAGAAATGTATTCACAGATTTTCTAACTCTTGTCCTCCAACTGTGTTTTACTTGGGGTGAAGGTAATATCAAGGCATTGTTCTGGATGAGAGTGGAAAGATTTTTGTGTAGCACATATTTGCATACACATTTAGGAGATCACTCCTCCTAAACACTGTTGGAACAGAAAATTCAATCTATGGGGGAGCTTCCTAGCTGAACAACATTATACATAAATTCAAGTTCATTAAATAAATAGTTTTGGATCAGTGGATGATATATATTTCAAGATGGATTTAAATTGGCATATATATTGCTACATTTTAATGTCCATGTGACTTTTGTGTTCATAATTTTTTGTGATTTATGTGGATTTATAATCAAATTTTCACAAGATTGTTCTCAGAAATATTCATCCAACTTAAATACATACTTTTTTCCTAGTACTGAAAAGTAACTTCAGTGAATGGTGCATAAAAATCCTAATATTTCTACAGTAACTGACCCAGATTAACATCAATGCAAGTAGATTCCTATGGGACATGATGTGTATTTTGATGTTCATTTTTATTCATCACCGGTACATTACTATTTCTGCAGTTTATGCACATTATATATAGTATGATATATAATGTTCAATCACTTCCTGCTTGAGAACACATGTATTCTTACAGGTTTCTTGACTATTCTTTTCATGAGACTTCTTTCCAAACACATTATTTTGATTTCCATAATCACTTTTGAAACAAAACTCACACACCTTTCAGGATAAACCACAACCATAATATTACCAGTGAATGATTGTATATCAATGTGAGATTTCTTTTATATTTTCAGATATCAATTCAATCCATTATTTAAAGTGGAACCAGTTATATTATTTATTCACATGATGGTCAATTGATGCATTATCAATATATTCTATGACACAGGGTATACCCCTTTGTACCCCCAATACTAATTTATATTTCTTCAAAATAGTGCTCCCAGAAATGGTGGAAGGAATACTCATGTCACCTGATCTACATATACATTTTATCACAATAATATTCTGGAAACAAAATGCAAAGGTCACACTTATGCTTTTACCAAAGCCTAAATAAAAAGTGAGCATGAATTAATAAAAACATCCATGTCCTGGTTACCTAATGCTCTCAAAAGTCAATCCAATTTGTGACAACATATTAGTTTCTGCCTAAGATTATATATTCAGACTCAAACCGTTGAAAATGTCTAAACAAATTACACACTTTATACTTTTACTGACTTCCTAAGGTCTCTATTTATATCTGCTTTCCTACATATTTTCCCCAATTCGTCATTGTGCTGACATTTACATTCACTCTCTACCCGAAACCTTATTTGTAAAGAACTTTTGGTACAAATGCTATACTAACTCTTCTTTCTAAATCTACTGACTATCTTGCTAATCCTACAGACTATCCCTTTTTTATTGGATATTCTGTATGTTATTCAATCATCCAGTGTATAAGATCCTATTTCTTTGTATATCGATTTATCTGAGACATCTGTGCAGAATATAATTCAAAGCAAAGTATGCTACTCAAGGGTCCTACTTGGCTTCAAGTCTTCCCTAGATTTCTGTTTCCATACTTATATTTCACCTATATATTCTTGTAAATATCTCAGGTTCCCAATACCATTATTCATCCAGCAGAATGATTCCTAACCCAAATAGAACATGATATTAACACTAACCATACACTGTTCCCTCAATCTAACTTTACAGCAGTGCAGGGATAGAGTTGGTCTTACAATACAGGAATATAGGGGATCTTCCACCTGCTGAGAATCTCAAAGATCCATGCAGAAATTATCCCTGAAGAAGATATAGCATCCTATGAAGGACCTGAGAGACCAAAAGTCATTTTCCATGGCAAATAACCTTGTCAGGATGAAGAGATGTGTCTGAATAAGCCTCTCGCATTTTAATGTAGACAAAATGGACAAAACCAAGCCTGTGTGGAGATCTCTCCCCGAGTACCTATGGTTGATATATCATTCTAACTTGTGAAAGTGTCACAGGAAGTAGGGGCAGCCTCCATCTCATGGGACCCTAGGAAGAAACTGTTAGGACAAAGTGTTTGCCAAGGCTGTGAGCTCATTCAGTTCATGAAGGAAGTGACCTACCTCACTTCTTTGGGATGGAACTCTCTGAACTTGGGATCCCGGAAACCAGGCACCCAGGGCCAGGCCCAGTAACAGTCACAGAGATCTCACTTGTTTGGATTTATCATGGAAAGAGTCAGTCTTTCTTGGTACCTACAGATGTGAAGATGGCCAAATGCCAGAAAAAATCTGAAGAGGTGTCTTTCCTGAGAAAGCAGGTAGTGGCGGCTCAAAGCTGGCTCCTGACAACTTCACAGAGTGGGCCAAGGAGTCCAGATTTGAGAACAGACAGGCCATTTCGGGTGAACAAAGAATGGCTCACCAGGCAGAGGACACTCCGGTTAGTAACAGACCTTCTTGGGGGAAGGAGGTGCATTTGTGGGAATGAGTGTGGGTTTGTGGTTTTGTCTCATGTTCTGAGAATACGTAGGAAAGTTGGTTTGTTTGTTTTGGAGTGGACTGTTTCTATTAAGTCATTTGACAAGGCAAGTGTTTCTATGTCTGTGTATCCCACTTTGTCCGTGGGTGTAGACATTACAAAAGAAAATGCAACAATGGATGTGTCCTGTCTAGGAGAAAGCTTCCCAACATTCACGCTGCCCAATTTATAAAACGACAGTGGATTGCCTTATTTGTGGGCAAGACCTGCAATCTTCCTAAGTTCCTGTTTTCTTCCTGAATTCTGGCCACTCTCCAGAATAGGCTCATGATTTTGTGACCAAGATAGGTACCACCTCCAAGCTCTGTGACTTGGCCATGTACTGGATAGCTGAAGGGAATGGCGAGAATCTCAGAAAACTCAGATATCAGTGTTACCAGGAAAAGTCTCAGTGGAGAAACCCTGCTTTGGGACTTTTGCTTACCTATTGTTCTATAGCACTAAATGTCAGGAAGGTCTTTGCCAAGGCCACCCCGTTGTGAAGCCTGAATAAAACAGTTCTCTAATGCAAATGAATGGGCATCACCTGTCCCTCTTTGAGTAATTGATTTCGAAAGGGATGTGTCTGAATCAGCCTGTTGGCCCTGTGTGAGGCTGTGGCTTAGATTCTCAGCACCTGATGGATCTAAAGAAAGATGCCATGTGTGCATCCAAAACCAAAATGGCCAAAAGAGCATTCATTATGGATGAAGTCTCTCGCCTTCCTCTGTAAGTTTCCTGACCTCCATAAGGTGAGAATAGGAATCCTTTGGGTCAAATGAGTTCTTCAAAGCCCTTCAGAGTCTAGCCCATTGGTGCTTGGGTTTTCTCATGACCCCAACCCACATGAAGAATCTAAACCCCACAGTCAGTAGGCCTCAAATTGGAGAAGTGGAACAGTAATAATGGTAGGCCTATTTGATCACTCCTGGTTCACAGGAAGGGTTTCCAGGCCACCCTGATTTTAGGCAAATGACGGGCAAGGGAGCTTATTTTGGACACTGTCTTGTCCAGCGCCCCTCATAGAAACCTCCAGCTAGAGGTTATGATGAGTGTCTATGTGGAAAAGTGAGGGCCATATGGGAGTGTTTTCGTTTAAATTTTGGTCATTTGTGTGGCGATTGGAAGAAATCACTGGGTCCACCTGGGCTTGAACTCTGGTGTGAATCCACATAGAGACTGAGTTCTGGAACTGACCTCAGAGAAGAATTGCCATGAGTTTTGTTAGGATTTTAGGAGGCCACGCATGAAAGTAGCCCTTATAAACTTAGATCAAGGCCACAGAGCACTGGGAATCTCAGCCAAGATAATCCATGATTTTCTTCTTAAAGTCTTGGCAGCCATAGTTGAGAGTTAAAACACACATGTACCTCACATTGTAGACTTCAATTGGACTGGCTTCATGTGACCTTTTGTCCACTCTTTGGGAGGCCTTGCCTATGAGAGTTCTCCAGAGTTTCATTGAAATGAGCTTCCTCAACATTGAATGGTTTTTGAAACCCAACGTTCCTCCAACTTCATCCTCGAAAAATGGCTAGATAAACACCATGAAATTTTTGAAATTCCCATGACCAGGTGGCACTGGAGAATCTTTGGATGTCCTATTGCTGATCATGAGTGTATCAGACAGTGCCTTGACTGACTGGGTTTCATGAATATTGTGTAGAACAGAGATGCCAGTAAGTTGGAACCTGCAAATTAGTGGGCCTAGAGCAGTGGTGTGAAGGTGTGTGATAAAATATGTGTGGTGGGGCTATGTGGATCTGCCATTTGCTTCCAAATGGCTTGTGACTGACATGGTACAGCCAGGAGAACCTTCCATGTAAAGGCATCTTTTTATATAGGGAGATTTCAAGGCAATGTTCAGAATCAGGTTGCTATGGACAAAGGGGCAACCCATGTGGGATAAAATCCTGGTTGGTGCATTCACATGCAGACCGTGAGCTCCACATGTGACAGAACTCCCTCCAGCACTGTGTCCCAGTTGATCTCCTTGTATTTCATGAAGAAAATACCAAAGTCCCAGTGCAGCAGCAAGAACCACCACGAAAAGTGGAGGAGGACCAAATGGCTTCACAGTTCACACGGTGAGTCACTTAGCTCCCAGTGGCCATAGTTTAACTACAAAGAGAGTATTCGCACTGCTGCCTCATATTCATTGGAAAATTAGAAACAATGTCCTCCAGGTCACATAGATGCAGACCCAGCTTTGATGGTCTCACTAGAAAGTAAGCTAAAGCTACTGACAACAACATATATTTCAAGTGCCCAACCTCAGAGGCAGTTTATCAAGAAGTCTTTAGGCCAGCAGAGCTCCATGTTTGTGGAGTGTTTACCATGTGCCTTACTTTTGGAAACTGCTCTACCACTTCCAAGGTTGTGAACTCCTGAGTATATTCCATTCCACATATGCATTCACAGATTTTCTAACTTTTCTCCTCTAATTGTGTCTTACTTTGGACGAAGTTAATGTCAAGGCATTGTTGTGGATGAGAGTGGGAAGATTTTTGTGTAGCACATATATGCATACACATTAGATTCATTTTCCAATTTTCCATTCAAAATACTTAATCCCTGACAGTAACTCATAAACTACTAGACTCTGACTGCTAATCCTAATATGATGGAGAAAACTAACCCAAACAGAATAGAAATACAAGCAGTTCAAAAAAGGCATGGTGTATATTTGGACTTGCCATTTGCATTATGAAGGGTAGGTGTTATAAATCTAGTTAATTTTTAATTGAAATAGTTCTCCTTGTGTTTTTAAAGTTAATAAATATATAAATTCCTGTCTCCCTTTCTCTGTAGCCTATTCAGAACATGTAATTTTATATGCACATATAGAATCCTACCTGGTATCACATGTACATTCTTGTGAGGTGGCTGACTTGGCAGATACAAATTATGAGAAGAAATCACTCCTCCTAAACCCTGTTGGATCTTAAAATTCAACCTATGGGTGAGCTTCCTAGTTGAACAACATTAAACATAAATCCATGTTCAGTAAAAGAAATATTTTTGCATCTGTTGATGATATATATTTCATGATAAATTTCGATTGGCATATATATTGGTAATTTAATGTCTCTGTGTGTGTTTTTTTGTATATATATATATATATATATATATATATATATATATATATATATTCTCCAGATTTTTCAAAATATGAAATATATGTGTCTTATATACACTCCCTAAATTCATTCATGTTCATGTATATGGATTTATAATCAAGTATTCACAAGATTATTCTCAGAAATATTCATCCACATGAAATACATATTTGTTTCCAGTACTGAAAACTAACTTCAGTTAATGTTGCATACAAATACTAATATTTGTACAGTAACTGACCCAGTTTAACATCAATGCAAGTAGATTACTATGGGACATGATGTGTATTTTGACGTTCATTTTTATTCAACACTGGTACATTATTATTTCTTCAATTTATGCACATCATAGGATATATATTTCATCCACAAATTAGCAAACTTATAGGCATTTGTTTCACTTTCAATAACTTCCTGCTTCAGAACACATGGATTCCTCCAGGTTTCTTGTCTGGTCTTTTCATGAGACTTCTTTCCAAACACATTATTTTCAACTTTCATAATCAGTTTTGAAGCAAAACTCACACACTTTTCATGACAAACCATAATCCTAATATAACGTTTAGATGTATAACTGGTTGGATGAATGTATGTGTATCAATATAAGATTTCCTGTGTATTTTCAGATATCAATTGAATCCATTATTAAATTTGGAACCCATTTTATTATTTATTCACAGTATTGCCTATTCATGCATTATCTCTATATTCATATCACAGGGTACACCTATTTGTACCCCCAATATTAATTTGTACATTTGGACACAGAAGCAATGGTCACACTTATTATTTTACCAATGTAAATGTCAGGCGAGCATCGGAGGAAGAGACTACCAGGGACTGTCTAATGCAACAGCCAAAAGTTTATGGGGGTCCAGCATGCTGGGGCTCAGAGCTCCCTTGAATAGAGGAGAGAGCCCTGAGAACAGCTTAAGCAGAGCTTATATACTTTCCTTGGAGAGGGCAGGGAGGGAAGATTATTGATGGGTCAGGGCGAGTGGGTAGTTTGCGTGCAAATGGGTGAGGGAGTACACTCTGCAGTTTTGCAGTTGGTACAGAACATTCAGGGAACAAGATTAGCAAACAGTTCTCAAGATATCAACAGTGTTTTGTTAAGCATACCGTAAAACTGGAAGTGACAATTACCTATTTTATTTACCTTTCATTCAACACTTTCTTTTGGTTACATTAAATCATAATAGTGATCATTGGGGATGTCACATTTTATGTCTGCTAGTGTGGTATATTGATTTCTGATTACCATAAGTTTAACTTGTCCAATTTGAGCTTGGAGAAAGGAAATTACACGGTTGAGCAAACAGGGTCCTACAGTTAGCAATAATGTGAGGATTATTAAGGGACCGGCCAGGGCTGATAAAAGCGTAGTTAACCAGGGGGACTCTGTGAACCAAGACTCAAACCACCCTTTTTGGGCCTCTCTCTCTTGTTGGTGCTCTTCAATGCGTCTTCTTAATTTAATCATAGATTCTTTTACAACTCCAGTATGGTAGGCATAATAACAACATTCTTCCCTCAATGCAGGACAAAGGCCCCTTCTCTCATGAAGAGGAGGTCGAACCCTCGCCTGTTCTGTAAAACAACTTCAGAGAGAGAGGTTAAAGATTCTTGTAAAGCTGTGATGGTGGTTTTTTAATATCTTTAAGTTTTGGTGTATTGCTGCTTCTAATTGGGTCATTTGTTGTGTCCCATGGATTAGGGCAGTGGTACCTGTGCCCACCTCTGCAGCAACTACTATTCCTCATAGGATGGCTAAAGTGAAAGATACAGGTTGCCAGCAGAACCGGGTTGTATGCCCCCCTATTTGAAATTTAAATGATCCTGCCTCATGATAGAGCACTCGGGGAAACATCTGCACCATTACATAATTAATCACATCTGTTGATAATTCTATGAATAAACAATGTTTAAGTATATAGAATTATACTGTTGTAGGAATGGACAAGGCAAGGCACCTAAGATAGCACCGAAGACAGGGAAACAGTCCTAGTTGGTTGCAACCGGATATAGAGGGCATTGCTTCTATTGTAATCAATTAATCCCCTGAATCCCAAGTTTAGGTAGTTTCAGAATTTTGTACCCAACATGTAAGAGAAAAGACTCAGAAATTTACAGTCTGCAGAAGTTCACAAAAAGCAGTTTTTGGTTCTGTTTTTATTTTCCTCTTCTCTGGGAAAGATAACTTTTTAAGGACATCTGGGAGGGGGAGAGCTTTTTTCTTCTCTTTTATTTTCTCCCTGCCAGCTGTTACCATGGAGCCCAGTTGGTAACTTCTTTATCTTGGAAATATAGCCATCTCTGGAAGCCTGAGCTCAAGGCCAGATGCCTTGTTCACATATTTTGTGAAAAACTAGTAAGGGGGTGTCTAGCTTAGAAGTGCTGATTTTTCCAGCCAGTGGCCAAGTATAACAGAGCAACACGAAAAGAGGAAGTTTATGTACACTGAACTCTTTTATAGGGACTTTGTTGCTGAAAGTCCTAAAGTCAGCCACGATGAAGATTTCTGGAGAAGGCCATTTAAGATTTTTCTGTGGGCCTGGTACAGAGGGGAAGATGGGGAAGGCGGGGGGTGAGAGCAGTTCTGTGGTTCTGAGAATGAGGAAAAAGAGATATAAAAGAATAATGGGAAAAGGGTTTGGAATTTTCCTGGCAACAAAACGTGAGCAGTAGAACAGGTAGAGCAGATGGGAAGACAGGAGTGAGTATCCCAAAAAGCCTGTGAGGGACATTAAATTCTTAGTAACCTGTTTTTAGTGATGACAAAGCAACTTTAAAGGCCATTTTCATTACAACTTGGATAGGCGTCTGAGGGCACTCCTCAGCTGGTTTGAGCTTTGGGTTAGCTGGTAAGAGGACCTGGTGGGACCCGGTGTGGGCACTGACAGGAGAAGAGAGGAGTGAGTGGGTGGAAGGGTACCTCAGTACCTGCTACCTCAGCAAGGGGGCAATGGTCTGAGAACCAGCGGAGGTTTGGGTTTTTGATCTAGTAATTGGAGGGGAGAAATCAGGTTGTTGATGTGAGAGTGACAGCAGAGAGTCTGGAGCAGAAGGATCTATTGGAGAAACATAGTTCATGATGTGAGCAAAGGAGGGAAAAGGCATACACATAGGGGAATTTTCTTCCATCCTTTTGAGCACTTGCCGAAGTTGAAAAAGTCACACAGAATTTGAGGATCTAGACACCCCTCTGCGGGCCATCGGTTTTGGTTGTCTAATTGGTAATATGGCCAATGCTGTGAACTGAATTTGATGAGGAGTTTGGGTTCCACCAGGCAGCCCCTGTATGCTCACATCCCCATAACTTACGGAAGAAGACGGCTTTTCCCCCACACAGCCGTGGTTGTTTGTGGCTTTGATAGTCCACCGGGCAAACATAGTAATCTAGGCTAGCCAACCTGCATCAGACTTGCATGTCCCTACATCCATAATGTTTGTTTCCATTATCTATGGTACGGAAGAAATTTAATGGAATTTTAATGGGATCCTCTTCATCAGAGATATCCCAATTGGAAAGACGTATACTCAGCTGACAAATATCTGGGTGGAGAGATGGCCACCAGGTCCCTAAGGGGGCTGTATGCAAGACAGACCATACTTCTTGTCTAATAGGATTTGTGATCAGCCATCGCTGCTGAATGGGCTGATGATGGTTAGGACTAGTGGTGGCCAAGGGGAGAGTCTATAGCCTTATCCACATGGACAATATGCAATTTGAAAGGGTTACCAGTCTTTTCCACTTTCAAGCCAGAGTCTGGACAGGGCGCAGGCATGAGATGAGAATTAGGATCCAGGAAGTGATTTCATCTACCTTTACCACTGTAGGTTTTATAAGTAGCACCTGGTATGGTCCTGTCCATCGGGGTTCCAGGGATGACACCTGAAGTCATCTTATGTAGACAAAGTCTCTTATTTGATATCGATGTGGAGTCTCCTCTTCACCAGGTTGGTAGGCAGTGGCCAGCTGGTTTGACAGGTATCGCTGAGTTCTTTCAAGAGCTTTAAGTTTGTCAAGCAAGGGGGTGTGGAAGGGATCGGTAGGTCTTAGAGTTGGGGTTAGGTCCTTACTGGAGGAGGGGCCCCATAGAGAATTTCATAGGAGGTGAGGTTACTCAAAGAAACAGAGGGAGTATTTCTTGCATGAAACAGTGCATAAGGCAGGAGCATAGTCCAACCTTTGATGCCCTCTCTAAGCTTAATTTCGTTAAGGTCTCTTTAATGGTTCTATTAATTTTTTTTTAACCTGTCCTGAGCTCTGGGGTCTATAAGCACAATGTAACTTCCAATTTATTCCCAGGGTCCTGGCTAACACCTTACTTACCTGGGCCATGAACGCCGGTCCATTATCAGACAATATACCCTTAGGTAGGCTGTATCATGGAAAAATATCTTTCAGGATTTTTTACCACCATTTGTGCCTTTTATTGTGTGGAAGGCTTCAATCCATCCTGAAAATATATCTACAAACACTAGGAGATATTGAAGTCCATACCTCGCTGGCTTAATTTCAGTAAAGTCCACTTCCCAGAATTGTCCTGGTCTGGTTGTTCATAGGTGCTATTTTGCAGGAAGCTTGGAAGGGTAAGCATTAACCTATTGACAGAACGGACAGGGTTTTGTTACCCGTTCAGTTATGTCCTTTCGCTGTGAGTCGGTTAGTGGAAAACTCTGTTCTTGATCCTTCAGGAATGCCTGCAGTTTCTTTGAACCAAGGTGTGTGAATTGATGTACATTTTTAACGTAGTGTAGGGATTTCTGAAATTGCAGGCTTGGCTCAGTGAACTTGAGGAGTTCAGTGCCAGTGTTGTTAGATGTTATCAAAAGCTTGCTGGTGCTCAGGGGTCCATTGGAATTGGGCATCTCCCTTTAACAGCGGGTATAAAGGAGAAGTTAAGGACGCAAACACAGGAATCCATAACCTGCAAAACCCAGTAGTCCCAAGAAACTCTCTGTGTTGTCTGCTGCTGGGGGGGGGGTGTATCTGCACAACCGTTTGTTTTCTGGGCTCAGTGAGCCATCGTTTACCACCCCTAAGGGAATAGCCCAGGAAGACTACTTCTTGCTGGCAAATTTGGGGTTTTTTGGAAGAAGCTCTATACCCGAGTTGAGCAAGCTTATATAATAGTGCTTGGTTCCCAGACTCACAGTTTTCCTTGGTGTTGGCTGCAGTAACAGGTCATCCACGTATTGAAGCTGGGTGACTTCAGGGTGCATAGGTCTGAAGTTGTTGACATCTCTGTGGAGGGCTTCATCAAAGAGAGTGGGGGAGTTTTTGAACCCCTGTGGGAGTCTAGTCCATGTTAGTTTACCATACGTTCCGGTTTCTGGGTCTACCCACTCAAAAGCAAACAGCAACTGACTGTCTTTATGCAGAGGCATGCAATAGATAGCATCTTTATGTCCATACCATTTCTACTCAGGGTTCAGAGTGATAAGCAGATTGTATGAATTATTTACCATGGGGTGAATGTCCTGCACTCTGTTGTTGATCTCTCTTAGGTCTTGTATGGGGGATAGTCCCCAGTTCCTGGATTTTTTACCGGTAGCAGGGGAGTGTTCCAGGCCGATTGACAGGGCCTTAGAACCCTAAGGCCAGATATTTCTGAATATGGGGCCTTATCCCATCTTTACCTCTTTTGCTCAGAGGATGTTGTTTGACATTGATTGGGGAGGCTGAGGTTTTTAACTCCACTGTTCTTGGAGGTTGTTTCATGGCTAGGCCTAACCCAACAATTTTGCCCAGGCATCTGGGTAATCTGTTATCCATTTCTGGGGTAGCTTGCCTGTTTGATCAGTCTTGGGGTGTGTGAAAAGTGGATGTTCATCTTCGACTGACATTTATAAAGCCATGACTATAGGAGTTTTTAATGAAGGATTTAGAAATTTCATTTTGGGGCCTTCGGGGTTAAAAGTTGTTTTGGCCCGGAGCTTACTGAGCAGATCTCTGCCCATCAATGGGGCCAGGCATTCTGGGATTACTAGGAAGGAATGTTGGATTTTGTCTTTCCCCATGTCCATGGTCCTCTTAGTTGTCTAAGTCTGATATTTACTGCTGTTAGCCCTTTGAACTAGAGATCTTTTATTTGATAGAGGGCCCAGTGGGGCCTTAAGGGCTGAGTATACTGCTGCTGTATCCACTTCAAAGTTTATGGGGTCCCCTTCACTTCAAAACTTACCCTGAGCTCGGGGAAGGGATCTGACCCCCGACATTCTTAGTCAACCTCCAGAGTCAGAAAGGCTGTCTGGCGTGGCTTTCTCTTTCTAGGGCACTCTTTGGCTCAGTGTCCTTTTTCTTTACAGTAGGCACATTGATCTGAGGCCAAGGGTGGCCTCTGGAGGGGACCCAGGTATCACTTCTTGTCTCCCTGTTTCTTAATTTCTGGCCTATTTATTGTTGTGACCAGGACATTAGTTAATACCTTAATCTGTCTTTTTCATCTCTCATCCTCCCTTTGCTCCCTTTCGTTCTCTCTGTTTCTCTCTTATAGGATACTTTCTCGGCTACTCTGACTAAATCTCTCAAAGTCATATCTTGTAATCCATCTAAGTATTGTAACTTTCTTTTAATATCCAGATCAGCTTGCCCAATGAAGGCCATCATGGCATATGCCTTTTGATCCTCTGCCTGAAGATCGAAAGGAGTATATCTCCTATATGCCTCCATAATTCTCTCTAGAAACATAGAGGGATGTTCATCAGGCCCTTGAATAATCTCTCTTACCTTGGCCAAATTATTTGGTTGCCTAGCGGCCGGTTGGAAACCCACTATTAGGGCCTGGCAATAAGTGGACAGATGCTTCCTACCTTCAAAGGTGTCGGGGTCCCAGTTGGGTAAGTTCAAGGGGAAGCCGGCTTTGATTATGTTGGGAAGTTGTGTTGGTCCCCCATCTGGTCCGAGGATATTTTTTTTTCTAGCTTCCAGGAAGTTTCTCTCTCATTCCTCTGTCATGAAGAGAATCCCTAGGATTTGTTGGCAGTCATCCCAAGTAGGCAGGTTTGAAAACGCCAGGGAGTTCTTTGAGTTCTTTTTGCCAGGCCAGCTTCCTCCAGGGAAGGAGGGGCTGTGTGTGTGACAAGGGGGAGTCATTTGGTGGGCGCTGGGCTGGCCTAGCTTCCTCCAGTGGCGGAGAGGCTGAGTCAGCAGCAGGGGAATCACTTAGAGGTTGTTGGGGGTTGGTGGACGAGGGCAGCGGATAAGAAGGCGAGGAGAGTCCAGTAGAGTCTTGAGACTCAGGGAGAAGAGAGGGTGGAGGAGGAGGAGCAGAGGGTTTGAGAGATAGAATCATGGTGGAAGGAGTAGGAGCGGGGGCAGAGACAAGGAAAAGCTTCACCCATGGAGGAGGAGATTTGCAGAGGTCCTGCAAAGTTGAGATATATGGCTGTTGATCTGGATGTCCATGTGGCCCCGGTTGAAATACAAAATCTCTGACTTTTCGAATTAGTGGGACGTAGATGTTTCTAGGGGCTATCCAACTCCAAAGGTGGGTCATTCTGAGGCACAGAGGGTCTGCCAGGTCCAGCGATTTACTGAAAAAGAAAGATTCTGGGCCCTTAAGCGGACTTTGTTCCAGTGATCAAGGGTCAGGAAGAGAGGTGTTGAAGTTCTCTGTCCCAAAATGAGAGATACACAAACAGTGAAAGCAACGACACACTACACTGACAAGACAAGACAATAAAGTCAGGCATTGGACGTCCAATACTGAGGCCAGGCCTGAGTAGCCCGCAAAACCTGATGGGCTGGCAATACCGAATCCGAAGCAAAATATCACTGAGTCAAGGAGACTATTGTTCCTCGATTTCCTGAGTCCTCTGGGGCATCCCCCAGGGACGTGGCCTGTGGCTCTGTGACACGTATGTCAGCCTCTGTCAGAGAGAGCTCACGCTCATCACCCATAGCCATTTTGCCAAGCCCTAACCTGAAACCTAAAACCAAAAAGAGTTCCCTTACTTACCCTGAAAGGAGCCCCTTGGGGATCTTTCATCCGCCGCTGTCGGATCTTGCTGGTGCCTCCAGATGTAAAGGTCGGGCAAGCATCGGAGGAAGCGACAACCAAGAGAATGTCTCCTTCAACAGTAAATGGTTTATTATGGGTCCAGCATTCTGGGGCTCAGAGCTCACTTGAATAGAGCAGAGAGCAATGAGAACAGCTTAAGGAGAGCTTATATGCTTTCCTTGGAGAGGGCAGGGAGGGAAGTTTATTGATGGGTCAGGGCAAGTGGGTGGTTTGCGTGCAAACGGGTGAGGGTATACATTTGCAGTTTGGCAGTTGGGGACAGCACATTCTGGAAACAAGATTAGCAAACAGTCCTCAAGACTTCAACAGTGTTTTGTTAAGCATACAGAAAAACAGTAAGTAACAAGTACCTATTTTATTAACCTTTCACCAAAGCCTAAATGGAAAGTGAGCATGGATTACTAAACACATCCATGTCCAGGTTGCCTAATGCTCTCAAATCAATCTTATTGGTGACTACATATTTGTTTCTTCTTAAGATAATATATTCAACCTCAACCCTGTTGAAAATGACTAATCCTATCAGTCACTTTATATTTTGTCTGATTTCCTAATGTCTATTGATATCTGCTTTCCTACATATTTTCCCCAGTTCATCATTGTGACTGACTCTTCACATGTGCTGACATTTACATTCACTCTCTATCCGAAACCCTATTGCTAAAGAACTTTTGGTCCAAATCCTATATTACTCTTTTTTCTAACATACCGACTATCTTCCTAATCCTAAAGACTATCCCTTTTTGACTGGATGATCACTTCGACAATCAATCATCCAAGGTACAAGGTCCTATGCCATTGTATATTGATTTATCTGAGACATCTTTGCAGAACATAATTCAAAGCTAAGTATCCCAATCAACAGCCCAATGCCCTTCCTGGATTCAAATCTTATCTAGATTTCTGTTTTCAAACTTATATTTCACCAATATATTCTTGTAAATATCGCAAGTTCCCAATACCATTATTCATTAAGCAGAATGATTCCTAATTCAAATCAAACATGTTATTAAGCCTAACCATACATTGTTTCCTCAAACTAACTTTACAGAAGAGCCGAGACAGAGTTTGTCTTACAATACAGTAATGTAGGGACTCTTCCACCTGCTGAGAACATCAAAGGACCATGCAGAAATTATACCCTTAAGAAGTTGCAGGCAGCTATGAAGGACCTAAGAGGGAAAAAGTCATATTCCATGGCAAACAACAGGGTCAGTATGAAGGGATGTGTCTGAATCAGCCTCTCCTTTCTTAATGTAGAGAACTGATAAAACCATGCCTGTGTGGAGAGCTGTTTCCAGGTGCCTATGGTTGATATACCATTCTAACTTGTGAAAGTGTCAAAGGATGTAGGGGCAGCCTCCATTTCATGGGACCTTTCGAAGCAACTGTTAGGACAAAGTGGTGGCCAATGTAGTGACCTCATTCAGTTCCTGAAGGAAGTGACCTCACCTCTCTTCCTTGGTCATCAAAAAATCTGAAATTGTGATGCAGGAAGCCAGGCACCCAGAGCCAGTCCCAGTCCCAGTCCCAGTGGTCTCACTTGTTTGGATTTACCAAGGACAGAGTCAGTCTTCCTTGGTACCGACTGATATGAGCATTGTCAAATGGCAGAAGATCTCTGAAGAGGGGCCTTTCCTGAGAAAGCAGGTATTGGTTCACCGCTGGCTCCTGACAACTTCACAGAGTTGGCAAAGGAGACCAGATCTGAGAAAGGGCAGGCCATTTCAGGGGAACATAGTATGGCCCACCAGTTAGAGGACACTCCGGATAGTCACAGACCTACTTGGGTTAAGGAGGTGCCTTTGTGGGTGTGGAGTGAGTTTGTGGTTTTCTCTCATGTTCTGAGAATAGGTAGGAAAGGCTGTTTGTTTGGGTTGGAGTGGCCTGTTTCTAGTAAGTCGTTTGACAAGGCTAGTGTTTCTATGTCTGAGTATCCCACTGTGTCCGTGGTTGTAGACATTAGAAAAGAGAAGGCATCAAAGGATGTGTCCTGTCTAGTAGAAAACTTCCCAGCATTCATCCTGCCTAATTAAAGAATGGACTGTGGTTTGCCTTATGGATGGGCAACACCTACTAAATTCCTAAGTTCCTGTTTTCTTCCTGAATTCTGGCCACTCTCCAGAATAGGCTCATGGTTTTGTTTCCAAGATATGTACCACCTTCAAGCTCTGAGACATGTCTATATACTTGATAGCTGTAGAGAATGGGAACATCTTAGAAAACTCAGATATCAGTGTGACCAGTAAATTTTCAGTGGAGAAATCCTGCTTTGGTTCATTTGCTTACCTATGGTTCTGTTGTCCTGAATGTCGGGAAGGTCTTTGCCTCAGGCCACCCCTTTGTGAAGCCTGAAGAAAACAATTTTCAAATGGAAATGAATGGGCATCACCTGTGGTTCTTTGCTTAATTGCTTGTAAAAGGATGTGTCTAAATCAGCCTCTTGGCCCTGTATGAGGTTGTGGCTTAGATTGTCAGCACATGATGGATCTAAGGATAGATTCCATGTGTGCAATCAAAACCAAAATGGCCAAAAATCTGTCATTGTTGATCAGTCTCTTGCCTTCCTCTGTTAGGATTCTGACCTCTGTCAAGTGAGAATAGGGATCCTTTAAGTCAAATGAGTTCTTTGAAGAACTGCAGAGGTGCTTGTGTTTTCTTGTGACTCCAAATCACTTAAAGAATCTATCCCTGAGAGTCAGTAGGACTCAAATTGAAGAAGCAGAGCAGTATTCATGGCAGGCCTATTGGATCACTCCAGGTTCACAGGAAGGGTGACGATGCCACCCTGACTTTAGGCAAATGAGGGGCAAGGAAGATTATTTTGGACACTCTCTTGGGATGCGTCCCACATGAAAAACTCTAGCCAGAGGTAATGATGAGTGTCTATATGGAAGAAAGTAAGCACCATGTGGGAATGTTTTGGTTTTAAGTGTAGTCATTCATGTGGCAGTTGGAAGAGATGACTGGATCCACCTGGGCTTGAACTCTGGTGTCATTCCCCTTAAACACTGAGTTCTGGATCAATCATCAAAGAAGTATTGCCATGAATTGTGTTGGGAATTTAGGAGGCCACGCATGAGAGTCTCCGTTGGAAACTGAGATCTAGTCCTAGGGTGGCTTTCCACAGAGCACTGGGAATCTCAGCCAGGATATCACATTATTTTATTCTGAAAGACTTGGAAGCCATATTTGCTAGTCAAAACACACATGGACCTCAATTGTAGACCTCGATGGGCCTGGATTCATGTGACCTTTAGGCCACTCTTTGGGAAGCCTTGCCTGTGAGAGTTCTCCAAAGCTTTCATTGAAATGAGCTTCCTCACCATTGAATGATTCCTGAATGATTTGAAAGCCATAGTGCTTCCAACTTCATAATTGAAAATTTGCTAGATAAATACCATGAAATTTTTGAAATTCCAATGACCAGGTGGCAATGAAGAACCTTTGCATGTCCTGTTGCTGATCACGAGTGTACCAGACAGTGCCTTGATTGACTGGTTTTGATGAAAATGGTGTAAAACAGAGATCTCAGTAATTTGGATCCTGCTGAGTAGTGGGCCTAGAGCAGTAGTGAGCAAATGTGTGATAAAACATCTGAGGTGGGGCCATGTGGATCTGCCATTGGCTTCCAAATGGCTTGTGACTGACATGGTGCAGCGAGCAGACCCTTATATGTAAAGGCAACTTGTTATATGGAGAGGTTTCAGGGCAATGTTCAGAATCAGGTTGCTATGGTCAAGGGGGCATCCTATGTGGTATACAAGCCCTGTTGGTGCATTCTCCTGCAGACCCTGATCCACCACACGTGACAGAACTCGCTGCAGCACTGTGTCCCAGTTAAACTCCTTGTATTTCGTGAAGCAAATACCAAACTCCGAGTGCAGCAGGAAGAAACATTATGAAAAGTGGAGGATGATGAAATGGCTTCGCAGTCCACATGGGGAGACACTTAGCCCCCAGTGGCCACAGATTACCTACAAAGCAAGAATTCAGCACTGCTGCTTCATGTTTATTGGAAAATTATAAACCATGTCCTCCAGATCACAGAGATGAAGACCCAGGTTTGATGGTCTCACTAGAAAGGAAGCTAAAGCTCCTGACAGCAACATATATTTCAAGTGCCCAACCTAAAGGCAGTTTCTCCAGACGTCTTTAGGCAGGCAAATCTCCATGTTTGTAGAGTTTTTACACTGTCCCTTACTTTTGGAAACTCCTCTACAATCTCCAAGGTTGTGAACCCTAAGCATTTTCAATTTCAGATATGTATTCAAAGATTTTCTAACTCTTCTCCTCTAATTGTGTCTTACTTGGGGTGAAGGTAATGTGAAGGCATTGTTCTGAATGAGAGTGGGAAAATTTTTTGTAGTACACATTTGCATACACATTGATCCATTTTCCAATTTTCCATTCGAAATACTGAATCCCTGACACTAACTCATACCCTACTAGACTCTGACTACTAATCCTAATATTATGGAGAAAAATACCCCAAAAGAATGAAAATACAAGCAGTTCAGAGGAAGCATGGTGTATAGTTGGACTTCCCTCTTGCATGATAAAGGGTCGGTTTTATAAATCTACTCAATTTTTAATTGAAATAGTCCTCCATGTGTTTTTTTTTAAGAGAGAGTGAGAGAGGAGAGAGAGAATTCTATAATATTTATTTTTTAGTTATCGGCGGACACAACATCTTTGTTTTCACGTGGTGCTGAGAATCAAACCCATGCCGCACGCATGCCAGGCGAGCACGCTACCACTTGAGCCACATCCGCAGCTCTCTCCATGCGTTTTTAAAGTTAACAAATATGTGAATTCCTGTCTCCCTTTCTCTGTAGCCTACTCAGCACTTGTACTTTTTATATGCACATACAGATTCCTACTTGGTATCACACATATATTTTTATGAGTTGGCTGACTTGGCAGAAACAAATTGTAAGAAGAGATCAGTGCTCCTAAACGCTGTTGGAACTGAAAATTCAAACTATGGGTGAGCTTCCTATTAGAACAATATTATACATAAACCCATGTTTAGTAAAATAAATATTTTTGCTTCTGTGGATGATATATATTACATGATGAATTACGATTGGCATATATATATTGATACTTTTTAATGAATTTTTGTGGTTTTTTTTTGTATATATATATATATATATATATATATATATATATATACACTCTACAGATTTTATAAAATATGAAATATATGTGTCTTATATACACTCCATAAATTCATTCATGTTCATGTATGTGGATTTATAATCAACATTTCACAAGATTATTCTCAGAAATAATCATCTACCTGAAATACATATTTGTTTCCCAGTGCTGAAAACTAACTTCAATCAATGGTGCTTACAAATCCTAATATTTCTGCAGTAACTGACCCAGTTTAACATCAATGCAAATAGATTCCTAGGGGACATGATGTCTATTTTGACGTTCATTTTAATTCAACACTGGTACATTACTATTTCTTCAGTTTTTGCACATCATAGGATATATATTTCATTCACAAGTTCACAAAATTATAGGAATTTGTTTCACTTTTAATCACTTTCTGCTTCAGAACACATGTATTCCTCCATGTTACTTGACTGGTCTTTTCATGAGACTTCTTTCCAAACACATTATTTTCGATTTCCATAATCAATTTTGAAGCTAAACCCACACACTCTTCAAGATAAACCATAACATTAATATTACCATTAGATGTATAAGTGGTTGGAATGAATGTGTGTATATCAATATAAGATTTCCTGTACATTTTCACATTTCAATTCAATCCATTATTAAAGTTGGAACCAGGTATGTTATTTATTCACAGTATGGTCTATTAATGCATTATCTCTATATTCATAGACAAAGTGTACACCTCTTTGTTCCCCCAATACTAATTTATACCTCTTCAAAACATTGCTCCCAGAAATGGTAAAAGAAATATTCATGTCACCTTATCTATCTATATATGTGTGTGTGTGTGTGTGTGTATATATATATATATATATATATATATATATATATATATATATATATATATATATTTCTTTTTTTATCACAGTAATATTCTGGACACAAAAAACAAAGGTCACACTCATGATTGTATCAAAGCCTAAATGGAAAGTGAGCATGAATTACTAAAAACAACCATGTCCAGGTTGCCTAATGCTCTCAAATGTAAATCCTATTGGTGACTACATATTTGTTTCTTTCTAAGATTATATATTCAACTTCAAGGCTGTTGAAAATGTCTAATTCTATCACTCAGTTTATACTTTGCCTGATTTCCTTATATCTCTATTGATATCTGCTTTCCTACGTATATTCCGCAGTTCATCATTGTGTCTGACACTTCACATATGCTGACATTTACATTCAATGTCTACCCGAGACCCTATTGCTAAAGAAATTTTGGTCGAAATCCTATACTCACTTTTATTTCTAAACCTACTGACTATCTTCCTAATATTACTGATTATTGCTTTTTGACTCGATGTTCTCTTCGACAATTAATCATCCAAGGTATAAGGTCCTAAACCATTGTATTTCAATTTATCGGAGACATATATGCAGAACATAATTCAAACCTAAGAATCCCACTCAAGGACCCAATGCCCTTCTGACTTCGAATCTTACCTAGATTTCTGTTTTCATACTTACATTTCACCTATATATTCTTGTAAATATCACAGGTTCCCAATACCATTATTCATGCGGCAGAGAGATTCCTAACCCAAATCAAACATGTTATTAACCCTAAACATACACTCTTCCCTCAATCTAACTTTACAAAAGAGGAGGGACAGAGTTAGTCTTACAATACAGGAATGTAGGGGATCTTCCACCTTCTGAGAACATCAAAGGTCCATGCAGAAATGATCCCTGGAGAAGATGTAGGCAGCTATGAAGGACCTGATAGAGGAAAAGTCATCTTTTATGGTAAACAACCTGATCATGATGAATGGATGTGTCTGAATCAACCTCTATCTTCTAAATGTAGAGAAGATGGACCAAATCAGGCCTGTGTGGAGAGCTCTTCCCAGGTGCCAATGGTTGATATACCATTCTAACTTGTGAAAGTGTGACAGAAAGTAGGGACAGACTCCATCTCATGGGACCCTTAGAAGTAACTGTTAGGACAAAGAGGTTGCCAAGGCAGTGACCTCATTCAGTTCCTGAAGGAAGTAACCTCACTGCACTTCCTTGGTGATGGAACTCTCTGAACTTGGGATCCAGGAAGAGAGGCACCCAGAGCCAGTTGCAGTCCCAGTCCCTGTGGTCTCACTTGTTTCAATTTACCAAGGACAGAGTCAGTCTTTCTTAGTACCAACAGATGTGAGGATGGCCAAATGCCAGGAAAGCTCTGAAGAAAGGCCTTTCCTGAGAAAGCAGGTATTGGTTCACCGCTGGCTCCTGACAACTGCACAGAGTTGGCCAAGGAGACCAGATTTGAGATACAACAGGCCATTTTTGGCGAATATAGTATGGCCCACCATTCAGAGGACACTCCACAAAGGAGGTGCCTTTGTGGGTGTAGGTGTGTGTATGGGACTGTTTCTAGTAAGTCCTTTGACAAGGCGAGTGCTTCTATGTCTGTGTATCCCACTCTGTCCGTGGTTGTAGACATTAGAAAAGAAAATGCATCAATGGATGTGTCCTGTCTAGGAGAAAGCTTCGCAACATTCATCCTGCCCGATTTATTAATGGACTGCGGCTTTCCTTATTGAAGGGCAAAACCTGCTATCTTCCAAAGTTTCTGTTTACATCCTGAATTCTGGACACTCTCCAGAATTGCCTCAATGTTTTGTGACCAAGATATGTACTACCTCAAAGCTATGTGATATGGCTATGTACTGGATAGCTGAAGGGAAAGGCGAGCATCTAGGAAAACTCAGATATCAGTGTGACCAGGAAAGTCTCAGTGGAGAAACCCTGCTTTGTGCGTTTTGTTTACCTATTGTTCTGTTGCCCTGAATTTCAGGAAGGTTTTTGCCTCAGACCACTCCTTTGTGAATATGAATTCAATCCATTATTTAAAGTGGAACCAGCTATACTATTTATTCACAGTATGGTCTATTCATGAATTATCTGTATATACATAGACACAGGGTACAGCTTTTTGTACAACCAATACTTATGTATATGTCTTCAAAATATTACTCACAGAAATGGTGAAAGAAATACTGATGTCACCTAATCTACATATACATTTTATCACAGTAATATTCTGGACACAAAACGCAAAGTTCACACTTATTATTGTACTAAAGCCTAAATGGAAAGTGAACATGGATTACTTCCATGTTCAGGTTGCCTAATGCTCTCAAATATCAATCCTATTGGTGACTACATATTTGTTTCTTCCTAAGATTATATATTCAAAATCAACCCTGTTGAAAATATCTAATCATATCACTCACTTTATACTTTGCCTGATTTTGTAATATCTCTTTTTTTAATGTTAGGATGAGCCAATTTAGTACTTTTTTAAAATTTTTATTTTTTTCATCTTTCATAAATTTGATTCAAGTGAGTTATGCATTTCCATTTTTACCCCAAATACAGATTGCAGAATCACATCAGTTACACATTCACAATGTTTACATAATGCCATATTAGTGACTGTTGTATTCTGCTGACTTTCCTATCCCCTACTATCCCCCCTCCCCTCCCCTTTCATTTTCCCTCTCTACCTCATCTGTTATTGTTCCGTTCTCTCCCTTCCCCCCCTTTCCCCTCACAACCTTGTATATGTGATTTCGTATAACGATGAGGGTTTCCTTCCATTTCCATGCAATTTCCCTTCTCTCTCCCTTTCCCTCCCATCACTTGTCTCAGTTTAATGTTAATATTTTCCTCATGCTCTTTCCCTCTGTTCAGTTCTTAGTTGCTCTCCTTAAATCAAAGAAGACATTTGGCATTTGTTTTTTAAGGATTGGCTAGCTTCACTTAGCATAATCTGCTCTAATGCCATCCATTTCCCTGCAAATTCCATGATTTTGTCATTTTTTAGTGCTGCATAATACTCCATTGTGTATAGATGCCACATTTTTTTTATCCATTCATCTATTGAAGGGCATCTAGGTTGGTTCCACAGTCTGGCTTTTGTGAATTGTGCTGCTATGATCATTGATGTGGCAGTATCCCTATAGCATTCTCTTTTATGGTCCTCAGGGAATAGTCCAAGGAGGGCGATAGCTGGGTCAAATGGTGGTTCCATTCCCAGCTTTTCCAGGAATCTCCATACTGCTTTCCATAATGGCCGAACCATTTTGCAGTCTCACCAGCAATGTACAAGTGTACCCTTTTCCCCACATCCTTGCCACCACTTATTATTGTTTGACATCCTAATGGCTGCCAATCTTACTGGAGTGAGATGGTATCTTAGGGTGGTTTTGATTTGCATTTCTCTGACTGCTAGAGAAGGTGAGAATTTTTTCATGTACTTATTAATTGATTGTATGTCTTCTTCTGAGAAGTGTCTGTTCAGGTCCTTGGCCCACTTGTTGATTTTGTAATATCTCTATTGATATCTGCTTTCCTACATATTTTCCCCTGTTCATCATTGTGACTGACCCTTCAAGTGGGCTGATATTTACTTTCACAGTTTAACCCAAACCCTATTGCTAAAGAACTTTTGTTCCAAATCCTATACTCACTCTTTGTTAACCTACCGAATATCTATCTAATCCTACCGACTATCCCTTTTTGACTGGATGTTCTCTTCGAATTTTAATCATCCAAGGTACAAGGTCCTATGCCATTGCATATCGATTTATCTGAGATATCTGTGCACAACATAAATCAAAGCTAAGTATCCCAATGAAGGGCCCATTGCCTCTCTGGGCTTCAAAATTACCTAGACATCCTTTTTTCATTTATATATTTCACCTCTATATTTTTAAAAATATCCCAGGTTCCCAGTACCATTATACATCCAGCAGAATGATTTCTAACATCAAACATTTTATTAACCCTAACAATACACTGTTCCCTCAATGTAAATTTAATGAAGAGCAGGGACAGAGTTGGTCTTACAATACAGGAATGTAGGAGATCTTTCACCTGTTTAGAACCACAAGTTCAATGCAGAAATGATCCCTGGAGTATATGTAGTCAGCTATGGAGGACCTGAGAAAGCAAAAGTAATCTTCCATGGCAAAATACCTGGTCAGGATGACGGGATGTGTCTGAATCAGAACCTCTCTTCTCAATGTAGAGGAGATGGACCAAACCAGGCCTGTGTGGAGAGCTATTACCGGGTTCCTATGGTTGATATACCATTCTAACTTGTGAATGTTTCACAGGAAGTAGGGGAAGCCTCCATTTAATGAGACACTTGGAAGCAACTGTTAGGATAAAGTGGTTGCCAAGGCAGTGACCTAATTCAGTTCCTGAAGGAAGTGACCTCACCTTACTCCCTTGGTGATGGAACTCTCTGAACTTGGGATCCTGGAAGCCAGGCACACAGAGCCAGTCCCAGTACCAGTCCCGGTGGGTTCACTTGTTTGGAATTACCAAGGACAGAGTCAGTCTTTCTTTGTACCTACTGATGTTAGAATGGCCAAAAGCCAGGACAGCTCTGAAGAGGGGCCTTTCCTGAAAAAGCAGGTAGTGGCCCACTGCTGGCTCCTGACAACTTCATAGAGTTGGCCAAGGAGACCATATTTGAGACAGGACAGGACATTTCGGGGGAACATTGTGTGGCCCACCAGTCAGAGGACACTCCATAGAGTCACAGACCTACTTAGGGTAAGGAGGTGCCTTTGTGGGTGTGGTTGTGAGTTTGTGATTTTGTCTCATGTTGTGAGAATAGGAAGGAAAGGTGGTTTGTATGGTTTGGAGTGAACTGTTTCTTGTAAGTCGTTTGAAAAGGCGAGTGATTCTATGTCTGTGTATCCCATGGTGTCCGTGGTTGTAGACATTAGAAAAGAGAGTGCATCAATGGATGTTTCCTGTCTAGTAGAAGGCTTCCCATTTCATCATGCCCAACTTATGAATGGATTGCGGCTTTACTTAAAGATGGGCATAACCTACTACATTCCTAATTTCCAGGTTTCTTCATGAATTCTGTTCACTCTCCAGGATAGGCTCATGGTTTTGTGTCTAACATATGTACCACCTCCAAGCTCTGTGACATGGTCATGTACTGGATAGCTGAAGGGAATGGCGAGCATCTCAAAAAACTCAGATATCAGTGTGACCAGGAAATTCTCAGTGGAAAAACCCTGCTTTGGGCATTTTGCTTATATATTGTTCTGTTGAACTGAATGTCAGGAAGTTCTTGCTCTGGCCACCCCTTTGTGAAGCCTGAAGTAAACAGTTTTCAAATGGAAATGAATGGGCATCACCTGTGGCTCTTTGCTTAATTGCTTTGGAAAGGGATGTGTCTGAATTAGCATCTTGGCCCTGTGTGAGTTTGTGGCTTAGATTCTCAGCACCAGATGGATCTAAAGAAAGATCCCATGTGTGCATCTAAAACCAAAATGGCAAATAGACCAGTCATTGTGGATAAAGTCTCACTTTCCTCTGTGAGGTTCCTGACCTCTATCAAGTGAGAATAGGGATCCTTTGTGTCAATTGAGTTCTTCAAAGCCCTGCAGAGGTGCTTGGGTTTTCTCATGACTCTAATTCACATAAACAATCTATACCTCTAACTCAGTAGGCCTCAAATTGAAGAAGCGGTGCAGTATTAACGGCATGCCTATTTGATCACTCCTGGTTCACAGGAAGTATGTCCAGGCCACCCTGACTTTAGGCAAATGAGGGGCAAGGGAGCTTATTTTGGACACTGTCTTGGACTGCGCCCCTCATGGAAACCTCCAGCCAGAGGTTATGATGAGTATCTATATGGAAACAGATGAGGGCCATGTGGGAGTGTTTTGGTTTTAATTGTGGTCATTGTGTGGCAGTTAAAGGAGATGCCTGGGTCCACATGGGCTTGAACTCTGGTGTGATTACACTTAGAGAGTGCATTCTGGATCTGATCTCAGAGAACTTGTGCCATGTATTGTGTTGGGATTCTAGGAGGGCACACATGAGAGTCTCCCTTGGAAACTGAGATCTAGGCCCAGGGTGGCTTTCCACAGAGCACTGGGAATCTCAGCCAGGATATCACATGATTTTTTTTTTCTGAAAGACTTGGCAGGCACGGGTGACAGTCAAAACACACATGGACCTCACATTGTAGACCTCAGTGGGTCTGATTTTATGTGACATTTTGGCCACTCCCTGGGAAGCCTTGTCTGTAACAGTTCTACAGAGCTTTCATTGAAATGAGGTTTCTCATCATTTAATGGTTCCTGTACGAATTGAAATCCACAGTGCCTCCAACTTCATCCGTGAAAAATGGCTAGATAAATACAATAAAATTATTGAAATTTCCATGACCAGGTGGCACTGTAGAAAATTTGGAAAACCGGTTGCTGATCATGAGTATACCAGACAGCACCTTGATTGACTAGGTTTCATCAAAATGGTGTAGAACAGAGATGCCAGTAAATTGGAGCCTGCTGAGTAGTGGGCCTAGAGCAGTGGAGGGGGGGTGTGTGATGAAACATCTGTGGTGGGGCCATGTTGATCTTCCATTGGCTCCGAAATGCCTTGTGACTGACATGGTACAACCACCAGACTCTTATATGTAACGACATCTTGTTATATAGAGAGGTTTCAGGGAAATGTTGAGAATTATGTTGCTATGGTCAAGGGGAAAAGCTTTGTGGAATAGAAGCATTGTTGGTATATTCTCTTGCAGACCCTTACCCACCACACGTGACAGAACTCCCTCAAGCACTGTGTCCCAGGTGATCTTTTTTTACTTCATAAGCAAATACCAAACTCCCAGTGCAGCAGCAAGAAACACCAGGAAAAGTAGAGGATGACCAAATGGCTTCACAGTCCACACGCAGAGACACTTAGGCCCCAGTGGACACAGTTTACCTACATAGAGAGAATTCAGCACTGCTGCCTCATGTTCATTGGAAAATATGAAACCATGTCCTCCAGGTCGCATAGATGCACACCCAGCTTTGATGGTCTCAGTACAAAGAAAGCTCCTTACGAAAACATATATTTCAAGTGCCCAACCTCAGAGGCAGTTTCTCAAGAAGTCTTTAGGGCAGCAGAGCTCCATGTTTGTGGAGTGCTTACCCTGTCCCATACTTTTGGAAACTCCTCTACGACCTCCAAGGTTGTGAACTCATGAGAATATTCATTTCCAGATATGTATTCACAGAATTTTTAACTCTTCTCCTCTAATTGTGTCTTACTTGGGATGAGGGTAATGTCTAGGCATTGTTCTGAATGAGAGTGGGAAGATTTTTATGCAGCATATATTTGAAATACTAAATCCCTGACACTAACCCATTCCCTACTAGACTCTGACTACTAATCCTAATATGATGGAGAAACATAACCCAAACAGAATAGAAATACAAGCATTTCAGAGGAGGCAGGGTGTATAGTTGGACATGCCTTTTGAAATATATAGGGTAGGAGTTATAAATCTAGTCAATTTTTAATTGAAATAGTTCTACATGTGTTTTTAAGTTAACAAATATATGAATTACTGTCTTCCTTTCTCAGTAGCCTATTCAGCACATGTGTTTTAATATGCACATATAGAATCCTACCTGGTGTCACACGTACATTCTCGTGAGGTGGCTGACATGGCACATACAAATTGTGAGAAGTGATCACTCCTCCTAAACAATGTTGGAACTGAAAATTCAACCCATGGGTGAGCTTCCTATTTGAACAAACTTATATAAAAATCCATATTCATTAAAATGAATATTTTCGGATATGATGATGATATATATTTCATGATGAATTTCAATTGGCATATATATTGCTATTTTTAATATATATATATATATATATATATATATATATATATATATATATATATATATATATATAAAACATGTGTCTTATTATGCACTCCCTAAATTCATTCATATTGATGTATTTGGATTTTTAATCAACTTTTCACAAGATTATTCTCAGTAATATTCATCCACCTGAAATACATATTTGTTTCCTAGTACTGAAAACTAACTTCTTTGAATGGTGCAAACATATCCTAACATTTCTACAGTAACTGACCCTGTTTAACATCAATTCAAGTAGATTACTATGGGACATGATGTGTATTTTGATGTTCAATTTTATTCAACACTTCTACATTACTATTTATTCACTTTATGCACATCATAGGATATATATTTCATCCACAAGTTAGCAAATTCATACGCATTTGTCTGACTTTCATTCACTTCGTGCTTCAGAACACATGTATTCATCCATGTTTCTTGACTGATCTTTTCATGAGACTTCTTTCCAAACACATCATTTTCAATTTCCATAATCACTTTTGAAACACTTCAAAAGTTACCTTGAGCTTGGGGAGGGAATCTGAGCCCCGACTTTCTTAGTCATCCTCCAGAGTCAGAATGGCTGGCTGGTGTGGCTGTCGCTTTTTAGGGCAATTTTGGCCCAGTGTCCTTTTTTCTTTAGAGTAGGCACATTGATCTGAGGCCAGGGTGGCCTCTGGCATGGGCCAATGTTATCCCTTCTTGTCTACCTGTTTCTTAATTTCTGGCCTATTTGTTTTTGTGACCAGGACCTTAGTCAACGCCTTAGTCTGCCTTTTGTTTCTTTTATCCTCCCCTTGCTCCCTTCTCTTCCTCAGTTTCTCTCTTATAGTATACGTTCTTGGCTTCTCTGACTAAATCTCTGAAAGTCATATCTTGTAATCAATCTAGCTTTGTAACTTTGTTTTAATATCCAAGCCAGTTTGCCCAATAAAGGCCATCGTGACAGATGCCTTTGATTCTCTTCCTGAGGATCAAAAGGAGTATATCTCCAATATGCCTCCATAATTCTCTCTAGAAACATAGTGGGAGAATCATCAGGCCCTTGAATAATCTCTCTTACCTTGGCCAAATTACTTTGTCGCTAGCGGCTGCTTGGAGACACACTATTAGAGCCCGGTGATAAGGGGACAGATGCTCGCTACCTTCAAAGATTTTGGGGTCTCAGTTGGGTGGGTTCAAGGGAAAGCTGCCTTTGATTATCTTGGGAAGTTGTGTCAGACGCAGATCTTGTTTGAGGGATTTTTTTTCTAGCTTCCTGGAGGATTCACTGTTGTTCCTCTGTCATGAAGAGAATCCCTAGGAGTTTTTGGCAGTCATCTGAAGTAGGCTGGTGTGAAAACATCAATGACTCAACCAGACCTGAGAGCCTGGTGGGGTCCTCAGAAAAAGGGGGATTATAATTTTTTTAAGTTATATAGGTCTGACGAGGAGAAAGGCTAATACTGGTAGGCTTGCATTTTTTCCCCGTGGCCATCGTCAATCATTGGCCCATAGGGATGGAGGGGGAGCATCCCAAGAGTTCCAGGGTTTTCAATCATTCACCGCCAGCGAGTTCCTTTAGATGGTACAGCTTCCTCCAAGGGAAGAGGTGCTGTGTGTGCCGCAAAGGAATTATCTGGAGGGCGCTGGGCCGGCATAGCTTCCTCCAATGGAGGAGAGGCTGAGTCAGCAGCAGGGGAATCACTTAGAGGGTGTTGGATTTTGGGGGACAAGGGCAGGGGATAAGGAGGGGAAGGAGACTCCAGTAGAGTGAAATCTGGTGACTCAGGGAGAACAGAGGGTGTAGGAGGAGGAGGATCAGAAGATTTGAGAGTTCCTGGGGGAAGGAGTCAGAGTGGGGGCAGTGACAAGGAAAGGCTTCACCCATGGAGGAGGAGATATGCAGAGTTCCCGCCGAGTTAAGATATATGGCTGTTGATCCAGATGGCTATGTAGCACCGGCTGAAAGACAATATCTCTGACTTTTTTAAATTAGTGGGAAGTAGAAAGATCCTTCTAGGGGTAATCCAAATCCAAAGGTGGGCCATTCTGAAGCACAGAGAGTCTGCCACATCCGGCGCTTTACTGAAAAACAAAGATTCTGAGCCCTTAAGTGGACTTTGGTCCAGTGATCAAGTATCAGGGACAGAGGCATTGAAGTGCTCTGTCCCATAATGAAAGATACACAAACAGTTAAAGCAATGAAACATGACACAGACAAGACAAGGCAATGAAGACAGGCAATGGACGTCCAACACTGAGACCAGGACTGAGGAGCCGGCAAAACCCGATTGACTGGCAATACCGAATCCGAAAAAAAATATCAATGAGTCCAGGAGACTATCTCGTCCCCATAAATTTACGGGAAGATGAACCAATACATATGGCTGTAGAGTTCCTTCACATCCTTCAGGATCCTTCCAATCTAATACCATTGCACTTCTATGGGGATTATACGCTACTCCTAGGCCTCGAAGCGTTTGAGTGGCTTGTTGTAATGGCCAATGTTTTGGCCATTCTTGACGAGAGATGATGCTAAGGTCTGCGTCTGTATCCAGTAGCCCATTAAATTCATGCCCTTGAATATTTAGTTTTAGCATGGGGCCAGAATCTAAATTTAAAGAAAGCATAGCCCAATCTACACCTGTGGAGCCTAATCACTTGGAACCTCTTTCTACAGTACGACTGGAAAATTTTTCACGTAGGCTGGGTATTATTAGTAACTGTGCTATTCTATCTCCTGGTGAAATTACTAATATACCCTTTGGAGAACTGGCTATAATTTTTATTTCACCTTCATAGTCGAGATAAATTACCCCAGGACTTATCATAAGTCCTTTTAGAGTAGAAGAGCTGCGTCCCAATAATAAGCCTACTGTTCCTTTGGGAAGAGGTCCTTTTACCCCTGTGGAAATGAATTGAACTCCCATCTCTGCAGTTAGTACTGCTCTGGCAGAGTCACAGATGTCTAACCCTGCGCTCCCTCTGGTTTTTCTGATGAGGGATCTGATGGACAATGTGTCCTGGGCACTACCCTGATGTGGTTGATGGGTTTCTCCAGTGCTGCGTATATTTGTGGTTTTGGGCCCCGGAGAATTGAGCCCCCTGGTCCATTTTTTGGCAAAGGAGCTCCATGTTTTTGTCCACGATATTGTGGATAAACACCTGGTCCTTGTTCGTTTTTTGATAATGGTGTACCCTCTATGGTGGTTTGAGAACAGCATTCATTAGCCCAAAGTCTCCCTCTACGGCATCGTGGACAAATACCTGGTATTCTACTCCTTTGATACCTAGTTTTGTTAAACCCTCCTCCTATGGGACAATTCCTTTTAAAATGTCCTGTTTTTTCACAATTGTAGCATGTTCTTGGCCTGGCATCTAAAGCCTGTTTTACTGCAGCTGCCACAATTTGCCCTTGTTCATTAATGTCTCTGGCATCTAAAGCCTGTTTTACTGCAGCTTCCACGACTTGCTCTTGTTCTTTAATGTCTCTACATAATTTAATATATGTGTTTAAATCTTCATGTTTCCATGGTCTAATGATATCTTTGCATCAACGATTCGCTTGCTCATAAGCCAGTTGTTTTAGTAATGGCATTGTTTGTTGTGTATTTCCAAAAACTCTGGTAGCTGTTTGAATAAGCCTATCTACAAATTCAGCATAAGGTTCATTAGCTCCTTGTATTACCTTAGATAACTGACCTTGTAAACCTCCATTTTCTTGAAAAGTCTTCCATGCCTTAATTGCATCTATAGCAATCTGTGCATATACACCAGGATCATATGCACATTTCTGCTGCTGATCCTCATAAGGTCCCTTTCCTAACAATATATCTAGATTTCTCTGAGGATAACTAGCTGCTGCATTTTGCCTAGCCGTCTCCTTGCAAAATTCCTCATTGGCAATCTTTCATAACAGGTATTTCCTCCATTTAGCACAGCTTTACACATATTAGCCCAATCTGCTGGCTTCATGTTCAAGTTGTTAATGGATTTGATAATGCTTACAGTGAAGGGTGCTTGAGGACCATAGGTTGTTACAGCCTCTGTTAGCTGCTTCACTGTTTTGAAATTTAAAGCATGGTAATCTCACTGCCCTCCTGCCTCAAATACTGGGCATGTTAATATTTGAGATCTTGTCTCAGGATTCCAACTATCAACTGTGGGGGTTGGGGGCCTCCCAGCATATGGAGGTGGCCTTGTTAGTTGGACACTTACTTCCTCTGGTGATAGAAAGGTGTTAGTAGCAGTCTCCTGTAGAGGTTGTGCTGTTGGTTGGACACTTACACCCTCTGGTGATAGAAAGGTGTTAGTAGTAGTCTCCTGTTGTAACTTTCCCCCTGATGGCTTTTTCTGTTTTACACTTTCTTCCTCTCTCTGACTGGCTTGAAAGGCCTTCTCTTTTACTTGATTTTTTTCCTCTGTCTGACTAGTTCGAGAGACCTTTTCTTTTACTTGAATTTTTTCCTCTATCTGACTAACTTGAGAGACCTTCTATTTTACTTGAATCAATATGTCTTCTCCTTCCTCTACCATTGTCTGAACTGAAGGCTTTCCACTAAGCAAACAAGGTACAAACGTCCACAATAGCAATGTGCCAACTGGCAGAGTCCCTGGGCTTTTCTTTCCTATTCTTTTTAAATCTTCACCATGATGGTTCCATTGTGATATATTTAACAACTCCTCCTGAAAAAGCCATGGGCTACATTTTTGTATTGTATCAACGTATGCCCTGACTTTTCATGATTTTACTGAGATGCCTCCTTCCTCTAACAATTTACTGAACACTCTTTCAGTTTTTTTTTTTTTTTTTTTACTAATTTCTGATCCCATATTTCTACTATAATACAACCCAACAAGATGACACCAAACAAAACAGCTCCTCAGGAAAAGCCGTCAGAGCCCAACTGCCACCACAGGCTTCCCACAAGCCTCTCCCTCAAACACAAGTCTCCTCCTCTTGAGGCCGATTGGCTGGGTCACGTGGGCGAAGCCAAAAAGTCCCCCAATGAGCAGTTCCATGGTCTGAAAGGGCAGGGAACCAGCCCAATGTGCATCACCACAGAGGAGCCAATCAGCTAGATGTTGCTGGGGCCGCTGTGAGCCAATCATCCGCTGGCAGTCTGAAAGGTCGGGGAAACCGCTCATTGAGCATCTCAATGAGCATCACCACAGACAAGCAAATCAGCTAGATGATGCTGGGGCCGCTGTGAGCCAATCATCAGCCGGCAGATGGAAGTTTGCTGGCAGCTGCAAGTTTGCTGGGGCTCCTTTGGCTGTGGCTCTCAACAGATTATTCTCAGAAATATTCAACCACCTGACATACATATTTGTTTCCTAGTACTGAAAACTAACTTCAGTGAATGGTCCTTATATATCCTAATATTTCTATAGTAACTGACCAAGTTTAACATCAATGCAGTTAGATTCCTATGGGACATGATATGTATTTTTAAGTTCATTTTTATTCCACACTGGTACATTACTATTTCTTCAGTTTATGGACATCATAGGATATGTCCTTTCATCCACAAATTCACAAATTTATAGGCATGTGGTTCACTTTCAATCACTTCCTCTTTCAGAAAACATGTATTCCTCTATGATTCTTTAGTGGTCTTTTCACTAGACTTCTTTCTAAAAACATTATTTTCGATTCTATACTCATTTTTGAAGCAAAACTCACACACTCTTCATGATAAACCGTAACCCTAATATTACCATTAGATGTATAACTGGTTGGAATGAATGTATATATATATCAATATAAGATTTACTATATATTTTCAAATATAATTTCAATGCATTATTTAAAGTTGGAACCAGTTATATAATTTATTCACAATATGGTCTATTCATGCATCATCTCTTATTCATCAACACAGGGTAGGCCTATTTTATCCGCAATACTAATTTATAAGTTTTCAAAATATTGCTCCTCATATTGGTGGAAGAAATACTCATGTCATCTGATCTACATATATATTTTACCACAGTAATATTCTTGACACAAAATGCAAAGGTCACACTTATGATTGTACTAAAGCCTAAATTTAAAGTGAGCATGGATTACTAAAAACCTCCATGTCTAGGTTCCCTAATGCGCTCAAATGTCAATCCTATTGGTGACTAAATAATTGTTTCTTCCTAAGATTATATATTCAACCTCAACCCTGTTGAAAATATCTAATCCTATCACTCACTTTATACGTTGCCTGATTTCCTAATGTCTCTATTGATACATATTTACTCTCTTTCCTACATATTTTCCCCAGTTCATCATTGTGACTGACTCTTCACATGTGCTGACATTTACATTCACTCTCTAACTGAAACCCTATTGCTAAAGAACTTTTGGTCCAACTCCTAGACTCACTCTTCTTCCTAATCCTACAGACAATCTTCCTAATCCTATGGACTATCCCGTTTGGACTGGATGATCTCTTCTAAATTCAGTCATCTGAGGTACAGCAACCTATGCCATTGTAAATAAATTTATCTGAGACCTCGGTGCAGAACATAATTCAAGCTTAGTATGCCAATCAATCACCAAATGCCCTTCTGGGCTTCAAATCTTACCTAGATTTCTTTTTTCATACTTATATTTCACGTCTATATTCTTATAAGTATCAGAGGTTCCCAAACCATTATTCATCCAGCAGAATGATTCCTAACCAAAATCGAACATGCTATTAACCCTAACCATACAATGTTCCGTCAATCTAACTTTACAGAAGAGGAGGGACCGAGTTGGTCTTACAATACAGGAAGGTAGGGGATCTTCCACCTGCTGAGAACCTCAAAAGTCCATGCAGAAATGATCGATGGAGAAGATTTAGGCAGCTATTTAGGACCTGAGAGAGGAAAAGTCATCTTCCATGGCAAACAACCTAGTCAGGATGAAGGGATGTTTCTGAGTCAGCCTCTCTCTTCTTAATGTAGAGAAGTCGGATCAAACCAGGCCTTTGTGGAGAGCTGTTCCCAGGTGCCTATGGTTTCTATACCATTCTAATTTGTGAATGTGTCACAAGAAGTAGGGGCCACCTCCATCTTATGAGAACCTAGGAAGCAACTGTTAGGACATATTGGTGGCCAAGTCAGTGACCTCATTCAGTTCCTGAAGGAAGTGACCTCACCTACTTCCTTGGTGATGGAATTCTCTGAATTTGGGATCCAGGAAGCCAGGCACCCAAAGCCATTACCCGTCCAAGTCCCAGTGGTCTCACTTGTTTGGATTTACCAAGGATAGAATCAGTCTTTCTAGGTACCTCTTCATGTGACGGTGGCCAAATTCCAAGAAAGCTCTGAAGAGGGGCCTTTCCTGACAAGACTGGAATTGGCTCACCACTGCCTCCTGACAACTTCACAGAGTTGGTGAATGACACCAGATCTGAGACAGGAAAGGCCATTTCAGAGGAACATCGTATGGCCTACCAGTCAGAGGACATTCAGAAGAGTCACAGACCTACTTGGGGGAAGGAGGTGCCTGGGTGTGTGGATGTCAGTTTGTGGTTTTGTCTCATGTTCTGAGAATAGGTAGAAAAAACGTGATTTATTTCTTTTGGAATGGACTGTTTCTAATAAGTCATTTGACATGGTGAGTGTTTCTATTTCTGTGTATGCCACTGTGTCCGTGGTTGTAGACATTAGAAAAGAGAATGCATCAATGAATATGTCCTGTGTAGTAGAATGCCTCCCAGCAATCAACCTGTCCAATTTATGAAAGGACTGCGGCTTGCCTTACCAATGGGAAACACCTACAACCTTCCTAAGTTCCTGTTTTCTTCCAGAATTCTGGCCACTAGCCAGAATATGCTCATTGTTTTTTATCCATGATATGTACCACCTCCAATCACTGTGACATGACCATGTACTGAATAGCTGAAGGAATTGGCATGGCGAGCATCTCAAAAAACTCAGATATCAGTGTGGCTAGGAAACTCTCAGTGGAGATACCCTGCTTTGGGCCTTTTGCTTACATTTTGTTCTGTTGCCCTGAATGTCAGGAAGGTATTTGCCTCTGGCCACCCCTTTGTGAAGACTGAAAAAAACAGTTATCAAATGGAAATGAATGAGGATCACCTGTGGCTCTTGGCATAATTGCTTTGGAAAGGGAGGTGTCTGAATCAGCCACTTGGCCCTGTGTGAGGCTCCAGCTTAGATTCTCAGCACTTGATGGATCTAAAGAAAGATCCCATGTGTGCATCCAAAACCAAAATGGCAAAAAGATCAGTCATTGTGGATGAAGTCTCTAGCCTTCTTCTGTGATGTTCCTGACTCCATCAAGTGAGAATAGGGATCCTTTGGGTCAAATGAGTTATTCAAAGCCCTGCAGAAGTGCTTGGGTTTTCTCATGACTCCAAACCAAATAAAGAATCTATACCTGACATTCAGTAGGCCTCAAAATGGAGAAGCAGAGCAGTATTAACGGCAGGTCTTTTTAATCACTCCTGGTTCACAGGAATGGTGTCCAGGCCACCCTGACTTTAGGCAAATGAGGGCCAAAGGTGCTCATTTTGGTCACTGTCTTGGGCTGCGCCCCTCATGGAAAAATTCAGTCAGAGGTTATGATGAGTGTCTATATGGAGAACATGAGGGCCTTGTGGGAGTGTTTAGGTTTTAATTTTGGTCATTTGTGTGGCGGTTGGAAGAAATAAATGGGTCCAACTGGTCTTGAACTCTGGTGTGAGTTCAAGGGGACTTAGAGACTGAGTTCTGGAACAGAACTCAGAGAAGTATTGCCATGAATTGTGTTGGGATTTTCGCAGGCCACACATGAGAGTCCCCCTTATAAACTGAGATCTAGGTCCAGGGTGGCTTTCCACAGAGCACTGAGAATCACAGCCTGGATATCACATGATTTTTTCTAAAACACATGGCAGGCATACTTGAGGGTCAAAACACACATGGACCTCACATTGTAGACCTCAATAGTCCTGGATTTCGGTGACCTTTTGGCCACTCCTTGGGAAGACTTGCCTGTGAGAGTTTTCCAGAGGTTTCATTGAAATGAGCTTCCTCACCATTTAATGTTTCCTGAAAAAATTGAAACCCACAGTGCCTCCAACCTCATGCTTGAATAATGGCTAGATAAATATCATGAAATTCTTAAAATTCCCTTGACCAGGTTGCACAGGAGAACCTTTGGATATACTGTTGCTGACGATGAGTGTATCAGACAGTTCCTTGATTGACTGGGTTTCATGAAAATGGTGTAGAACAGAGATGCCAGTAAGTTCAAGCCTGCTGATTAGTGGGCCTACAGCAGAGATGTGCAGTTTTGTGATAAAACTTCTGTCGTGGGGCCTTGTGGATCTGCCTTTGACTTCCAAATGGCTTGTGGCTGACATGGTGCATCCAGCAGACCCTTATATGTAAAGGCATCTTTTTATAAGTAGAGGTTTAAGGGAAATCTTAACAATCAGGTTATTATGGTCAAGGGGGCAAACTGTGTGAGATAGAAACCTGGTTGGTGCATTCTCCTGCTGACCCTGACCCACCACACATGACAGAACTCCCTCCAGAACTGTGTTCCAGTTGAGCTCCTTGTATTCCATGAAGCAAATATTAAATTCCCAGTGCAGCACCAAGAATCACGACGAAATGTGGAGGATGACCAAATGGATACACAGCCAACATGTGGATACACTTAGCCCCCCGTGGCCACAGTTTACCTACAAAGACAGAATTCAGCACTGCTGCCTCATGTTCATTGGAAAATAAGAAACCATATCCACAAGGTCACAGAGATGAAGACCCAGCTTTGATGGTCTCCCTAGAAAGGAAGCTAAAGCTCCTGACAACAACATATGTTTTAAGTGCCCAACCTCAGAGACAGTTTCTCAAGAAGTCTTTAGGCAGGCAGAGGTCCATGTTTGTGGAGTGTTTACCCTGTCCCTTACTTTTGGAAACTCCTCTACCACTTCCAAGGTTGTGAACTCCTGATCGTATTCCATTCCAGATATGTAGTCATGGATTTTCTAACTCTTCTCCTCTAATTGTGTGTTACTTGGGGCGTAGGTGATATCTAGGTGTTGTTCTTGATGAGAGTGGGAAGATTTTTGTGTACCACATATTTGCATACACATTGGATTCATTTTTCTATTTTCCATTCAATATACTGATTCCCTGACACTAACTCACACTCTACTAGACTCTGATTACTAATCCTAATATAATGGAGGAAAGTAACCGAAACATTATAGAAACACAAGCAGTTCAGAGGAGGCATGGTGTATAGTTGGACTTGTTATTTGCATGATAAATGGTAGGTGTTAAAAGTATAGTCAATTGTTAATTGAAATAGTTCTCCATTCTTTTTAATGTTAACTTATTTCTGAATTTCTGTCTCCATTTCTCTGGAGCCTATTCAGCACATGTATTTTTATATGCACATATAGAATCCTACCTGGTATCACACGTACATTTTTGTGAGGTGGCTAACTTTGCAGATACAAATTGTGAGAAGAGATCACTCCTCCTAAATGCTTTTGGATCTTAAAATTCCACCTATGGGTGAGGTTCCTAGTTGAACAACATTATACATAAATCCATGTTCACTAAAATGAATACTTTTTAATCTGTGGATGATATATATTTCAAGATAAATTTTGATACCCATATATATTTATATATTGCTACTTTTTAATGTATCTGTGATATATATATATTTTACACCCTCCTAATTTTTCAAAATATGAAATATATGTGTCTTATATACACTCCCTAAATTCATTCATGTCATGAATGTGGATTTATAATAAAATGTTCACAAGATTATGCTCAGATATATTCATCCACCTGAAATATATATTTGATTCCTAGTACTGAAAACTAACTTTAGTAAATGGTCCTTTCAAATCCTAATGTTTCTACAGTAACTGACCCAGTTTAACATCAATGCAAGTAGATTCCTATGGGACATGATATGTATTTTGACATTCATTTTCTTTCAACACTGGTACATTACTATTTTTTTCAGTTTTTGCTCATCATAGGATATATATTTCATCCACAAGTTAGGAAATTTATACGTTTTTTTATACTTACAATCACTTCCTGCTTCAGAACACATGTATTCCTCTATGTTTCTTGATTCGTCTTTTCATGAGACTTCTTTCCAAACACATAATTTTCCATTTCCATAATCACTTTTGAAGCTAAACTCACACACCTTTCATGATAAAACGTAACCCTAATATTACCATTAGATGCATAACTCGTTGGAATGAATGATTGTATATCAATATAAGATTTCTTATATATTTTCAGATATCAATTCAATCCATGATTTAAAGTGGAAACAGTTATATTATTTATTCACAGTATTGTCAATTCATGCATTACTTCTACATTCATAGACACAGGGTACAACTCTGTGTACCCCCAACACTAATTTATACGTCTTCAAAATATTGCTCCCAGAAATGTTAGAAAAAATACTCATGTCACCTGATCTACATATACATTTTATCACTGTAATATTCTGATCACAAAATGCAAAGGTCAAACTTATGATTGTAGCAAATCCTAAATGGAAAGTGATCTTGGATTACTAAAAACATCCATGTCCAGGTTGCCTAATGCTCTCAAATGTCAATCATATTGCTGACTACATATTTGTTTCTTCCTAAGATTATACATTGAAACTCAACCTTGTTGTTAATGTCTAATCCTATCATTCACTTTATACTTTGCCTGATTTCATAATGTGTGTATTGATATCTGATTTCCTACATATTTTCTCCAGTTCATCATTGTGACTGACTCTTCACATGTGCTGACATTTACATTCACTCTCTAACCGAAACCCTATTGCTAAGGAACTTTTGTTCCAAATCGTATACACAGTCTTCTTCCTAAACCTACCAACTATATTCCTAATCCTACCGACTATCCCTTTTTGAATGGATGTTCTCTTCTACATTTAATTATCCAAGTAAAGGTCGGATGAGGTTGAAAGAAGAGACCACCAAGAGACTATCTCATGCAACAGCGCAGTGTTTATTGGGGGTCCAGCATGCTGATGCTCAGAGCTCACTTGAATAGAGTAGAGAGCCCTTAGAACAGCTTAAGCAGAGCTTATACACTTTCCTTGGTGACGGCAGGGAGGGAAGTTTATTGATAGGTCAGGGTGAGTGGTCAGTTTGCATGCAACCCAGTGAGGGAGCACATTCTGCAGTTAGTCAGTTGGGGACAGCACATTCTGGGAACAAGATTAGCAAACATTTCTCAAGATTTCAACAGTGTTTTGTTAAGCATACAGGAAAAAAGGAAGTGAAAAGTGCCTATTTAATTAACCTTTCATTCCCCACTTCTTCTTCTGGCTACTTTTAATCATAAAAGTGATCATTGCGGGGTGTCACATTCTATGTTTGCTAGTGGGGTATTACCATAAGTTTAACTCATCCAATTTGAGCTTGGAAAAAAGAAATTACACGGTTGAGCAAACAGGGTTTTATAGTTAGCAATAATATGAGGATTATTATTGAACTGTCCAGGGTTGATAAATGCGTAGTTAACCAGGGGGACTGTGTGAACCAAGACTCAAACCACACTTTTTGGGCCTCTCTCTCTCATTGACACTCTTCAAGGCATCTATTTAATTTACTCCTAGATTTTTTTACAACTCCAGTATGGTCGGCAAAAACACAACATTCTCCATCAATGCAGAACAAACGCCCCCTTCTTTCATGAAGAGGAGGTTCAACCCTCGCCTTTTCTGTAAAATAACTTCAGAGAGAGAGGTTAAAGATTCCTGCAAAGCCAAGATGGAGGATTCTAATATCTTTAAGTTTTGGTCTATTGCTGCTTCTAATTGTGTCATTTGTTGTATCCCATGGACCAAGGCAGTGGTTCTTGTGCTCACGCCTGCAGCAACTCCTATTCCTAATAGGATGGCTAAAGTGATGAATATATGTTCTCAGTGGAACCGAGTTTTATGCCCCCCTATTTGAACTTCAAATGAACCTGCATTATGATAAAGCACTCTGGGAAACATCTGCACCTTTACACATTTAATCACATCGTCTTGACAATTTCTTGAAAACATAAACAATGTTTAAGTCTATAGAATTATACTGTTGTAGAGACGGACAAGGCACGGCACCTATGATACTACCAAAAACAGGGAAACTTTCCATTTTATTAGCAACCGGATTCAGAGGGCATTACTTCTGTTATAATCAATTAATTCCCTGAAACTCACGTTTAGGTAGTTTCAGAATTTTGTACCCAACATATAAGGGAAGGGGTGCAGAAGTACACAGCCTGCAGAAGTTCACAAAAAGCAGATTTTTTTCTGTTTTATTCCTCTGTTCTGGGCAAGTTAACTTTTCAAGGACACCTGGGTGAAGGAGAGCTTTTTTTCCCTTTATTTTTCCCCCTTCCAGCTGTTACCATGGAGCCCAGTTGGTAACTTCTTTATCTTTGAAATGTAGCCATCTCTGTGAAGCCCCAGATCAATGCCAAAGGCCTTGTTCACATATTTTGTGAAAAACTAGTAAGGGGGTGTCTAACTTAGGAGTGCTGATATTTTTAGCCAGTGACCAAGTACAACAGGGCAACATGGAAAGAGGAAGTTTATCTACTTTGAAGTCTTTCATGGGGACTCTTTTCCTGAAAGTCCTAAAGTCAGCCATGCTGAAGACTTCCGTAGAAGGTCAATTAATGTTTTTCTGTGGGCCTGGAACAGAGGGGGGAGATGGGGAAGGCATGGCTGTGAGCAGCTCCGTGGATCTGAGAATGAGTTAGCAGAGATGTGAAAGAATACTGGCAAAGGTGTTTGTGATTTTCCTAGCAACAAAAAGGTGAGCAGTAGAACAGGTAGAACAGAGGCGAAGATAGGAGTTAGTATCCCTAAAAGCCTGTGAGGGACTTTAAATTCTTAGTAACCTGTTTTCACTAATGACAAAGAAACTTTAAAGGCCATTTTCACTACATCTTGGATAGGGGTCTGAGGGTTCTCCTCAGCTGGTTTGAGCTTTGGGTTAGCTGGTAAGAGGAACTGGTGGGACTCGGTGTGGGCACTGACTGGAGAAGAGAGGAGTGATTCGGTGGAGGGTTACCTCAGTACCTGCTACCTCAGATATGGGGAAATGGTCTGAGATCCGGCAGAGGTTTGGGTTTTTGATCTAGTAATTGGAGGGGAGAAATCATGTTGCTGAGGTGAGAGTGACAGCAGAGAGTCTGGAGCGGAAGGCTGAGTGTGAGGACCTATTGGAGAAGCATAGTTCAGGATGTGAGCGAAGGAGGGAAAAGGCCTCCACATAGGGAAATCTCCTTTCACCCTTTTGAGGACATTCAGAAGTTAAAAAGGTCATGCAGAATTTGAGGATCTAGAGACCCCTCTAGGGGCCAACAGTTTGGGTGATCTAATTGGTAATAGGGCCAATGCTGTGTACAGAATTTGATGAGGAGTTTGGGTTCCATCATGCACTGCCTGTATGATCACATCCCTAGACATACAGAAGAAGTCGGCATTCCCCCCACACAACCGTGACTGTTTGTGGCTTTGGTAGTCCACCGGGCAAACATAGTAATCTAGGCTAGCCAACCTGCATCTGGCTCGCGTGTCCCTACATCCATAATGATTGTTTCCATTATCAATGGTGCAGAATGGATTTAATGGAAATTTAGTGGGATCCTCTTCATCAGGTATATCCCAATAGGAAAGACCTATAGCCAGCTGACAAATGTCTGGGTGGATAGATGTCCACCAAGTCCCTAAGTGGGCTGCATGCGAGATAGATCATACTTCTTTACCAGTAGGATTTGTGATCAGCCATCGCTGCTGAACGGGTTTAATAGGTTTAGGACTACTGGTGGTCAAGGGAAGAGTCTATAGCCTTAGACACAGGGTAAACACACAATTTGAAAGTTTTACCAATCTTTTCCATTTTCCAGCCGGAGTCTGGCAGGGCGCAGGCTTGAGATGAGAGGTATGGATCCAGGAAGTGATTCTGTCTTCCTTTACCGCTGTAGGTGTTATATGTAGCACCTTGTATCGTCATTTCCAGTGGGGTTTCAGGGATGACACCTGATGTCGACTTATGTAGATGAAGTCTCTTACTTGATATTGATGTAGAGTCCATTCGTCCCCAGGTTGATAGGCATTGGCCATCTGTTTTCACAGGTATCCCTGAGTTCTTTCAAGAGCTTTAATTCAGTCAAGCAATGGGGTGTGGAAGGAATCGTTAGGTCTTAGAGTTGGGGTTAGGTCCCTTACTGAAGGAGGGGAAACATGGACAATTTCATAGGGGGTAAGGTTACACAAAGAAAAAGAGGGAGTGTTTCTTCCATGAAATAGTGCATAAGGAAGGAGCATAGTACAATCTATTATGCAGGTTTCTAAGCTTAATTTCGTTATGGTCTCTTTAATGGTTCTATTCATTCTTTCTACCTGTCCTGAACTCGGTGGTTTATAAGCACAATGTAACTTTTAATTAATCCCCAGGGTCTTGCCTAACCCCTGACTTACTTGGGCTACAAACGCCAGTCCATTATCAGACCTTATTACTTTAGGCAGGCCGTATCTTGTAAAAATATCTTTCAGGATCTTCTTGACAACCATTTGCGCTGTTTCGTTTTTTTTCTTTTTTCCTGGAAAAGGCTTCAATCCATCCTCAAAATATATCTACAAAGACTAGGCGATATTTAATTTCAAACCTTGCTGGCTTAATTTTAGTAAAGTCCACTTCCCAGAATTGTCCTGGTCTGGTTCCTCGTAGGTGCTTTTTTGCAGGAAGCTTGGAAGGGTAAGCATTAACCATGACAGACCTGACAGGCTTTTGTTACCCATTCAGTTATTTCCTTTTGCTTTGAGTCGGTTAGTAAAAAACTCTGTTCTTCATCCTTCAGGAATGAATGCAATTTCTTTGAACCAAGGTGAGTGAGTTGATATACATTTTCTACTGACATATTTAGAGCCGTGACTATAGGAGTTTTTATTGAAGGATTTAGAAATTCCACTTGTGGGCCTTCAGGGTTAAAAGTTATTTTGGCCCGGAGCTTGGTGAGCAGATCTCTGCCCATCAATGGGGCCGGGCATTCTGGGATTACTAAGAACGAGTGATGGATTTTTATTTTCCCCTGGTCCATGGTCCTCTTAGTTGTACAAACCCGATATTTTCTGCCATTAGCCCCTTGAATTAGAGACCTTTTTATTTGATAGAGAGACCAATGGGGCCATAAGGGCAGAGTATATTGCCCCTGTATCCACTTCAAAGTTTGCTAGGGTCCCCTCCACTTCAAAATTTACCCTGAGCTCTCGGAGGGGATCTGAGACCCAACATTCTTAGTCATCCTCCAGAGTCAGAATGGCTGGCTAGAGTGGCTGTCTCTTTCAATGGCACTCTTTGAAGCAGTGTCCTTTTTCTTTACAGTAGGCACATTAAATTGAGGCCAGGGGTGGCCTCTAGTCTGGGCCCTGGTATCCCTTCCTGTCTCCATGTTTCTTATTTCTGGCCTATTTGTTGTTGTGACCAGGACCTTAGTCAATGCCTTAGTCTGTCTTTTGTTTCTTTTATCCTTCCTTTGCTCCCTACTCTTCCTCAGTTTCTCTCTTATAGTATACCTTCTCGGCTACTCTGACTAAATCTCTCAAAGTCATATCTTGTAATCCATCTAAGCATTGTAACTTTCTTTTAATATCCAGGGCAGCTTGCCCATAAAGGCCATCTTGACAGATGACTTTTGATCCTCTGCCTGAGGATCGAAAGAGTATATCTCCTATATGCCTCCATAATTCTCTCTAAAAACATAGAGGGAGATTCATCAGGCCCTTGAATAATCTCTCTTAACTTGGCAAAATTTGTAAGTCGCCTAGCGGCCACTAAGATACCCACAATTAGAGCCCAGTGATAAGTGGACAGATGCTCCCTACCTTCAAAGGTGTTGGGGTCCCAGTTTCGTCGATTCAAGGGAAAGCCGGGTTAAATATGTTGGGAAGTTTTGTCGGTCACACATCTGGTCAGAGGATATTTTTCTCTAGCATCCAGGAGGATTCTCTTTTGTTTCTCTGTCATGAAGAGACAACCCTAGGTGTTGTTGGCAGTCATCCCAAGTAGGCTGGTGTGAAAACATCAATGACTCAACCACACCTAGGAGCCGGTTGGGGTCCTCGGTAAAACGGGGATTTTTATTTTTCCAGTTATATTGGTCTGAAGAGGAGAAAGGTAAATACTGGTAGGCTTGCATTTTTCCCCCAAGGCCGTTGTCAATCATTGGCCCCTAGGGATGGAGGGGGAGCATCATTCGAGTTCCAGGTTTTTCAATCATTCACCGCTGGTGAGTACCTTTAGCTGGGCTAGCTTCCTCCAGAAGAGGAGGGGCTGTGTGTGCCGCGGGGAAATTATCTGGAGGGCGCTGGGCTGGCTTAGCTTTCTCCAATGGTGGAGAGGTTGAGTCAGCAGCAGGGGAATCACTTAGAGGGTGTTGGTCTTTGGGGGACGTGGGCAGGAGATAAGGAGGGGGACGAGAGTCCAGTAGAGTCAAATCTTGTGTATCAGGGAGAACAGAGGTTGGAGGAGGAGGAGGAGCAGAGGGTTTGAGAGATCATGGGGGAAGGAGTAGGAGTGGGGGTAGGGGCAAGGAAATGCTTCACCCATGAAGGAGATTTGCAGAGGTCCTGCCAAGTTAAGATATATGGCTGTTGATCCAGATGGCTATGTGGCCCTGGCTGAAAGACAATATCGTCTGACTTTTTAAATTAGTGGGAAGTAGAAAGATCCTTCTAGGGGCCATCCGAATACAAAGGTGGGCCATTCTGAGGCACAGAGAGTCTGCCAGGTCCAGAATTTTACTGAAAAAGAAAGATTCTGAGCCCTTAAGGGTACTTTGGTCCAGTGATCGAGGGTTAGGGACACAGGCATTGAAGTGCTCTGTCCCATAATGAAAGATACACAAACAGTAAAAGCAACGACACACGACACAGACAAGACAAGGAAATAAAGACAGACAATGGAACTTCGAACACTGAGACCAGGACTAAGTATCTGGCCCAACCCGATGGGCTGGCGATACTGAATCTGAAACAAAATATCACTGAATTGAGGAGACTATTGCTCCTCGATTTCCCGAATACTCTGGAGCATCCCCCAGGGATGTGGCCTGTGGCTCTGTGACACGTATGTCAGCCACCGTCGGAGAGAGCTCACACTCTTCATTGACAGCCATTTTGTGAAGCCCTAACCTGAAACCTGAAACCAGAAAGAGGCACCATACATACCCCAAGAGGAGCCTGTTGGGGTCTCTCGTTCGCCGCTGCCGGATCTCAGTGGAACCTCCATATGTAAAGGTCAGGCGAGCATCGGGTGAAGAGCCCACCAAGAGACTGTCTCATGCAAAAGCAAAGGGTTTATTGGGGATTCAGCATGTTGGGGCTCAGAGCTCACTTGAATAGAGCAGAGAGCCCTGAGAACAGCTTAAGCAGAGCTTATATACTTTCCTTGGAGAGGGCAGAGAGGGAACTTTATTGTTTGGTCTGGGCGAGTGAGCAGTTTGCGTGCAACCGGGTGAATGAGTACATTCTGTAGGTTGGCAGTTGGGGACAGCACATTCTGGGAACAAGATTAGCAAACAGTTCTCAAGATTTCAATAGTGTTTTGTTAAGCATACAGAAAAACAGCAAGCGACATTTACCTATTTTACTAAATTTTCATTACCGAATATACTTTGCCAGATTTCCTAATGTCTCTATTGAAATCTGCTTTCCTACATATTTTCCCCAGTACATCATTGTGACTGACTCTTCACAAGTGCTGACATTTACATTCACTCTATACCCGAAACCCCATAGCTAAAGAACTTTTGGTGCAAATCCTATACTTACTCTCCGTTCTAAACTTACCAACTATCGTCCTAATCCTACCGACTATGCTTTTTTTAATTTTTTTTCTTAAAGAAAGAGTTAGAGAGAGAGGGAGAGAGAGAGAGAATTTTTTAACATTTAGTTTTTTTAGTACTTGGCAGACACAACATCTTTGTTTGTACGTGGTGCTGAGGATCGAACTCGGGCCGCACGCATGCCAGGCGAGCGCGCTACCACTTGAGCCACATCCCCAGCCCCCCGACTATCCATTTTTGACTGGAAGTTCTTTTTGACAATCAATCATTCAAAGTACAAGGTCCTATGCCTTTGTATATTGATTTATCTGAGACATCTGTGCAGAAAATAAATCAAAGCTAAATATTGCAATCAAAGACCCAATGCCCTTCTGGGCTTCAAATATTACCTTTATTTCTGTTTTCGTACTTATATTTTACCTATATATTCTTGAAAATATCGAAGGTTGGCCATACCATTATTCATTCAGCAGAATGATTCCTAACCCCAATCGAAACTGTTATTAACCCTAACCATACACTCTTCCCTCAATCTAACTTTACAGAAGAGCAGGGACAGAGTTGATCTTAAAATACAGGAATGTACGGTTTCTTCCAACTGCTGAGAAACTCAAAGGTCCACGCAAAATGATCTCTGGAGAAGTTGTAGGCACATATGTAGGAACTGAGAGAGCAAAAGTCATCTTCCATTGAAAACAACCTGGTCAGGATGAAGGGATGTGTCTGAATCAGCCTCTCTCTTCTTAATATGGAGAAGAAGGACCAAACCAGGCCAGTGTGGAGAGCACTTCCCGGGTGCCTATGGTTGATATACCATTCGAACTTTTGAAAGTGTCACAGGATGTAGGGGCAGCCTCCATTTCATGGGACACTTTGAAGCAACTGTTAGAACAAAGTGGTTGCCAAGGCAGTGACCTCATTCAGATCATGAAGGAAGTGACCTCACCTAACATCCTTTGTGATGGAACACTCTGAACTTGGGATCCAGGAAGCTAGGCACCCAAATCCTGTCTCAGTCCCAGTCCCAGTCCAAGTGGTCTCAATTGTTCGGATTTACCAAGGACAGAGTCAGTCTTTCTTGGTACCTACGGAGGTGAGGATGCCCAAATGCCAGGAAAGCTCTGAAGAGTGGCCTTTCCTGAGAAAACAGTTAGTGGATCACCGCTGGCTCCTGAGAACTTCACAGTGTTGACCAAGGAGACCAGATCTGAGACAGGACAGGACATTTCGGGGTAACATAGTATGGCCCACCAATCAGAGGACACTATGGATACTCTCAGACTGACTTGGGGGAAGAAATTGTCTTTGTGGATGTGGCTGTTGGTTTGTGGTTTGGTCTCATGTTCTGAGAATAGGTAATAAAGGCGGTTTTTTGGTTTGAAGTGAATTGTTTCTAATAAGTCTTATGAAAAGGCGAGTGTTTCTAAGTCTGTGTATCCCACTGTGTCCGTGGTTCTAGACATCAGAAAAGAGAATGCATCAATGGATGACTCCTGTCTAGTAGAAATCTTCCCAACATTCATCCTGCCAATTTATGAATGGACTGCGGCTTGCCTTATGAATGGGCAACACCTACTATCTTCCTAAGTTTCTATTTTGTTCCTGAATTCACTCCACTCTCCAAAATAGGCTCATGGTTATGTGTCCAATATATATACCACCTCCAAGCTCTATGGCATGGCCATGTACTGGATAGCTAAAGGGAATGGCGAGCATCTCAGAAAACTCAGATATCAGTGTGACCAGGAAAGTCTCAGTGGAGAAATCCTGCTTTGGGCCATTTGCTTACCTATTGTTCTGTTGCCCTGAATTTCAGAAAGCTTTTTGCCTCAGACTACTCCTTTGTGAAGCCTGAAGAAAAGAGTCTTCAAATGCAAATGAATGGGCATCACCTGTGGCTCTTTGCTTGATTGCTTTGGAAAGGGATGTGTCTGAATCAGCCTCATGACCCTGTGTGATGCTGTGGCTTAGATTCTTAGCACCTGATGGATCTAAAGAAAGATACCATGTGTGCATCCAAAACCAAAATGGCCAAATGAGGAGTCAGTGTGGATTAAGTCTTTTGCTTTCCTCTGTTAGGTTCCTGAAATCCATCAAGTGAGAATAGGGATCTTTTGGGTCAAATGAGTTCTTCAAACCCTGCAGAGACTAGCCCAGAGGTGCTTGGCTTTTCTCATGACTCCAAATCACATAAAGAATCTATACCTGAAAGTAAGTAGGCCCCAAATTGGAGATGCAGAGCAGTATTAAGTGCAGGCCTATTTAATCACTCTTGGTTCTCAGGAAGGGTGTCCAGGCCACCCTGACTTTAGGCAAATGAGGGGCAAGGGAACTTATTTGGATACTGTCTTTGTCTGTGCCCCTCATGGAAATTTCCAGCCAGAGGTTATGATAAGTGTCTATATGGAGAATGTTGAGGGCCATGTGGGAGTGTTTTGGTTTTAATTCTGGTCATTTGTGTGGCGGTTGGAAGAGATGACTTAGTTCACCTGGGCTTGAACTCTGGTGTTATTAGAGACTGAATTCTGGAACTGTCCTCAGAGAAGTATTGCCATGAATTGTGTTGGAATTTTAGGAGGCAACACATGAGAGTCATCCTGAAAACTGAGATCCTGGCCAAGGTGGCTTCCACAGAGCACTGGGAATCTCAGCCAGGATTTCACGTGATTTTATTCTGAAAGTCTTGGCAGCCATAATTGAGAGTCAAAACACACATAGACCTCACATTTTAGACCTCAATGGGCCTGGATTCATGTGAAATATTGGCCAATCTTTGGGAAGCCTTGCCTGTGAGAGTTCTCCAGAGATTTCTTTGAAATGAGCTTCCTCACCATTTAATGTTTCCTAAATAATTTGAAACCCACAGTGCCTCCAACTTCATCTTTGAAAAATAGCTAAATACATACCATGAATTTTTTGAAATTTCAATGACCAGGTGGCAATGGAGAAACTTTGGATGACTTGTTGCTGGTCATGAGTGTACCAGACTGTGCTTGGATTTACTTGGTTTCATGAAAACAGTGTAGAAAAGAGATCCCTGTAAGTTGGAGACTGCTGAGTAGTGGGCCTAGAGCAGTGGTGTGCAGGTATGTGATAAAACATCTGTGGTGGTACCATGTGGATCTGCCCTTGGATTCCAAATGGCTTGAGACTGACATGGTGAAGTCAGCAGACCCTATTATATAAAAGCATCTTGTTATATGGAGAGGTTTCCGGGCAATGTTCAGAATCAGATTGCTATGGACAAGCGGGCAAGCTATGTGGGGTAGAAGCCTGGTTGGTGCATTTTCCTGCAGACCTTGACCCACCACATGTGACAGAACTCCCTCCATCACTGGTACCTGTTGAACTCCTTGTATTTCCTGAAGCAAATACCAAATTCACAGTGCAGCAGCAAGAAACACCTCGAAAAGTGGAAGATGATCAAATGGCTTCACAGTCCACATGGGAAGACACTTAGACCCCAGTGGCCACAGTTTACCTACAAAGAGAGAATTCAGCACTGCTTCCTCATGTTCATTGGAAAATAAAAAACCATATCTTCCAGGTCACAGAGATCAGACCCAGCTTTGTTGGTCTCACTAGAAAGGATGCTAAAATTCCTGACAACAACATATATTTCAAGTGCCCAACCTCAGAGGCAGTTTCTCAAGAGTCTTTAGGCCCAATGAGCTCCATGTTTGTGGAGTGTTTACCCTGTCCCTCACTTTTGGAAACTCCTCTACCACATCCAAGATTGTGAACTCCTGAATATTTTCCATTTCCGATATGTATTCACAGATTTCCTAACTCTTCTTCTCTAATTGTGTTTATTTGGGGCAAAGGTAATGTAAAGGCAATGTTCTGGATGAGAGTGGGAATATTTTTGTGTAGCACATATTTGCATACACATTGGATTCATTTTCCTATTTTCCATTCGAATTACTGAATTCCTGACATTAACCCATACCCTAATAGACTCTGACTACTAATCCTAAAATGATGGACAAAAATAACCAAACAGAATGGAAATGAAAGCAGTTCAGAGAAGGCATGGTGTATAGTTGGACTTTCCTTTTGAATGATAAAGGGTAGGTGTTATAAATCTAGTCAATTTTTAATTGAAATTGATCTCCATGTGTTTTTAAAGTTAACAAATATGTGAATTCCTGTCTCCCTTTCTCTGCAGCCTGTTCAGCACATGTATTTTTATATGCAAATATAGAAACATAACTGGTATCACACGTATATCCTTGTGAGTTTGGCTGTCTTGGGAGATACAAATTGTGGGAAGAGATCACTCCTCCTAAACGCTGCTGGAACTGAAACTTCAACCTATGGGTGAACTTCCTAGTTGAACAATATTATACATAAATCCATGTTCAGTAAAATGATTATTTTTGGATCTGTGGATGATATATGATTCATAGTGAATTTCGATTGGCATGCATATTGATACATTTTAGTGTCTGTGTGTGTGTGTGTGTGTGTGTGTGTGTATATATATATATATATATATATATATATATATATAAATACATAAATGCACACACACATATCTATATCTATCTATATATATATATATATATATATATATATATATATATATATAAACTCTCAAGATTTTTCAAAATATGAAATATATGTTTCTTATTATACACTCCCTAAATTCATTCGTGTTCATATATGTAAATTTATAGTCAACATTTCACAAGATTATTCTCATAAAAATTCATCCACTTGAAATACGTATTCGTTTCCTAGTACTGAAAACTAACTTCAGTGAATAGTGCATACAAATCATAATATTTCTACAGTAACTGAGCCAGTTTAGCATCAATGCAAGTAGATTCCTATGGGATATGATGTGTATTTTGACGTTCATTTTTATTCAAAACTGGTGCACTACTATTTTTTCAGTTTTTGCACATCATTGGATATATATTTCATCCACAAGTTAGGAAATTTATAGGCTTTTTTTATACTTACAATCAAATCCTGCTTCAGAACATATGAATTCCTCTATATTTCTTGACTCATCTTTTCATGAGATTTCTTTCCAAACACATTATTTTCCATTTCCATAATAACTTTTGAAGCTAAACTCACACACCCTTCATGATAAAACATAACCCTAATATTACCATTAGATGTATAACTCGTTGGAATGAATGATTGTATATCAATATAAGATTTTTATATATTTTCAGATATCAATTCAATCCATGATTTAAAGTGGAAACAGTACATTATTTATTCACAGTATTGTCAATTCATTCATTTCTTCAACATTCATAGACACAGGGTACAACTCTGTGTAGCCCCAATACTAATTTATACCTCTTCAAAATATTGCTCCCAAAATGTTAGAAGAAATACTCATGTCACCTGATCTACATATACATTTTATCACAGTAATATTCTGATCACAAAATGCAAAGGTCACACTTCTGATTGTAGCAAATCCTAGATGGAAAGTGATCCTGGATTACTAAAAACATCCATGTCCAGGTTTCCTAATGCTCTCAAATGTCAATCATATTGGTGACTAAATATTTGTTTCTTCCTAAGATTATATATTGAAACTCAACCTTGTTGATAATGTCTAATCCTATCATTCACTTTATACTTTGCCTGATTTCATAATGTGTGTATTGATATCTGATTTCCTACATAATTTTCCCAGTTCATCATTGTGACTGACTCTCCACATGTGCTGAAATTTACATTCACTCTCTAACCGAAAACCTAGGGCTATTGAACTTTTGGTCCAAATCCTATACTCACTCTTCTTCCGAAACAGACCGACTATCTTCCTAATCCTAACAACTATCCCTTTTTGACTGGATGAACTCTTCTACATTCAATCATCCAGGGTACAAGATGATATGCCATTGTATATTGATTTATCTGAGACATCTGTGCGAACGAAATTCAATGCTAAGTATTCCAATCAAGGGCCCAATGCCCTTCTGGGCTTAAAATCTTACCTAGATTTCTGTTTTCATACTTATATTTCAAATCTATATTCTTATAAATATCCCAGGTTCCCAATACCATTATTCATCCAGCAGAATGATTCCTAACTTAAATAGAACATGTTATTAACCCTAACCATACATTGTTCCCTCAATCTAACTTTATAGAAGAACAGGGACAGAGTTGGTCTTAATATAGAGGAATATAGGGGATCTTCCACCCGCTGAGAACCTCAAAGGTCCATGCAGAAATTATCCCTGGGGAAGATGAAGGCAGCTATAAAGGACCTGAGAGGGCAAAAGTCATCATGTAAGGCAAACAACCTGGTTAGGATGAAGGGATGTTTATGAATCAGCCTCTCTCTTCTTAATGTAGAGAAGATGGACCAAACCAGGTCTGTGTGAGAGCTGTTCCCGGGTGCCTATGGTTGATATATCGTTCTAAGTTGTGAAAGTGTCACAGAAAGTAGGGGCAGCCTCCATCTCATGGGACCCTTTGAAGGAACTGTTAGGACAAAGTGGTTGCCAAACCAGTGACCTCATTCAGTTCCGAACGGAAGTGACCTATCTCACTTCCTTGGTCTTGGAACACTCTGAACTTGGAATCCCAGAAGCCAGGCACACAGAACCAGTCCCAGACCCAGTCCCACTGGGCTCACTTGTTTGGTTTTACCAAGGACAGAATCAGTCTTTCTTGGTACCTACTGATTTGAGAATGGCCAAATGCCAGGAGAGCTTTGGAGAGTGGCCTTTCCTGAGAAAGAAGGTAGTGGCTCAAAGCTGGCTCCTGATAACTTCAAAGAGTTTGCCAAGGAGTCCAGATCTGAGACAGTACAGGGCATTTTGGGGGAACATAGTATGGTACAACAATCAGAGATAATTCCGGAGAGTCAAAGACCTACTTGGGGGAAGAAAGTCCTATGTTGTTGTGGGTGTGAGTTTGTTGTTTTTTCTCATGTTCTGAGAATTGGTAGGAAAGGCAGTTTGTTTGATTTGAAGTGGACTGTTTCTAGTAAGTCGTTTGACAAGGCAAGTGTTTCTATGTCTATGTATCCACTGTGTTTGTAGTTGTAGACATTAGAAAACATAATGCATCAATGAATGTGTCCTGTCTAGTATAATGCTTCCCAGAATTCATACTGCCCAATTTATGATTGGACTGCAGCTTTCCTTATGGATGGGTAGCAATTACTATCTTCCTAATTTCCTGTTTTATTCCTGAATTCTGGGCACTCTCCGGAATAGGCTCATGGTTTTCTGTTCAAGATACTGTGACATGGCCATGTACTGGAGAGCTGAAGGAAATGGGAGCATCTCAGGAAACTCAGATATCAGTGTGACCAGTAAAGTCTATGTGGAGAAACCCTGCTTTGGGAATTTTGCTTACCTATGGTTCTGGTGCTGTGAATATCTAGAAGGTCTTTGCCTTAGGCCACCCCTTTGTGAATCCTGAAGAAAAGAGTTTTCAAATGGAAATGAATAGGCATCACCTGTGGCTCTTTGTTTTATTGCTTTTTAAAGAGATGTGTCTGAATCAGCCACTTTGCCCAGTGTGATTATTTGGAGAAGTACATCAGTATTAATGGCAGGCGTATTTGATCATTCCTGGTTAACAGGAAGGGTTTCCAGGCCACCCTGACTTTAGGCAAATTAGAGGCAAGGGAGATTATTTTGGACACTGTCTTGGTATGCACCCCTCATTGAAACCTCAACCCAGAGGTTATGATGAGTGTCTATATAAAAGAAGATGAGGGCCATGTGGGAGTGTTTTGGTATTAATTGTGGTCAGTTGTGTGGCAGTAGGAAGAGATTCCTGGATCAACCTGGGCTTGAACTATGGTGTGATTCCCCTTAGAGACTGAGTTTTGGAACTGAACTCAGAGAAGTATTACCATGAATTCTGTTGGGATTTTAGAAGGCCATGCAGGAGAGTTGCCCTTGGAGACTGAGATTTAGGCCCAGGATGGCTTTCCACAGAGCACTGGGAATCTCAGCTAGGATATCACATGATTTCATTCTGAAAGACTTGGCAGCCATACTTGAGAGTCAAATAACACATGGAACTCACATTGTAGACCTCAATGGGCCAGGCTTCATTTGACCTTTTGGCCACTCTTTGGGAAGACTTGCCTGTGAGAGTTCTCCTGAGCTTTCATTGAAATGAGCTTCCTCACCATTTAATGGTTCCTGAATGAATTGAAATCCACAGTGACACCAACTTCATCCTTAAAAAATGGCTAGATAAATACCATGGAATAATTCCCAAGAGCAGGTGGCACTGGAGAATCATTGGATGTTCTGTTGCTGATCATGAGTGTACCAGACAGTGCCTTGATTTACTGGGTTTCATGAAAATGGTGTAGAACAAAGATGCCAGTACGTTGGAACCTGCTTAGTAGTGGGCCTAGAGCAGTGGTTTGCAGGTGTATGATAAAACATCTGTGATGGGGCCACATGGATCTGCCATTGGCTTCCAAATGCCTTTTGACTGACATGGTGCAGCCAGCAGACCCTTATATGTAAAGGCATCTTGTTACATTGAGAGGTTTTAGGGCAATGTTCAGAATTGGGTTGCTACAGACGAGGGGGCAAGCTTTGTTGAATAGAAGCCTGGTTGGGGCGTTCTCCTGCACACCCTGACCCACCACACGTGAGAGTACTCCCTCCAGCACTGTTTCCCTGTTGAACTCATGGTATTTACTGAAGCCAATACCAAACTCCCAGTGCAGCAGTAAGAATCACCAGGAAAAGTGGAGAATGACCAAATGGCTTCTCAGTCCACACGAGGAGACACTTAGCTCCCAGTGGCCACAGTTTACCTACAATGAGGGAATTTAGAACTGCTGCCTCATGTTCACTAGAAAAGAAGAAACCATGTCCTTCAGGTCACATATATGCAGATCCAGCTTTGATTGTCTCACTACAAAGGAAGCTGAAGCTCTTGAAAACAACATATATTACAAGGGCCCAACCTCAAAGGCAGTTTCTCAAAGAGTCATTATGCCAGCAGAACTCCATATTTGTGGAGTATTTACCCTATCCCATACTTTTGGAAATTCCCCTACCGCCTCCAATTCTGTGAACTCCTGAGCATTTTCATTTCCACATATGTATTCACAGATTTTCTAACTCTTCTCCACTAATTGTGTCTTAATTGGGGCGAAGGTTATGTCAAGGCATTGTTCTGGATGAGAGTGGGATGATTTTTGTGTAGCACATATTTGCATACACATTAGATTCATTTTCATATTTTCCATTTGAAATACTGAATCCCTGACATTAACCCATAACCTACTAGACTCTGACTACTAATCCTAATATGTTGGAGAACAAGAAACCTAACAGAATAGAAATACAGGCCATTCATAGGAGGCATGGTGCATACTTGGACTTCCCTTCTGCTTTATCAAGGGTATGTGTTATAAATCTAGTCAACTTTTCATTGTAATAGTTCTCAATGAGTTTTTAAAGTTAACACATATGTAAATTTCTGTCTCCCATTCTCTGTAGCCTATTCATCACATGTATTTTTTATGCATATTTAGAATCCTACCTGGTATCACAAGTACATTTTTGTAAGCTCACTGATTTTGAAAGATACATATTTTGATAAGATATCAATCCCCCTAAATCATGATGGAACTGAAAATTAAACCTATTGGTGAATTTCCTAGATGAACAACATTATATATAAATCGATGTTCAGTAAAATGAATATTTTTGGATATGTGGATGATATGTATTACACGGTGAATTTCGATTAGCATATAGATTGCTACATTATAATGTCTGTGTGTGTCTGTCTATCTATCTATATATATATATATATATATATATATATATATATATATATATATATACTGTCCAGATTTTTCAAAATGTGAAATATATGTTTCTTATTATACACTCCCTAAATTCACTCATGTTTCTATATGTGGTTTATAATCAACTTTTCACAAGATAATTCTCAGAAATATTCATCTGCCTGGAATACATAATTATTTCCTAGTACTGAAAACTAACTTCAGTGAATGGAGCTTACAAATCCTAATATTTTTACAGTAACTGAATCAGTTAAACATCAATGCAAGTAGAATCCTACGGGACATGATGTGTATTTTGAAGTTCATTTTTATTCAATATTGGTACATTATTATTTTGTCAGTTTATGGACATCATAGGATATATGATTTCATCCACAAGTTCAAAAATTTATAGGCATTTGTTTCACTTTTAATCACGTCCTGCTTCAGAACACATGTATTCCTCTAAGTTTCTTGATTGGTCTTTTCATGAGATTTCATACCAAACACATTAATTTTGATTTCCATAATCACTTTGGAAGCAAAACTCACATACCATTCATAATAATTATCACTCTGATATTACCATTAGATGTATAACTGGTTTGAATGAATGATTGTATGTCAATATAAGATTTCTTATATCTTTTCAGATATCAATTCTATCCATTATTTAAAGTGGAACCAGTTATATTATTTATTCACACTATGGTCTATTCATGCATTATCTCTATGTTCATAGACACAGTGTACACCTCTTTGTACCCCCAATTCTAATTTATACGTCTTCAAAATATTGCTCCCTGAAATGGTGGAAGTGGACTCATGTCACCTGATCTTCATATACATTTAATCACAGAAATATTCTGGACACAAAATGCAAAGGTCACACTTATGATTGTATAAAAGCCCAAATGGAAAGAAAACATGGATTACTAAAAACATCCATGTCCAGGTTCCCTAATGCTCTCAAATGTCAATCCTATTGGTGACTACACATGTGTTTCTTCTTAAAATTATATATTCAAACTCAACCCAATGGAAAATGTCTAATCCTATCCCTCACTTTATAATTTGCCTGATTTCATAATGTCTCTATTGCTATCTGCTTTCCTACATATATTCCCCAGTTCATCATTGTGACTGACTCTTCACATGTGCTGACATTTACTTTCACACTCTAATAAATAACCTATTGCTAAAGAACTTTTGTTCCAAATCCTATACTCACTCTTCTTCCTAAACATACTAACTATCTTCTTAATCCTACCGAGTATCCCTTTTTGACTGGATGTTCTCTTCTACATTCAATCATTCAAGTAACAAGGTCTTATGCTATTGTGTATTGATTTATCTGAGACATCGGTGCAGAATGTAATTCAACGCTAAGTATCACAATCAAGGGCCCAATGACCTTCTGGGCTTCAAATCTTACTTAGATTTCTTTTTTCATACATATATTTCATCTCTATATTCTTAAAATAATCACAAGTTTCCAATACCATTATTCATGCAGCAGAATAATTCCTAACCCAAATGGAACATGTTATTAACACTAACCATACACTGTTTGTGTTAATAACATGTTTACAGAAGAGCAGGGACAGTGTTGATCTTACAATACAGGAATGTAGTGGATCTTCCATCTGCTGAGAACCTCAAAGCGCCATGCAGAAATGATCCCTGGAGAAGATGTAGGCAGGTATGAAAGACCTGAGAGAGCAAAAGTCATCTTCCATCGCAAACAACCTGGTCAGGATGAAGGGATGATTCTGAATCAGCCTCTCTCATCTTAATGTAGAGAATATGGACCAAACCAAGACTGTGTGGAAAGCTGTTCCTGGTTCCCTATGGTTGATATACCATTCTAATTTGTGAAAGTGTCACAGGAAGTAGGGGCAGCCTCCATCTCATGGGACCGTTGAAAGAAACTCTTAGGACAAAGTGGTTGCCGAGGCAGTGATCTCATTCAGTTCCTGAAAAAAGTGACCTCAACTCACTTCCATATTGATGGAACTCTCTGAACATGGGATCCAGGACGCCAGGCACCCAGATCCAGTCCCAGTCCCAGTCCCAGTGGTCTCACTTGTTTGGATTTACCAAGGACAGAATCAGTCTTTCTTGGTTCCTCCTAAGGTGAGGAGGCCAAATGCCTGGAAAGCTCGGAAGATGGGCTTTTCTTGGAAAAGCAGGTAGCGGCTCACTCCTGGTTCCTGACAACTTCACAGAGTTGGCCAAGGAGACCAGATCTGAGACAGAACAGGACATTTTGGGGGAACATAGTATGGCCCACCAGTCGGAGGATACTCCGGATAGTCTCATACCTATTTGGGGGAAGAAGGTGTCATTGTCAGTGTGGGTGTGGGTTTGTGGTTTTGTCTCATGTTCTGAGAATAGGAAGTAAAGTCAGTTTGTTTGGTTTGGAGTGAACTGTTTTTAGTAAGTCGTTTGACAAGGCAAGTGTTTCTGGGTCTGTGTATCACACTGTGTCCGTGGTTGTAGACATTAGAAAAGAGAATGCATCAATGGATATGTCCTGTCTAGTAGAAAGCTTCCCAGCATTCATCCTGCCCATTTTATGAATGGACTGTGGATTGCCTTATTAATGGGCAATACCTGCTACCTTCCTAATTTGCTGTTTTCTTCCAGAATTCTGGACACTCTCCAGAATAGGCTCATGGTTTTGTGTCTAAGTTATGTACAACCTCCAAGCTCTGTGACAAGGCAATGTTCTGGATAGCTGAAGGAAATGACGAGCATCTGAGAAAACTCAGATATCAGTTGACCAGGAAAGTCTCAGTGGAGAAACCCTGCTTTGGGCCATTTGCTTACCTATTGTTCTGTTGCCCTGAGAGTCAGGAAGTCTTTGTCTCAAGCCACCCCTTTGTGAATCCTGAACAAAATAGTTTTCAAATGGAAATAAATAGGCTTCACCTTTGGCTCTTTAGTTAATTGATTTGGAAAGAGTTGTGTCTGAATCAGCCTCTTGGCCCAGTGTGATTCTTTGACTTAGATTCTCAGCACCTGATGGATCTAAAGAAAGATCCCATGTGTGCATCCAAATCAAAAATGGCAAAAAGAGCTGTCATTGTGGATGAAGTCTCTTGCCTTCCTCTGTAAGGTTCCTGAATTCCATCAAGTGAGAATAGGGATCATTTGGGTCAGATGAGTTCATCAAAGCCCTTCAGAGGCTATCCCGTAGGTGCTTAGGTTTTCTCATCACTCCAATTCACATAAAGTATCTTTAACCGACACTCAATAGGCCTCAAATGGGAAAAGTGGTGCAGTATTACGGGCAGGCCTTTTTGATCACTCCTGGTACAAAGGAAGGGTGTCCAGGCCACCCCGAATTTAGGCAAATGAGGAGCAATGGAGCTTATTTTGGACACTGTCTTGGGCTGCGTCCCTCATGGACACCTCCAGCCAGAGGTTATGATGAGTGTCAATATGGAAGAAGATGAGGGCCATGTGGGAGAATATCGGTTTTATTGTGGTCATTTGTGTGGCAGTTGGAAGAGATGACTGGGTCCACCTGGGCTTGAACTCTGGTGTGATTCCCCTTAGAGACTGAGTTCTGGAACTCACCTCAGAGAAGTATTGCCATGAATTGTGTTGGGATTTGAGGAAGCCACGCATGAGAGTCATCTTTGGAGACTGAGATCAAGGCCCAGGGTAGCTTTCCACAGGGCACTCTGATCTCAACCAGGATATCACAAGATTTTATTCTGAAAGACTTGGAAGCCATTGTTGAGAGTCAAAACAGACAATGACATCACATTTTAGACCTCAATGGCCCTGGCTTCATGTGACCTTTTGGCCACTCTTTGGGAAGCCTTGCCTGTGAGAATTCTCCAGAACTTTCATTGAAATGAGCTTCCTCAACATTTAATGGTTCCTGAATGAATTGAAACCCACAGTGCATCCAACTTCATCCTTGAAAAATGGCTAGATAAATACCATGAAAATTTTCAATTTCCCATGACCAGGTGGCACTGGAGAACCATTGGATATTCTGTTGCTGATCATGAGTGTACCAGACAGTGCCTTGATTGATTGGGTTTCATGAAAATAAGTTGGAGCCTGCTGAGTAGTTGTCCTAGAGTAGTGGTTGGCAGGTGTGTGAAAAACATCTGTGGTGGGGCCATGTGGATCTGCCATTGGCTTCCAAATGGCTTGTGACTGACATGGTGCAGTCAGCAGACCCTCCTATGCAAAGGCATCTTGTTATATGGTGAGGTTTCAGGGCAATGTTTACAATCAGGTTGCTATGTTTAAGGGGGCAAGCAATGTGGGATAGAAGCCTGGTTGGTGCATTCTCCTGCATACCCTGACCCACCACGCCTGACAGAACTCGCTCCAGCACTGTGTCCCAGTTGAACTCCTTGGATTCCATGAAGCAATTACTAAACTCCCAATGCAACAGCAATAAACACATATAGAATCCTACCTGGTACCACACCTACATTCTTGTGAGGTGAACGACTTGGCAGATACAAATTGTGAGAGAAGATCACTCCTCCTAAACACCGTTGGAACTGAAAATATAACCAATGGATGAGCTTCCTAGTTTTACAACATTATACATAAATCCATGTTCAGTAAAATGAATATTTTAGATCTGTGAATGATATATATTTCATGATGAATTTCGAATAGCATATATATTGCGAGTTTTTAATGTGTTTGTGTGTATGTATATATATGTGTATATATATACATACACACATTCTCCAGATTTTTCAAAATATGAAATATTTGTATCTTAATATACACTCCCTTAATTCATTCATATTCATGTATGTGGATTTATGATGATCTTTTCTAAATATTATTCTCAGAAATATTCATCCACCTGAAATACTTCTTTGTTTTTTGTACTGAAAACTAACTTCAGTGAATGTTGCATACAAATCCTAATATATCTAGAGTAACTGACCCAGTTTAACCTCAATGCAAGAAGATTCAAATGGAACATGATGTGTATTTTGATGTTCATTTTAATTCAACACTGGTACATTACTATTTCTTCAGTTTATGCACATCATAGGATATATATTTCATCAAAAAGATGACAAAATTATAGGCGTTTTTTCACTTTCAATCACTTCCTACTTTAGAACACATGTATTCTTCCATATTTCTTAACTGGTCTTCTCAAGATTCTTTTTTCCAAACACATTATTTTCGATTTTCATAATCACATTGAAGCAAAACTCACACACCCTTCATGATAAACCATAACCCTAATATTAACATTGATGTATAACTTGTTGGAATGAATGATTGTATATCAATATAAGATTTTTCATATTTTCAGATATCAATTCAATCCACCATTTAAAGTGGAACAAGTTATATTACTTATTCACAGTTGGTCTATTCATGCATTATCTCTATATTCATAGACACAGGGTACACCTGTTTGTACCCCAAATACTAATTTATAAGTCTTCAAAATATTGCTCCCAAAAATGGTGGAAGAAATTCTTATGTCACCCGATCTATATTTACATTTTATCACAGTAATATTCTGGACACAAAATTCAAAGGTCAAACTTATATTTGTACCAAAGCCTAAATGGAAAGTGAACATGGATTACTAAAATCATCAATTTCCAATTTGCCTAATGCTTTCAAATATCAATCCTATTGATGACTACATATTCGTTTCTTCCTAAGATTATATATTCAAACTCAACCCTGTTGAAAATGTCTAATCCTATCACTGACTTTATACTTTGCCTGATTTTGTAATGTCTGTATTGATATCTGCTTTCCAACATATTTTCTCCAATTCATCATTGTGACTGACTCTTCACTTGTGTTGACATTTACATTCACTCTGTAACCGAAACCCTATTGCTAAATAACTTTTGTTCCAAATTTTATACTAACTCTTCTTCCTAAACCTACTGACTATCTTCCTAATTTTACCGACTATCACTTTTGAATGGATGTTCTCATCTACATTCAATCATCCAAGTAAATGTAGGGCGAGTGTCAGAGGATGAGACCACCAAGACTATCTCATGCAACAGAAAGGGTTTATTTGGGGTCCAGCATGCTGGGGCTCAGAGCTCACTTGAATAGAGCAGAGAGCCCTGAGAACATCTTAAGCAGAGCTTATATAATTTTCTTGGAGAGGGCAGGGAGGGAAGTTTATTGATGGGTCAGGGCGAGTAAGCGGTTTGTGTGTAAACGCGTGAGGGAGTACATTCTGCAGTTTGGCAGTTGGGGACAGCACATTCTGGGAACAAGATTAGGAAACATTTCTCAACATTTCAACAGTGTTTTGTTAAGCGTACAGAAAAACAGGAAGTGACAAGTACATATTTTATTAACATTTCATTCCCCACTTCTTCTTCTGGCTACTTTTAATCATAAAAGTGATTGTTGGGGGGTGTCACATTTTATGTATGCTAGTGGGGTATTAACATAAGTTTAACTTGTCCAATTTGAGCTTGGAGAAAAGAAATTACATGGTTGAGAAACAGGGTTTTATAGCAAGCAATAAAATGAGGATTATTATTGGACCGGCCAGGGTTGATTAAAATGTAGTTAACCAGGGGGACTGTGTAAACCAAGACTCAAATCACCAATTTTGGGTCTCTATCTCTCTTTGATGCTCTTCAAGGCATCTTTTTAATTTACTCATAGAGTTTGTTACAACTCCAGTATGGTCGACATAAAAAAAAAAAAAAAAAAAAAAAAAAAAAAATTCTTTCCTCAATGCAGCACAAAGGCTCCCTTCTCTCATGAAATGGAGGTCCAACCCTCGACTTTTCTGTAAAACAACTTCTGCCGCAGTCTTTGGCTGGGCACAATCACGAGTCTCCACACAGCTTGTAGATTCAAACAGCAATTCTTTATTCCCGAACTCACACCGGCCGTCTACAAACACGCTCTGGGGGAATCCACGTTCTCTGCCCAAATCCACTCTCTCCCAAATCCACTCTGCATGGGCTTCTGTCTCCCAAAATATACTGTCTGACCCTAAGCACTCAAGAGGAACTCAGCAGCAGGATACGCCCTATTCTAAAGGGGGAACACCCTAATCTCCTATTATGCTAAACTGCCCTATTCTAAAGGGGTAACACCCTATTCTCCTATTATGCTAAACCGCCCTATTCTAAAGGGGGAACACCCTAAACACGGATCCTGCCCTGGTCCTTGAGCAAGGTCACCTTTCAGAAGTCCTTCCACTAGACAGCATGGGAGTAAGCTGGCAAGGAATTTGTCATACCTACTTGGCTGATGGCTCCCAGCAAACTTCAAAGAGAGAGGTAAAAGATTCCTGCAAAGCTGTGATGGAATTTTCTAATATCTTTAAGTTTTGATCTATTGCTGCTTCTAATTGGGTCATTTGTTGTGTCCCAGGGACCAGGGCAGTGGTTCCTGTGCGAACCCGGGCAGCAACTCCTATTCATAATAGAATGGCTAAGGTGAGAGATATATGTTCCCACCTGAACCGGATTGTATGCCCCTCTATTTGATCTTCAAATGAACCTGCGTCATAATAGAGCACTCTGGGAAACATCTGCACCATTACACAATTAATCACTTCTGTTGACCATTTCATAAAAACATAAACAACGTTTAAGTATATAGAATTATATTGTTGTAGGGACGGAAAAGGCAAGGCACCTAAGATAGCACCAAAGACAAGGAAACAGTCATATTTGGTTGCAACCAGATTCAGAGGGCATTGCTTCTGTTGTAATCAATTAATCCCCTGAAACCCAAGTTTAGGTAGTTTCAGAATTTTGTACCCAACATGTAAGGGAAGGGGCTCTGAAGTTCACAGTCTGCAGAAGTTCACAAAGAGCAGTTTTTGTTTCTGATTTTTCCTCAGTTCTGGGCAAGTTAAATTTTCAAGGACACCTGGGTGGGGGAGAGCTTTTTTTTCCCCTTTTTTCCCTCTGCCAGCTGTTTCCACGGAGCCCAGTTTGCAACTTATCCATCTTACAAATGTAGCCATCTCTATGAAGCCCCAGCTCAAGGCCAGAGGCCTTGATCACATATGTTGTGAAAAACTAGTAAGGGTGTGTCTAGCTGAGGAGTGCTGATTTTTTTCAGCCAGTTGCCAGGTAGACCAGGGCAACACAAAAAGAGGAAGTTTATCTACACTGAACTCTTTTATAGGGACTCTTTTGCTGAAAGTCCTAAAGTTAGCCATGGTGAAAACTTCTGGATAAGGTCAGTTAAGACTTTCCTGTGGGCCTGGTACAGAGGGGGAAGACGGGGAATGCAGGGCTGAGCGCAGCTCTTTGGATCTGAGAATGAGGAAGGAGAGATGTAAAAGAATAATGGAAAAGGGTTTTGAGATCTTCCTAGCACCAAAAACATGAGTAGTAGAACGGGTAGAACAGAGGGGGAGATGGGAGTGAGTATCCCAAAAAGCCTGTAAGGGACTTTAAATTCTTAGTAACCTGTTTTCAGTGATGACAAAGCAACTTTAAAGGCCATTTTCATTACATCTTGGATAGGGGTCTGAGGGCTCTTCTCAGCTGGTTTGAGCTTTGGGTTAGCTGGTAAGAGGACCTGGTGGGACCTAGTGTGGGCACTGACAGGAGAAGAGAGGAGTGAGTGAGTGGAGGGTTACCTCAGTACCTGCTACCTCAGCAAGGGGGCAATGGTCTGAGAAACGGTGGAGGTTTGGGTTTTTAATATAGTAATTGGAGGGGAGAAATCAAGTTGATGATGTGGGAGTGACAACAGAGAGTCTAGAGCAGAAGGCTGAGGGTGAGCATGTATTGGAGAAGCATAGTTCACGATGTGAGCAAAGGAGAGAAAAGGCCTCCACATAGAGGAATCTCCTTTCACCCTTTTGAGCACTTGCAGAAGTTAAAAAGGTCACACAGAATTTGAAGATCTAGAGACCCCTCAGGGGGCCATCAGTTTTGGTTGTCTAATTGGTAATATGGCCAATGCTGTGTACAGAATTTGATGAGGAGTTTGGGTTCCATGTGGCAGTCCCTGTATGCTCACATCCCCATGACTTACAGAAGATGTTGGCGTTTCCAGCACACAGCCTTGACTGTTTGTGGCTTTGATAGTACACTGGGCAAACATAGTAATCTAGGCTAGCCAACCAGCATCTGGCTCGCGTGTCCCTACATCAATAATGTTTGTTTCCATTATCTATGGTATGGAAGGAATTTAATGGAATTTTAGTGGGATCCTCTTCATTAGGGATATCCCAATAGGGATGACCTATACGCAGCTGACAAATGTCTGGCTGGAGAGATGGCCACCAGGTCCCTAAGCGGGCTGTATGCAAGATAGACCATACTTCCTTTCCAGTAGGATTTGTGATCAGACATCGCTGATGAACAGGCTTATGAGGGTTAGGACTACTGGTGGTCAAGGGGAGAGTCTATAGCCTTATCCACACAGCGAATCCACAATTTGAAAGGGTTTCCAGTCTTTTCCAGTTTCCAGCCAGAGTCTGGACAGGGCACAGGCTTGAGATGAGAGGTAGGGATCCAGGAAGTGATTTTGACTACCTTTACCCTGTAGGTGTTATAAGTAGCACCTGGTATGGTCCTTTTCAGGGGAGTTCCAGGGATGACACCAGATGTCATCTTACATAGATGAAGTCTCTATTTGATATCGTTGTAGAGTCCCCTCATCCCCAGGTTGGTAGGCAGTGGCCATCTGTTTTCACAGGTGTCTCTGAGTTCTTTCAAGAGCTTTAAGTCTGTTAAGCAAGGGGGTGTGGAAGGAATCGTTAGGTCTTAGAGTTGGGGTAGGACCCTTACTGGAGGAGGGACACCATAGAGAATTTCACAGGGTGTGAGGTTACACAAAGAAATAGATTGAGTATTTCTTGCATGAAACAGTACATAAAGCAGGAGCATAGTGCAATCTTTTATGCCGGTCTCTAAGCTTAATTTCGTTATGGTCTCTTTAATGGTTCTATTCATTCTTTCTACCTGTCCTGAACTCGGGGGTCTGTAAACACAATGTAATTTCCAATTAATCCCCAGGGTCCTTGCTAACCTCTGAGTTACCTGCCCACGAACGCCGGTCCATTATCAGACCCTGTTACTTTAGGCAGGCCATACCTTGGAAAAATATCTTCCAGGATCTTCTTGACCACCATTTGCGCTGTTTCATTTTTTTTCTTTTCTTTTTTTGGGGGGGGAAAGCTTCAATCCATCCTGAAAATGTATCTACAAAGACTAGGAGATATTTAAGTCCATTCCTTGCTGGCTTAATTTCAGTAAAGTCCACTTCCCAGAATTGTCCTGGTCTGGTTCCTCGTAGGTGCTTTCCTGCAGGAAGCTTGGAAGGGTAAGAATTAACCAATTGATGGACCCAACAGGCTTTTGTTATCCATTCAGTTGTTTCCTTTCACTGTGAGTCGGTTAGTGGAAAACTGTTTTTGATCCTTCAAAAATGAATGCAGTTTCTTTGAACCAAGGTGAGTGATTTGATGTACATTTTCTACTGACATAGTTAGAGCCATGATTATAGGAGTTTTTACTGAAGGATTTAGAAATTCCACTTGGGGGCCTTCAGGGTTAAAAGTTATTTTGGTCCAGAGCTTTGTGAGCAGATCTCTGCCAATCAATGGGGCCATGCATTCTGGGATTACTAGGAAGGAGTGATGGATTTTTCCTTTCCCCTGGTCCATGGTCCTCTTAGTTGTCCAAGCCTGATATTTACTGCCATTAGCCCCTTGAATTAGAGATCTTTTATTTGATAGAGGTTCCAATGGGGCCTTAAAGGCAGAATATATTGCCCCTGTATCCACTTCAATGTATACTGGGGTCCCCTCCACTTCAAAAGTTAACCTGAGCTCGAGGAGAGGATCTGAGCCCCGACTTTCTTAGTAATCCTACAGAGTCAGAATGTCCAGCTGGCCTGGCTGTCTCTTTCTAGGGCACTCTTTAGCCCAGTGTCCTTTTTTTTTTAGAGTAGGCACATTGAATTGAGGCCAGGGGTGGCCTCTAGTGTGGTCCCCGGTGTCCCTTCCTGTCTCCATGTTTCTTAATTTCTGGTCTATTTGTTGTTGTGACCAGGACCTTAGTCAATGCCTTAGTCTGTCTTTTGTTTCTTTTATCCTCCCTTTGCTCCATACTCTTCCTCAGTTTCTCTCTTAGTATACCTTCTTGGCTTCTCTGACTAAACCTCTCAAAGTCATATCTTGTAATCCATCTAAGCATTGTAACTGTCTTTTAATATCCAGAACAGCTTGCCCAATAAAGGCCACCATGACAGATGCCTTTTGATTCTCTGCCTGAGGATCGAAAGGAGTAAATCTCTTATATGCCTCCATAATTCCCTGTAGGAACGTGGAGGGACATTCATCAGTCCCTTGAATAATCTCTCTTACCTTGGCCAAAATAGTTGATCGCCTAGCGGCCACTAAGATACCCACTATTAGAGCCCGGCAATAAGAGGAAGGATGCTCATTACCTTCACAGGTTTTGGGGTCCCAGTGGGGTCTGTGCAAGGGAAAGGCGGCTTTGCATATGTTGGGAAGTTTTGTCGTTCACCCATCTGGTCTGAGAATACTTTTTTCTAGAATCCAGGAAGATTCTCTTTTGTTCCTCTGTCATGAAGAGAGTCCCTAGGAGTTGTTGGCAGTCATCCCAAGTAGGCTGGTGTGAAAACATCAATGATTCAACCACACCTGAGACCCAGGTGGGGTCCTCAGTAAAAGGGGGATTGTTATTTTTCCAGTTATTTAGGTCTGAAGAGGAGAAAGGTAAAAACTGGTAGGCTTGCACTTTCCCCCCATGGTTGTCATCAATCATTGTTCCTTAGAAATGGAGAGGGAGCATCACGGGAGTTCCAGGGATTTCAATCATTCAACGCCGGCAAATTCCTTTAGCCGGGCCAGCATCCTCCAGGGGAGGAGGGGGTGTGTTTGCTGCAGGGGAGTTATTTGGAGTGCGCTGGACTCGCTTAGCTTCCTCCAATGGCGGACAGGCTGAGTCAGAAGCAGGGGAATTACTTAGAGGGTGTTGGGGGTTGGGGGACGAGGGCAGGGAATAAGTAGTAGGACGAGAGTCCAGTAGAGTCAAATCTTGTGACTCAGGGAGAACAGAGGTTGAAGGAGGAGGAGGAGCAGAAGGTTTGAGAGAGCATGAGGGAAGGAGTAGGAGTGGGGGCAGGGGCAAGGAAAAGCTTCACACATGGAGGAGGAGAATTGCAGATGTCCTGAAAAGTTAAGATATATGTCTCTTGATCCTGATGTCTATGTGGCGCTGGCTGAAAGTCAATATCTCTGACTTTTTAAATTAGTGGGAAGTAGAAAGATCCTTCTAGGGGCTATCTGAATCCAAAGGTGGGCCATTCTGAGGCACAGAGAGTCTGCCAGGTCCAGCGTTTTACTGAAAAAGAAAGATTCTGAGCCCTTAAGCGGACTTTGGTGCAATGATCAAGGGTCAGGGAAAGAGGCATTGAAGTGCTCTATCCATTTATGAAAGATAAACAATCAGTAAAAGCAATGACACACGACACAGACAAGACAAAACAATAAAGACAGGCAATGGACGTCCAACACTGAGACCAGGACTGAGTAGCCGTCAAAACCTGATGGGCTGGATATGCCGAATCTGAAACAAAATATCACTGAGTCGAGGAGACTATTGTTCCTCGATTTCCCGAGTTCTCTGGGGAGTCCCCCAGTGACGTGGCCTGTGGCTCTATGACATGTCTGTCAGCCATCGTCGGAGAGAGCTCACACTCTTCATCAACAGCCATTTTGCCAAGCCCTAACCTGAAACCTGAAACCAGAAAGAGGCGCCTTACATACCCCGAGAGGAGCCCGTTGGGGTCTCTCATCTGCCGCTGCTGGATCTCAGTGGAACCTCCATATGTAAAGGTCGGGCGAGCGTCTGGGGAAGAAACCACCAAGAGACTGTCTCATGCAAAAGCAAAGGGTTTATTATGGGTCCAGCATGCTGGGGCTCAGAGTTCACTTGAATAGAGCAGAGAGCCCTGAGAACAGCTTAAGCAGAGCTTATATACTTTCCTTTGAGAGGGCAGGGCAGGATGTTTATTGATGGGTCCGGGCGAGTGAGCTGTTTGTGGGCAACTGGGTGAGGAAGTACTTTCTGCAGTTTGGCAGTTGAGGACAGAACATTCTGGGAACAAGATTAGCAAACAGTTCTCAAGATTTCAACAGTGTTTTATTAAGCATACAGAAAACAGGAAGTGATAAGTACCTATTATATTAACCTTTTGCTACCGACTACACTTTGCCAGATTTCCTAATGTCTCTATTGATATCTGCTTTCCTACATATTTTCCCCAGTTCATCATTGTGACTGACTCTTCACATGTGGTGACATTTACATTCACTCTATACCCGAAACCCTATAGCTAAAGAACTTTTGGTCCAAATCCTATGCTCACTCTCCTTTCTAAACCTACCGACTATCTTCCTAATCCTACTGATTATCCCTTTTTGACTGGAAGTTCTCTTTGACAATCAATCATCCAAAATACATGGAACTTTGCCATTGTATATTGATGTATCTGAGACATCTGTGCAGAAAATAAATCAAAGCTCAGTATCACAATCAAGGTCCCAATGCTCTTCTGGGCTTCAAATCTTAAATAGATTTCTGTTTTCATACTTATGTTTCACCTATATATTGTTGTAAATATCGCAGTTTTCCAATACCATTATTCATCCAGCAGAATGATTCCTAATGCAAATTGAACCTGTTATTAACCCTAACCATACACTGTTCCCTCAATATAACTTTACAGAAGAGCAGGGACAGAGTAGGTCTTACAATATAGGAATGTAGGGGAACTTCCTATTGCTAAGAAACTCAAAGGTACATGTAAAAATGATCCCTGGAGAAGTTGTAGGCAGCTATGAAGGAACTGAGTGAGCAAAAGTCATCTTCTCTTGCAAACAACCTGGTCAGAATGAAGGGATATGTCTGAATCAGCCTCTTTCTTCTTAATGTAGAGAAGAAGAACCAAACCAGGCTGTGTGGAGAGCTGTTCCCGGTTGCCTATGGTTAATATACCATTCAAACTCGTGAAACTGTAACAGGAAGCAGGGGCAGCCTTCATTTCAGGGGACCCTTGGAAGCAACTGTTAGGACAAAGTGGTTGCAAATGGTGTGAGCTCATTCAGTTCCTAAAGGAAGTGACCTCAGACCTCACCTCACATCCTTGGTGATAGAACTCTCTGAATTTGGGATCAAAGAATCCAGGCACCCAAATCCCATTCCAGTCCCAGTAGCAGTGGTCTCACTTCTTTGGATTTACCAAGGACAGAATCAGTCTTTGTTGGTACCTACTGATATGAGGATTGCCAAAAGCCAGGAAAGCTCTGAAGAGTGGCCTTTCCTGAGAAAGCAAGTAGTGGATCACCGCTGCCTCCTGACAACTTTACAGAGTTGGCGAAGGAAACCAGATCTGAAACAGGACAGGCAATTTCAGGGGAACATAGTTTGGCCCAATAGTCAGAGGACACTCCGGATAGTCAGAGACCTACTTGGGGGAAGAAGGTGCTTTGTGGGTGTGGGTGTGTGTTTGTGCTTTTTTCTCATGTTCTCAGAATAGGTAGGAATGGCGGTTTGTTTGGTTTGGAGTGAACTGTTTCTAATAAGTGATTTGATAAAGCAAGTGTTTCTATGTCTGTGTATCCCATTGTGTCCTTGGTTGTAGACATTAGAAAAGAGAATGCATGAATGGATGTGTCCTGTCTGGTAGAAAGCTTCCCAGCATTCATCCAGCCGAATATATGAATGCACTGCGGCTTCCCTTATCGATGGGCAACACCTGCTATTTTCCTAAGTTCTGGTTTTATTTTTAAATTCTGGCCACTCTCCAGAATAGGCTCATGGTTTTGTGTCCAAGAGAAGTACCACCTTCAAGCTCTGTGACATGGCCATGTACTGGATAGCTGAAGGGAATGGCGAGCAACTAAGAAAACTCAGATATCAGTGTGACCAGTAAAGTCTCAGTGGAAAAACCGTGCTTTGGGCCTTTTGAATACCTTTTGTTCTATTCCCCTGTATGTCAGGAATTTCTTTGCCTCAGGCCACACCTTCGTGAAGCCGGAACAAAACACTTTTCAAATGGAAATGAATGGGCCTCACCTGTGGCTCTTTGCCTAATTGCTTTAGAAAGGGGTGTGTCTGAATCAGCCTCTTGGCCCTGTGTGAGGCTGTGGCTTAGATTCTTAGCACCTGATTGATATAAAGAAAGATCCCATGTGTGAATCCAAAACCAAAATGCCCAAAAGAGGAGTCATTGAGGATAAAGTCTCTTGCCTTCCACTGTAAGGTTCCTGAACTCCATCAAGTGAGAATAGGGATCATTTGGGTCAAATGATTTCTTCAAAGCCCTGCACATGCTAGCCCAGTGGTGTTTGTGTTTTCTTATGACTCCAATTCACATAAAGATTCTAAACCCCACTGTCAGTAGGCCTCAAATTGGAGAAGCAGAGCAGTATTACAGCAGGCCTATTTGATCACTCCTGGGTTACAGGAAGGGTGTTCAGGCCACCCTGACATTAGGAAAATAAGGGGCAAGGAAGCCTATTTTGGACACTGTCTTGGGCTGTGTCCTTCATGGAAACTTCCAGCCAGAGGTTAAGATGAGTGTCTATATGCAATAAGATGAGGGTCATGTGGGAATGTTTTGGTTTAATTTTGGTCATTTGTGTTGGGGTTGGAAGAGATGAGAGGTCAACCAGGACTTGAAATCTGGTGTGATTCCCCTTAGAGACTGAGTTATGGAACTAAACTCAGAGAAGTATTGGCATGAATTGTGTTGAGTTTTTAGGAGGCCACACATGAGACTCCCTCTTGGAAACTGAGACCTAGGCCCAGGCTGGCTTTCCACAGAGCACTGGGAATCTCACCCAGGATATCACAAGATTTTATTCTGAAAGACTTGGCAGCCATAGTGAAAACACACATAGACCTCACACTGTAGACCTCAATGGGCCTGGCTTCATGTGACCTTTTGGCGACTCTTTGGGAAGACTTGCCTTTGAGTGTCCTCCAGAGATTTCATTGAAATGAGCTTCCTCACAATTTAATGGTTCCTAAATGAATTGAAACCCACAGTGCCTCCAACTTCCACCTTAAAAAATGGCTAGATAAATACCATAAAATTTTTGAAATTCCTATGACCAGGTGGCACTGGAGAACCTTTGTATGCCCTATTGCTGATCATCAGTGCCTTTATTGACTGAGTTTCATTAAAATGGTGTAGAACAGAGATGCCAGTAAGTTGGATACTCCTCAATTGTAGGCACAAGCTTTGGTGTGCAGGTTTGTGATAAAACATCCGTGGTGGGGCCATGTGGATCTGCCATTGCTTCCAAATGGCATGTGACTGACGTGGTGCAGCCAGGAAAACCTTATATGTAAAGGCATATTGGTATATGGAGAATTTTTAGGGCAATGTTCATAATCAAGTTGCTATGGACAAGGGGACAATCTATGTGGGCTAGAAGCCTGGTTGGTGCATTCTCCTGCAGACCATGACCCACTACACATGACAGAACTCCCTTCAGCACTGTGTCCCAGTTCAACTCCTTGTATTTCGTGTAGAAAATACCAATCTCCCAGTGTAGCAGCAAGAAACACCACGAAAAGTGGAGAATGACCAAATGCCTTCACAGTCCACACGGGGAGACTCTTAGACCCCAGTGGTCACAGTTTACTTACAAAGAGAGAATTCAGTACTGTAGCCTAGTGTTCATTGGAAAATAAGAAACCACGTCCTCCAGGTCACATAGATGTAGACCCAGCTCTGATGGTCTCACTAGAAAGAAAGCTAAAGCTCCTGACAACAACATATATTTTGAGTTCCCAACATCAGAGGCAGTTTCTCAAGAAGTCTTTAGGCCAGAAGAGCTACAAGTATGTGGAGTGTTTACCTTGTCCCTTACATTTGGAAACTCCTCTACCACATCCAAGGTTGTGAACTCCTTTGAATTTTCCATTCCAGATATATATTCACAGATTTTCCAACTCTTCTCCTCTAATTGCGTCTTATTTGGGGCGAAGGTAATGTGAAGCCATTGTTCTGGATGAGAGTGGGAAATTTATTGTGTAGCCCATATTTGCATGCACATTGGATTCATTTTCCTTTTTTCCATTCAAAATACTGAATCCCTGACACTAACCCATACCCTACTAGACTCTGACTACTAATCCTACTATGATGGAGAATAATAACACAAACAGAATAGAAATACAAGCCGTTCAGAGGAAGCATGGTGTATAGTTGGACTTGCCTTTTGCATGATAAAGGGTAGGTGTTATATATCTAGTCCATTTTTCATTGAAATAGTTCTCTATGTGTTTTTTTCCTTTAACTTTTATTGTTGGTTGTTCAAAACTTTACCTATTGCTTGACATATCATATTTCACACTTTGATTCAAGTGGGTTATGAACTCCCATTTCTACCCCGTATACAGGTTTCAGCATCACATCTGTTACACATCCACTGTTTTACGTATTGCAATAGTAGTGTCTGTTGTAGTCGGCTGTCTTTCCTATCCTCTACTATCCCCCATCCCCTCCCCTCCCATCTTCTCTCTCTACTCCATCTACTGTAACTCATTTCTCCCCCTTGGTTTTTTCCCCCCTTTCCCCTAACTTCCTCTTGTATGTAATTTTGTATAACCATGAGGGTCTCCTTCCATTTCCATGCAATTTTCCTTCTCTTTCCTTTTCTCTTCCACCTCTCACCCCCGTTCAATGTTAATTTTCTTCTCATGCTCTTCCTCCCAACTCTGTTCTTAGTTACTCTCTTTATATCAAATAAAACTATTGGCATTTGTTTTTTTTTTAGGGATTGGCTAGCTTCACTTAGCATAATCTGTTCTAATGCCATCTATTTCCCGGCAAATTCTATGATTTTGACATTTTTTAATGCAGAGTATTACTCCATTGTGTATAAATGCCACATTTTTTTTCCTTCGTCTATTGAAGGGCATCAAAGTTGGTTCCACACTCTTGCTATTTTGAATTGTGCTGCTATGAACATCAATGTAGCAGTGTCAATGCAGCATGCACTTTTTAGGTCTTACGGAATACACTGAGAAGGGGAATAGCTGGGTCAAATGGTGGTTCCATTCCTAGCTTCCAAGAAATCTCCATACTTCTTTCAAATTGGCTGCACCAATTTGCAGTCCCACCAGCAATGTACAGGTGTACCCTTTTCCCCACATCGTCGGCAGCACTTGTTGTTTGACTTCATAATGGCTGCCAATCATACTGGAGTGAGATGGTATCTTAGGGTGGGTTTGTTTTCCATTTTTCTGACTGCAAGAGATGGTGAGCATTTTTTCATGTACTTATTGATTGATTGTATGTCCTCATCTGAGAAGTGTCTGTTCAGGTCCTTGGACCATTTGTTGATTGGGTTATTCATTTTATTATTGTTTAATTTTTTGAGTTCTTTGTATACTCTGGATATTAGGGCTCTATCTGAAGTGTGAGGAGTAAAGATTTGTTCCCAGGATGTAGACTACTTATTTACCTCTCTTATTTTTTCTTTTGATGAGAAAAAACTTTTTAGTTTGAGTAAGTCCCATTTGTTAATTCTAGTTATTAACTCGTGTGCTATGGGTGTCCTATTGAGGAATTAGGAGCCCAACCCCACAGTATGTAGATCATAGCCAACTTTTTCTTGTATCAGATGCAGTGTCTCTGATTTGATATCAAGCTCCTTAATCCATTTTGAGTTAACATTTGTGCATGACGAGAGAAATGGATTCAGTTTCATTTTGTTGCATATGAATTTCCAGTTTTCCCAGAACCATTTGTTGAAGATGCTTTCCTTCCTCCATTGCATGCTTTTAGACCCGATTGCCATTGCATTTAACATATAGAGAATTTTGGTTATATTGCCATTTTGATGATGTTAGTTCTGCCTATCCATGAACATAGTATATTTTTCCATCTTCTAAGATCTTCTTCTATTTCTCTCTTAAGGGTTCTGTAGTTTTCATTTTATAAGTCTTTCACCTCTTTTGTTAGGTTGATTCCCAAGTATTTTTTTTTTTGTGTGTGTGTGTGGATATTTTGAATGGAGTGGTTGTCCTCATTTCTATTTCAGAGGATTTGTTGCTGATATACAGGAATGCCTTTGATTTATGCGTATTGATTTTATATCCTGCCACTTTGGTGAATTCATTTATTAGCTCTAATAGTTTCTTTGTATACCTTTTTGGGTCTGCTAAGTATAGAATCATGTCATCTTCAAATAGTGATAATTTACGTTCTTCTTTTCCTATTTTTATGCCTTTGATTTCTTTAATCTCTCTAATTGCTCTGGCCAGTGTTTCGAGAACTATGTTGAACAGAAGTAGTGAGAGAGGGCATCCCTATCTTCTTCCAGATTTTAGAGGGAATGCCTTCAATTTTTCTCCATTCAGAATGATGCTAGCCTGAGGCTTAGCATAGATTGCTTTTACATTATTGAGGTATGTTCCTGTTATCCCTAGTTTTTCCAGAGTTTTGAACATAAAGGGATGCTGTACATTGTCGAATGCTTTTTCTGCATCTATCGAGATGATCAAATGGTTCTTATTTTTAAGTCTATTGATGTGATGAATAACATTTATTGATTTCTGTATATTGAACCAGCCTTGCATCCCAGGGATGAATTCTACTTGATCATGGTGCACAATTTTTTTAATATGTTTTTGTATCCGATTCGCCACAATTTTATTGAGGATTTTTGCATTTTTCCTGAAATAGCTTGAAAAGTATTGGTATTAGTTCCTCTTTAAAGGTTTTGTAAAACTCTGCTGTATACCCATCCGGTCCTGGGCTTTTCTTAGTTGGTAGTCTTTTGATGGTTTATTCTATTTCCTCAATTGTTATGGGTCTGTTTAGGTTGCCTATGTCCTCCTGACTCAATCTGGGCAGATTATATGACTTGAGAAATTTATCGATGCCTTCACTATCTTCTATTTTATTGAAGAATAAGAATTCAAAATAATTTCGGATTATCTTCTGTATTTCTGAACTATCTGTTGTGATACTGAATTCTCCCTATTCTTTTCTTTGTTAGCTTGGGTAAGGGTCGGTCGATTTTATTTATTTTTTCAAAGAACCATCTTTTAGTTTTGTCAATTTTTTCAATTGTTTCTTTGTTTCGATTTCATTAATTTCAGCTCTGATTTTAATTATTTCTTGGCTTCTACTTCTTTTGCTGTTGTTTTGCTCTTCTTTTTCTTGGATTCTGAGATGAAGTATGAGATCATTTATTTGTCTTTTTTTTTTTTTCCTTTTTTTAAGGAATGAAATCCAAGCAATGAATTTTGTTCTTAGAACTGCTTTCAATGTGTCCCATAGATTCTGATATGTAATGTCTGTGTTTTCATTTATCTCTAAGAATTTTTTAATTTCCTCCTTGATGTCTTCTATAACCCATTGATCATTCAGTAACCTATTTTTCATTCTCCATGTGATACATGATTTTTCCTTCTTTCTTTCATTGTTGATTTTCAGTTTCATTTCCTTATGATCAGATAAGATGCCTGTCCTTTATATTGTCTAAGAGTAGCTCTGTGACATAATATATGATTTATTTTTTGAGAAGTATCCATGTGCTGCTGAGAAAAAAGTGTAACTGCTTGATGTTGGGTGGTATATTCTATATATATATATCATAAGTCTGGGTTATTAATTGTGTTATTGAGTTCTATAGTTTCATTATTCAACTTTTGTTTGGAAGATCAGTCCAGTAGTGAGACAGGTGTGTTTGAGTCTCCCATGAGTATTGTATATTGGTTTATTAGAATCTTGAACTTGAGAAGAATTTGTTTGATGAACATAGCTGCACCAATGTTTGGGGCATATATATTTATGATTGTTTTGTCTTGTTGGTGTATGGTTTCCTTGAGCAGTATGTAGTGTCCCTCTTTATCCCTTTTGATTAACTTTGGCTTGAAATCTATTTTATTTGATATGAGTATGGACACTTCTGCTTGTTTCCGAAGTCCATATGAGTGATATGATTTTTCCCAACTTTTCACCTTCAGTCTATGTATATCTTTTCCTAACAAATGTGTCTCCAGTAGGCAGCATATTGTTGGGTCTTGTTTTATGATCCATTCTACTAGCCTGTGTCTCTTAATTGGTGAGTTTAAGCCATTAACATTTAGGGTTATTATTGAGATATGGGTTGTTCTTCCAGCCATATTTGTATATTTATGTTACTAAACATGGTTTGTTTTCCTCCTTGATTATTTTCCCCCCTTTACTCCTCTACCTCCCACTGTTGGTTTTCATTGTTATTTTCTATTTCCCCTTCCTGTGATGTTTTGCCAAGGATGTTTTTAAGAAATCGTTTTCTAGCTGCAAATTCTTTTAACTTTTGTTTATCGTGGAAAGTTTTAATTTCATCTTCTATCCTGAAGCTTAATTTCGCTGGATACACAATTCTTGGATGGAACCCATTTTCTTTCAGTGTTTGAAAAATGTTATTGCAGGATCTTCTAGCTTTCAGAATCTGTGTTGAAAGATCAGCTGTTATCCTGATTGGTTTACCACTAAATGTAATCTGCTTCCTTTATCTTGTAGCTTTTAAAATTCTCTCCTTTTTCTGTATGTTGGGCATCTTCATTATAATATGTCTAGGTGTGGATCTCTTATGATTTTGCACATTTGGCATCCTGTAAGCTTCTAGGATTTGCGATTCTGTCTCACTCTACAAGTCTGGGAAGTTTTCTCCTTTGTTTCATTGAATATATTGCTCATTCCTTTTGTTTGGACCTCTACACCTTCCTGTATCCCAATGACTCTTAAGTTTGGTCTTTTTATGTTATCAGATATTTCTTGGATGTTCTGCTCATGGTTTCTTAAAAGTCTTGCTGAGCTGTCTGTGTTCTTTTCAAGTTGAAATAATTTGTCTTCATTGTCTGATGTTCTATCTTCTAAGTGTTCTACTCTGCTGGTAGTATTCTCAATTGAGTTTTTAAGTTGGTTTATTGATTCCTGCATTCCTAGGATTTCTGTTTGTTTGATTTTATAATCTTTATCTCCCTGTATAGTTGATCTTATGCTTCTTGGATTTTTTTTATGTAATTCATTATCAAGGTGATCTTTCATTGTCTGATTTTGCTCTCTAATGTCTTCCTTGAGACTCCAGATCATCTGAAGCATGTATATCCTGAGTTCTTTATCTGACATTCCATCTGCTGCAGATATTACCTCTTCTAACGTTGACTTTACCTGCATTGCTTATGGTCCTTTCTTTCCTTGTCTTTTCATACTGTTCATATTCCTTTCTGCTTGGTGAAACTGTTGTGTTATTGAATTTTTCCCCTATATATTTATATTGCTCTTGTATAGTTTCAAAGTCTCCCTCGCAGGCACGGGTGGTGGCTCTGCCCCTCCTACAATTGGGACAATGTGCCTACCACACCAGCAGGCTGCTGGGCCTGTTCTGTAAGTCGGTAGCTGGTCCGCCTACCTTGAAGGTGCGAGCAGCAACTCTGCCCCTCTGCAGGCACTGGGCCTGTTCTGCCAGTGGGTCGCAAGTCGGGCTACTTTGCAGGCGTGGGCGGCAGCTTTGACCATCCGCGGGCCACTGGGTCTGTTTTGTCTGTCCCTTGCAGGTCTGTCTACCTTGCAGGTGCCTGTGGCTGCTCCGCCCCTCCCCCAACCGGGACGATGTGTCTACCATGCTGGCGGGCCATAAGCCTGGTCTGTCGGTGGTTGCAGGTCCACCTACCTTGCAGGCGCAGAGGGCGTCTCTGCCCCTCCGCAGATTGCTGGGCCTGTCCTGCTGTGGGTCACAGGTCTGCCTACCTTGCAGGCCCGGCGGCATTGCCCCTCCCCCAACCAGGGCGATGTGTTTTCCACGGTGGCGGGCCACTGGTCCTGTTCAGCCGGTGGGTCGCAGGTCCGCCTACCTTGAAGGAGCGATTGGCAGATCTGCCCCTCCCTCTCTCAATGTGTTTTTAAAGTTGACAAATATCTGAATTCCTGTCTCCCTTTCTCTGTAGCATATTCAGCACATGTATTTTTATATGCACATATAGAATCCTACCTGGTATCACACGTACATTTTTGTGAGGTTGCTGACTTGGCAGATACAAATTATGAGAAGAGATCACTCCTTCTAAACGATGTTGTAACTGAAAATTTAAGCTATGGGTGAGCTTCCTAGTTAAACAATATTACACATAAATCCACGCTCAGTAAAATGAAGATTTTTGGATCTGTGGATGATATATATTTCATGAAGAATTTCAATTGGCATATATATTGCTACTTTTTAATGTCTGTTTTTTTTTTGTGTGTGTGTATACACACTCTTGTGTATATATATATATATATATATATATATATATATATATATATATACACACTCTCCATATATTTCAAAATATGAAATAGATGTGTCTTATGTACAGTCCCAAAATTCATTCATGTTCATGTATGTGGAATTATAATCAAATTTTCACAAGATTATTCTCAGAAATATTCATCCACCTGAAATACATATTTGTTTCTTAGGACTGAAAACTAAATTCAGTTAATGGTGCATTCAAATCCTAATATTTCTACATTAACTGACTCAGTTTAACATCAATGCAAGAAGATTCCTATGGGACATGATGTTTATTTTGACGTTCATTTTTACTCAACACTGGTACATTACTATTCCTTCAGTGAATGCACATCAGAGGATATGTATTTCATCTACAATTTCACAAATTTATAAGCATTTGTTTCACTTTCAGTCACTTCCTGCTTCAGAACACATGTATTTCTCCAGGTTTCTTGACTGGTCTTTTTATGAGACTTTTTTCCAAAAAAAATATTTTCAATTTCCATAATCAATTTTAAGCAAAACTCACACACTCTTCATGATAAACCATAATCCTCATATTACCATTAGATGTAAAATGGGTTGGAATGAATGGTTGTATATCAATATAAGATTTCCTGTATATTTTCACATTTCAATTCAATCCATTATTTGAAGTTGGAACCAGTTATATTATTTATTCACAGTATGGTCTATACATGCATATTCTCCATATTCAAAGACAAAGAGTGCACCTGTTTGTTCCCCGAATACTAATTTATACATCTTCAAAATATTGCTCCCAGAAATGGTGGAAGAAATACTCAGGTCACCTTATCTACATATACATTGTATCACAGTAATATTCTGGACACAAAAAGCAAAAGTCACACTTATGATTGTACCAAAGCCTAAATGGAAACTTAACATGGATTCCTAAAAACATCCAGGTCCAGTTTGCCTAATAGTCTCAAATATCAATCCTATTGGTGACTACGTATTTGTTTCTTCCTAAAATTATATATTCAACCTAAATGCAGTTAATAATGTCTAATCCTATCACTCACTCTATACTTTGCCTGATTTCCTAATGTCTCTATTGATGTCTGTTTTCCTAAATATTTTCCCCAGTTCACCATGTGAGTGACTCTTCACATGTGATGATATTTACTTTCACTCTCTAAGCGAAACCCTACTGATAAAGAATTTTTGGTTCAAATCCTGTACTCACTCTTCTTCTGAAAGCTACTGACTATCTTCCTAATCTTACTGAGTTTCCCTGTTTGAGTGGAAGTTCTCTTTTCCATTCAATCATCCAAGGTACAAGGTCCTATGCCATTGATTATCGATTTATCTGAGACATATATGCGGAACATAATTCAAAGCTAAGTATCACAATCAACAGCTCAATGCCTTTCTGAGCTTCAAATCTTACCTAGATTTCTGTTTTCATACTTATATTTTATGTCTAAGTTTTAATAAATATCACAGGTTCCCAATACCATTATTCATCCAGCAGAATGATTCCTAACCCAAATCAAACATGTTATTAAACCCTAAACATACACTGTTCCCACAATCTCACTTAACAAAAGACCAGGGACAGTGTTGGTCTTACAATACAGGAATGTAGGGGATATTCCATATGCTGAAAAACTCAAAGGTCCATGCAGATGTGATCCCTGGAGAAGATATAGGCAGCTATGAAGGACCTTAAAGAGCAAAACTCATCTTCCATTGCAAACAACCTGGTCAGGATGAAGGGTTGTATCTTAATGAGCCTCTCTGTTCTCAATGTAGAGAAAATGGACCAAACCAGGCCTGTGTGGAGAGCTGTTCCTGGGTGCCTATGGTTGATTCACCATTCTAACTTGTGAAAGTGTCACAGGAAGTAGGGGCAGCCTCTATCTCATGGGACCCTTGGAAGCAACTGTTAGGACAAAGTGATTGCCAAGGCAGTGTCCTCATTCACTACCTGAAGTAAGTGATCTCACCTCTCTTCCTTGGTGATGGAACTCTCTGAACTTGTGTGCAGAAGCCAGGCAACCAGAGCCAGTCCCAGTCCCAGTCCCATTGAGGTCACTTGTTTGGATTTACCAAGGACAGAATCAGTGTTTCCTGGAACCTACTGATGTGAGGATGGCCAAATGCCAGGAGAGCTTTGTAGAGGGGCCTTTCCTGAGAAAAAGGTACTTTCCCATTTCTGGCTCCTGACAACGTCACAGATTTGGCCAAGGAGACCATATCTGAGACAGGACAGGCCATTTGGGGGTACATAGTATGGCCTACCAGTCAGACGACACTCAGGATAGTCACAGAATTACTTGGGGGAAGGAGGTGTCTTTGTGGGTGTGGGAGTGAGTTTGTGGTTTTTTCTCATGTTCTGAGAATAAGTAGGAAAGGCAGTTTGTTGGGTTTGGAGTGGACTGTGTCTAGTAATTCCTTTGACAATGTGAGTGTTTCTATGTCTGTGTAACTCTCTGTGTCCGTGGTTGTATTCATTAGAAAAGAGAATTCATCTATGGATGTGTCCTGTCTAGTAGAAAGAATTCCAGCATTTATCCTGCCTAATTTATGAATGGACTGTGACTTGCCTTATCAATGGGCAACACGTACTATCTTCCTAAGTTCCTGTTTTCTTTCTGAATCTGGCCACTCTCCAGAGTAGGCTCATGGTTTTTTGTCCAAGTTATGTACCACCTCCAACCTCTGTGACATGGCCAATGTATTCTATAGCTGAAAGGAAAGGGAGCATCTCAGAAAACTCAGATATCAGTGTGACAAGGAAAGTCTCAGTGGAGAAAACCGGCTTTGGGCCTTTTGCTTCCCTATTCCTCTGTTGCCCTGAATGTCAGGAAGGTCTTTGCCTCAGGCCACCCCTTTGTGAATCCTGAAGAAAACAGTTTTCAAATGGAAATGAATGGGCATCACCTGTGGCTGTTTGCTAAAATGCTTTGAGAGATATGTGTGTGAATCAGCCTCTTGGCCGTGTGTGAGGCTGTGTCTTAGATATTCAGCGCCTAATGGATCTTAAGAAAGATCCCATGTGTTCATCCAAAACCAAAATGTCTAAAAAATCAGTCATTGTAGATGAAGTTTATTGCCTTTCTCTGTTAGGTTCCTGACCTCCAACAAGTGAATTTGGGGATCCTTTGAATTAATCGAGTTCTTCAAAGCCCTGCAGAGGCTAGCCCATATGTGCTTGGGTTTTCTAATGAATCCAAATCACATAAAGAATCTATACATGACAGTCAGTAGGCCTCAAATTGGAGAAGCAGAGCAGTATTAGTGGCAGGCCTATTAAATCACTCCTTGTTTACAGGAAGGGTGTCCAGGTCACACTGACTTTAGGCAAATGAGGGCAAGTTAGATTATTTCAGACTCTGTCTTGTGCTTTACCCCTCATGGAAACCTCCAGCCAGAGGTAATGATGATTGTCTATATGGAAGAAGATGAGGGCAATGTGGGAGTGTTTTGGATTTAATTGTGGTCATTTATTTGCTGTTGGAAGATAAGACTGGGTCCACCTGGGCTTTAACACGGGTTTGATTCACCTTGGAGACTGAGTTCTGGAACTGACCTCAGAGAAGTATTCACATGAATTGTGTTGGGATTTTAGGAGGCCACGCATTAGACTTGCCCTTTGAAACTGAGATCTAAGCCCAGGGTGGCTTTCCACAAAGCACTGAGAATGTCAGCCAGGATATACCCGGATTTTATTCTGAAAGACTTGGCAGGCATATTTGAGAGTCAAAACACCCATGGACCTCACATTGTAGACCTCAATGGGCCTGGCCTCATGTGACCTTTAGGCCACTCTTTGGGAAGCATTGCATGTGAGAGTTCTCCAGATCTTTCATTGAAATGAGCTTCCACAACATTTAATGGTTCATGAATGAATTGAAACCCACTGTGGCTCCAAATTCCTCTTTGAAAAATGGCTAGATAAATACCATGAAATTTTTTAAATTCCCATGACCAGGTGGAACTGGAGAACAGTTAGATCTCCTGATGCTCATCATGAGTGTACCAGACTGGGCCTTGATTTACTGGGTTTCATGAAAATGGCATAGAACAGAGATGCCAGTAAGTTGGAACCTTCTGAGTAGTGCGCCTTGAGCAGTTGTGGGCAGGTGTGTGACAAAACATCTGTGGTGGGGCCATGTGGATCTGCCATTGGCTTCCAAATAGCATGTGATTGACTTGCAGCAGCCAGCAGACCCATTTATGTAAAGGCACCTTGTTATATAGAGAGGTTTCAGGGCAATGTTCAGAATTGGGTTGCAATGGAAAAGGGGGCAATGTAGCAAGCAATGAGTGATAGAAGCCTGGATGGTGCATTCTCCTGCAGACTCTAACCCACCACAAGTGACAGAACTCCCTGCAGCACTGTGTCCCAGTTGAACTCCTTGTATTTTGTAAAGCAAATATCAAACTCACTGTGCAGCAGCAAGAAACACCACGAAAAGCGGAGGATGACCAAATGTCTTCACAGCGACACGGGGAGACACTAAGCCCCCAGTGGCCACAGTTTATCTACAAAGAGAGAATTCAGCACTGCTGCCCCATGTTCATTGGAAAATAAGAAAACATGTCGTCCAGGTCACATAGATGCAGACCCATCTTTGATGGTCTCACTAGAAAGAAAGCTAAAACTTCTGACAACAACTTATATTTCAAGTGCCCAATCTCACATGCAGTTTCTCAAACAGTCTTTAGGCCAGAAGAGCTCCATGTTGGTGTTGTGTTTACCATGTCCCTTGCTTTTGGAAACTCCTCTACCATCTCGAAGTTTGTGAACTCCTGAGCATTTTCCATTCCAGACATGTATTCACAAATTTTCTAACTCTTCTCCTCTAATTGTGTCTTCCTTGGAGCGAAGGTAATGTCAAGGCATTGTTCTGGATCAGAGTGGGAAGTTTTGGGTTGCACATATTTGCACACACATTTGATACAATTTCCAATTTTCCATTCAAAATACAGAATCCCTGACACTATCCCATACCCTACTTGACTCTGGCTACTAATCCTAATATGATGGAGAAAAATAACACAAACAGAATATAAATACAAGCAGTTCAAAGGAGGCATGATGTATATTTGGACTTGCCTTTTACATGATAAAGTTTATGTGTTATAAATCTAGTCAATTTTTAATTAAATAGTTCTCCATGTGTTTTTAAAGTTCAAAATATGTGTATTACTGACTCCCTTTCTCTGTAGCCTATTCAACATATGTATTTTTATATGCACATACCGAAAGCTACCTGGTATCACACCTACATTTTTTTGAGGTGGCTTCCTCAGCAAATACAAATTGTGAGAAGAGATCACTCCTCCTAAACGCTTTGGAACTGAATATTCAACCTATGGGTGAGCTTCCTAGTTGAACAAAATTATACATAAATCCATATTCTGTAAAATATATATTTTTGCATTTGTGGATGATATATATTTCATGATGGATTTCGATTGGCATATATTACTACATTTTAAAGTCTGTGTGTGTGTTTTGTGTGTGTGTGTGTGTATATATATATATATATATATATATATATATATAGTCTCCATATTTTTCAAAATATGAAATATTTGTGTGTTATTTAGAGTCCCAAAATTCATTCATGTTCATGTATGTGGATTTATAATAAAATTTTCACAAGATTATTCTCAGAAATATTCATCCACCTGAAGTACATATTTGTTTCCTAGTACTGAAAACTAACTACAGTGATTGGTGCCTTCAAATCCTAATATTTCTACAGTAACTGAACCAGTTTAACATCAATGCATGTAGAATTCTATTGGAAGTGTTGTGTATTTTGACGTTCGTTTTTATTCCACACTGGTACATTACTCTTTCTTAAGTTTATGGACATCATAGGACATATATTTCATCAAAAATTTCGCAAATTTATAGGCATTGGTTTCACTTTCAATCGCTTCCTGCTTCAGAACACATGTATTCCTCCAGGTTTCTTGACTGGTCTTTTCATGAGACTTCTTTCCAAACAAATTATTTTCGATTTTCATAATCAATTTGAAGCAAAGTCACACACTTTTCATGATAAACCAAAATCCTCATATTTCCATTAGATGTATAATGGGTTGGAATGAATGATTGTATATTAATATAAGATTTCTTATTTGTTTTCAAATTTATTTCAATCTATTATTTCAAGTTGAAACCAGTTTTATTATTTATTCACAGTATGGTCTATTCATGCATTTCCTCTGTATTCATAGACACAGGGTGCACCTTTTTGTAGCCCCAATACAAATTTATACATCTTCAAAATATTGCTTCCAGAAATGGTGGAAGAAATACTCATGTCACCTGATCTACATATACATTTCATCACAGTAATATTCTAGACACAAAATTCAAAGGTCACACTTATGATTCTACCAAATCCTAAATAGAAAGTGAACATGGATTACTAAAAACATCCATGTCCAGGGTGCCTTATGCTCTCAAATGTCAATCCGATTGGTGACTACATATTTGTTTCTTCCTAAGATTATATGTTCAACCTCAACCCTGTTGAAAATATCTAATCCTATCACTCACTTTATACTTTGCCTGATTTCCTAATGTCTCTATTGATATCTGCATTCCTACATATTTTCCCCACTTCATCATTGTTAGAGACCCTTCACATGTGCTGTTATTGAAATTCACTCTCTAACCAAAACCCTATTGCTAAATAACTTTTGGTTCAAATCCTATACTCATTGTTCTTCCGATACTTACTGACTATCTTCCTGATCCTACTGACTATCTCTGTTTGAGGGGATGTTCTCTTCTACATTCAATCATCCAAGGTACAAGTTCCTATGCCATTGTATATCAATTTATCTGAGATACCTGTGCAGAACGTAATTCAAGCTAAGTAATCCAATCAAGGACCCAATGACTTTCTGGACTTCAAATCTTACCTGGATTTCTGTTTTCATACTTATATTTCACCTATATATTCTTGTAAGTATTGCAGTTACCCAATACCATTATACATCCCGTAGAATGATTCCTAACCCAAATCGAACTGGTTATTAAGCATAACCATACACTGTTCCCTCAATATAACATTACAGAAGAGCTGGAACAGAGTTGGTCTTACAATGCAGGGATGGAGGGGATCTTCCACCTACTAAGAACCTCAATGGTCCATGCAGAAATTATCCCTGGAAAACATGTAGGCAGGTATGAAGGACCTGAGAGAGCAAAGGTCATCTTCCATGGCAAACAGCCTGGTCAGGATGAAGGGTTGTGTCTGAATCAGCCTCTCTCTTCTTAATGTAGAGAAGATGGACCAAACCAAGCCTGTGTGGAGAGCTGTTCCTGGGTGACTATGGTTGATATACCATTCTAACTTGTAAAAATGTCACAGGAATTGGGGCAGCATCCATCTCATGGGACCCTTGGAAGCAACTGTTAGGGCAAAGTAGTTGCCAAGGCAGTGACCTCATTCACTTCCTGAAAAAAGTGACCTCACCTCACTTCCTTTGTAGTGGAACTCTCTTAACTTGGGAACCAGGAAGTTAGGCCCCCAGAGCCAGTGCCAGTCCCAGTTGGCACACTTAATTGGATTTACCAAGGACAGAGTCAGTCTTTATTGGTACCAACTGATGTGAGGATGGCCAAATGCCAGGAAAGCTATGAAGACAGGTGTTTCCTGAGAAAGCAGGTAGTTGTTCTGGCAAAGACACCAAATCTGAGAAAGTACAGGCCATTTCGGGGGAACATGGTATGGCCCACCAGTCAGAGGAAACTCCGGATAATCAAAGACCTACTTCTGGGAAGGAGGTGCTTTGTGGGTGTGGGTGTGAGTTTGTGGTTTTGTCTCATGTTCTGAGAATAGGTAGGGATGGTGGATTGTTTGTTTTTGAGTGGATTGTTTCTAGAAAGTCGTTTGACATGGCGAGGGTTTCTAAAAGTGTATCCCACTGTGTCCGTGGTTGTTGACATTTGAAAAGAGAAGGCATCAATGGAAGTGCCCTGTCTAGTAGAAAGCTACCCAGCATTCATCCTGCGCAATTGATGAATGGACTGCAGCTTGCCTTATGAATGGACAACACCTACTATCTTCCTAAGCTCCAGTTTTCTTCCTGAATTCTGGCCACTCTCCGGAATAGTCTCATGGTTTGGTGTCCAAGATATGTACCGCCTCCAAGCTTTGTTACATGGCCATGTACTGGATAGCTGAAGGCAATGGGAGCATCTCAGAAAACTCAGATATCAGTGTGACCAGTAAAGTCTCAGTGGAGAAACCCTGCTTTCGGCCTTTTGCTAACCTTTTGTTCTGTTGCCCTGAATGTCAGGAATTTCTTTGCCTCAGGCAACCCCTTTGTAAAGCCTGAAGAAAACAGTTTTCAAATGAAAATGAATGGGCATCACCTGTGGCTGTTTGCTTAATTGCTTCAAAAGGGATGTGTCTGAATCAGCCCCTTGGCCCTATGTGAGGCTGGGGCTTAGATTCTCGGCACCTGACGGATCTACAGAAAGATCCCATCTCTGAATCCAAAACCAAAATGGCCATAAGAGCAGTCAATGTGGATGAAGTCTCTTGCCTTCCTCTGTAAGTCCTGACCTCTATCAAGTGAGAATAGATATCATTTGGGTCAAATGAGTTTTTCAAAGCCCTGAAAAGGCTAATGCATAGGTGCTTGGATTTTCTCATGACTCCAATTCACAAAAAGAATTTATACTCAACAATCAGTAACAGTCAAAATGGAGAAGCAGAGCAGTATTAAGGGCAGGCCTATTTGATCACTCCTGGTTCACAGGAAGGGTGTCCAGGCCACCCTGACTTTAGGCAATTGAGGGGTAAGTGAGCTTATTTTGGACACTGTCTTGGGCTGCATCCCTCATGAAAACCTGCAGCAAGAGGTTATGATGAGTGTCTCTATGGCAGAAGATGAGGGTCATGTGGGAGTGTTTTGGTTTCAATTGCGGTCATTTGTGTGGCAGTGGAATAGGCCACTAATGAGATTCGCCCTTCTAAACTGAGATCTAGCTCACTCCTTGGGAAAAATTGCCTGTGAGAGTTCTCCAGATCTTTTATTGAAATGAGCTTCCTCACCATTTAATGGTTCCTGAATGAATTGAAACCCACAGTGCTTCCAACTTCATCCTTGAAAAGTGGCTACATAAATACCATGAATTTTTTGCCATTCCAATGACCAGGTGGCACTGGAGAACTTTTGATGTCCTTTTGCTCATCATGAGTGTACCAGATAGTGCCTTGATTGTCTGGGTCTCATGAAAATGGTGTAGAACAGAAATGCCAGTAACTTGTAGCCTACTGAATAGTGGTGTGTGTGCAGGTGGTGTGCAGGTGTGTGATAAAACATCCCTTGTGGGGCCATGTGGATCTGCCATTACTTCCAAAGGGCTTGAGACTGACATGATGCATCCAGCAGAACCTTATATGTCTGAAACCTCTCCATGTAAAGGCATCTTTTTATATGGAGATTTTCAGGGCAATGTTCAGAATCAGGTTGCTATGATCAAGGGGGCAATCTATGTGGGATAGAATCCTGGTTGGCGAATTCTCCTGCAGACCCTGACCCACCATACATGACAGAACTCCCTCCAGCACTCTGTCTCAGTTGAACTCATTTTATTTAGTGAAACAAATACCAAACTCCCAGTGCAGCGGCAAGAAACACCATGAAAAGTGGAGGATGAACAAATGGCTTCACAGTCCACACGGGGAGACACTTAGCCTTCAGTGGCCACAGTTTACCTACAAAGAGTGAATTCAGCACTGCCGCCTCATGTCTTTTGGAAAATAAGAAACCATGTTCTCCAGGTTACATAGATGCAGACACAGCTTTGATGCTTTCACTAGAAATGAAGCTAAAGCTCCTGACAAAAACATATATTTCAAGGATCTTCTAGCTTTCAGAGTCTGTGTTGAAATATCAGCTGTTATCCTGATTGCTTTACCCCTAAATGTAATCTGCTTCCTTTCAATTGTAGCTTTTAAAATTCTCTCTTTATTCTGTACGTTGGGTATCTTCATTATAATGCGTCTAGGTGTGGATCTCTTATGATTTTGCACATTCGGCATCCTGTTGGCTTCTAGGACTTGGGAGTCTGTCTCATTCTTCAAGTCTGGGAAGTTTTCTCGTATTATTTCATTAAATACATTGCTCATTCTTTTGGTTTGGACCTCTATACCTTCCTGTATCCCAATGACTCTTAAGTTTGGTCTCTTTATGTTATCCCATATTTCACGGATGTTCTGTTCATGGTTTCTTAACAGTCTTGCTGAGCTGTCTATGTTCTTTTCAAGTTGAAATACTTTGTCTTCATTGTCTGATGTTCTATCTTCTAAGTGTTCTACTCTGATGGTAGTGTTCTCAATTGAGTTTTTAAGTTGTTTTATTGCTTCCTGCATTTCTAGGATTTCTGTTTGTCATTTTTTACAACTTCTATCTCCCTGTATAATTGATCTTTTGCTTCTTGGATTTGTTTGTGTAATTCATTGTCGAAGTGATCTTTCATTGTCTGATTTTGCTGTCTAATGTCTTCCTTGAGACTCCAGATTATCTGAAGCATGTATATCCTGAGTTTTTTATCTGACATTCCATCTGCTGCAGCTATTACCTCTTCTAAAGTTATGTTGACCTGCATTGCTTGTGGTCCTTTTTTCTTTGTCTTTTCATACGGCTCGCGTTTCTTTCTGCTTGGTGAAACTGTTGTGATTTTGAAATTTTCCCCCTATATATTTATATTGCTCTTGTATATTTGAAAAGTCTTCATTGCAGGTGCGGGGTGTGGCTGTTGTGCTCTTCCAATTGGGGTGATCTATCTACCATGCTGATGGGCCGCTGGGCCTGTTCTCCTGATCGGTCGCAGGTCTGCCTACACTGCAGGCGCGGGAAGTGGCTCTGCTAAGCCCCTCCTCTAATTGGTGTGACGTGTGTACCACACCCATGGACCCCTGGGGTGTTCTGCCAGTCGGTCTCAGGTCTGCCTACCTTAGAGGCACGGGCGGCGGCTCTGCTCTGCCCCTACTCCAATTGGGGTGACGTGACTACCATGCCGGCGGGTGGGTGGGCCTGTTCTGCCGTCGGTCGCAGGTCTGCCTACCTTACGGGCATGGGCGATGGATCTGCTCTGCCCCTACTCCAAATGGGGTGAAGTGTCTGCCGCGCTGGCAGGCTGCTGGGCCTCTTCTGCTGGTCGGGTGCAGATTTGTCTACCTTGAGGGCGCGGGTGGTGGCTCTGCTCTGCCGCTACTCCAATTGGGGTGTCGTGACTACGAAGCCGGCAGGTTGCTGGGCCTGTTCCGGGCACCATGGGCAAAGACTCTGCTCTGCGCCTACTCCTATTGGGGTTATGTGACTACCATGCCGGTGGGCCACTTGGATTGTACTAGGTGCTGGAGAAGGCTCTGCTCTGCAATTACTCCAATTGAGGTGACGTGACTACCATGCCTGCTGGTCGCTAGGCCTGTTCTGGGCACCTGTGGTGGCTCTGCTCTGCCTCTATTCCAATTGGAGTGAAGTGAGTATCATGCAGGTGTGTCGCTGGGCCTGTTCCAGGCATGGGCGGCGGCTCTGCTCTGCCCCTCTGGCTTGATGACAAAGTGAGAGAGACTCGAGTGTTTCTGACTCACTTTCTTTACCAGGAGACCAACTGTTTCTGTCACCGCTGGTATTAATGAAGTTATCTCCTTCGCTGCTTTCTGATAACATCAGATCTCTGCCATGTTGGTATCCCATGCAAAAGGCAGCATTTCGTTCCCTTTGCTGGGTGACCAAAGCAATGGGTGAGTCCTGACTTGCCCTCACAAGCCTCGTCTCAATCCTGTTGCCACTGCCTATGAAGGCTCGGTTGATATTTACCTCCACATTATTCAGCAAGACCCGGACCGGGAAGCAGTTTCCACGGGTTCTTGAGCCCTGGGCCAGATCAGTTCAGGGAGGCCAAATTTGGCCGCTCTGGGCTCAGTGTATGTTCTAATAGGAGCAGGCTCCAAGACGCAGTTTCTGCGGGTTCTTTAGCACTGAGCCTGAGTAATTTGTCTGCGAAGCAAAGGTGAATGGAATCCTGAAATTACCTGTTCTATAGCTGAATGAGCTGCGATCAGTCGAAAACAGGGATGGTGACGTCAGCTCTTCAAGATGGTGGACGCTGGCTTCCTCTGTGGTCTGACCGGTATGGAGAACGGAATTGGACCACATCCATCCCCGTCTCAATCCCAGAATTCAGCACTGAGCACAGTAATTGCATAGCGGGCAGGAGCCCATAGAATCCGCACCACTGTATATTTGCGATGCTATTTCGTCTTTTCCCAGTGCGCGCCACACACTCTAGCTGCAGGGCAATTTGCTGAATAAGCAGTATGACCCTCCGTGAGGAAAAATCACTCGCGTTTGAGCCCCCGTAGCTGATCCTCGTGAGATGGATATATGTCCACTAGGTTTTGGAGCACCCCAAATTTGCTGGAAATTCCTAACAAGATAGGTTTTAGCCGTTCTAACTCGTCATTTTCCCGCACAGTGACGCGGTACATGGGGGTAATGCACTCCATTCGCCGCCATCATGTGATCCCCCGAAGTTAGTTTTCAGTAGAAGGAAAAAAATATGTATTTCAGGTGGAGGAATATTTCTGAGAATAATCTTGTGAAAAGTTGATTATAAATCCACATACATGAATATGAATGAATTTAGGGAGGGTATAAAAAGAAAAATATACTAAATATTTTGAAAAATCTGGAGAGTGAATATATATATATATATATATATATATATATATACACACACAGACACACACACACACAGACATTAAAAAGTAGCATTATGTATGTGAATTGAAATTCACCATGAAATATATATCATCCACAGATCCAAAAATATTCATTTAAATGTACATGGATTCATGTTGTTTAACTAAAAAGCTCACCCATATGTTGAATTTTCAGTTCCAACAGCGTTAAGTAGGAGTGATCTCTTCTCACAATTTGTATCTGCCAAGCCAGCCACCTCACCAAATGTACGACTGATACCAGGTAGAATTCTGTATGTGCTTATAAAAATACATGTGATGAATAGGCTACAGAGAAAGGGAGACAGTTATTCACATATTTGTTAACTTTGAAAACACATGGAGAACTATTTCAATTAAAATTCGCTAGATTTACAACACCTACAATTTATCATACAAAAGGCAAGTCCAATTATACACCATGCCTCATGTGAACCTCTTGTATTTGTATTCTGTTTGGGTTATTATTCTCCATCAAATTAGGATAAGAAGTCAAAGTCTAGTAGGGCATGTGTTAGTGTCAGGGATTCAGTATTTCGAATGGAAAATTGGAAAATGTATCCAATGTGTATGCAAATATGTGCTACACAAAAATCTTCCCACTCTCATTCAGAATAATGCCTTGACATTACCTTCGCCCTACATAAGACACAATTAGAGGAGAACATTTAGAAAATCTGTGAATACATATGTGGAATGGAAAATGCTCAGAAGTTCACAAATTTGGAGTTGGTAGAGGAGTTTCCAAAAGTAAGGGACAGGGTAATCACTCCAAAAACATGAATTTCTGTGAGCCTATCATCTGAAGAAACTGCCTGTGAGGTTGGGCAATGAAATATATGCTGTTGTCAGAAGCATTAGCTTCATATGTAGTGAGACCATCAAATCTGGTTCTGCATCTATGTGACCTGGATGACATGGTTTCTTATTTTCCAATAAACATGAGGCAGCAGTGCTGAATTTTCTATTTGTAGGTATACTGTGGCCACTGGATTCTAGGTGTCTCCCCGTGTGGACTGTAAATTCATTTGGTCATCCTCCACTTTCGTGGTGTTTCTTGCTGCTGCACTGGGAGTTTGGTATTTGCTTCATTAAATACAAGGGTTCACCTGGGACACAGTGCTGAAGTGAGTTCTGTCAAGTGTGGTGTGTCGAGTTCTGCAGGAGAATGCACCAACCAGGCTTCTATCCCACATAACTTGCCCTATTGACCATAGCATCCTGATTCTGAACATTGCCCTGAAACCTCTCCATATAACAATATGCTTTTACATATAAGGTTCTACTGACTGCAAAATGTCAGTCACAATCCATTTGGAAGCCAATGGCAGATCCACATGCCCCCACCACAGATGTTTTATCACACACCTGCCAACCACTGCTCTAGAACAACTACTCAGCAAGATCCAACTTACTGGAATCTCTGTTCTACACCATTTTCATAAAACCCAGTCAATCAAGGCACTGTCCTGTATACTCATGATCAGCAAGAGGACATCCAAATGTTCTCCAGTGCTACCCGGTCATGGGAATTTCAAAAATTTCATGATATTGATATAGCCAATTTTCAAGGATGAAGTTGGAGGCACTGTGGATTTCAATTCACTCAGAAACCATTAAATGAAAACTCTGGAGAATTCTTACAGGCAAGGCTTCCAAAAGTGGCCAAAAGTCAGATTAAGCCAGGCCCATTGAGGTCTACAAAGTATGGTCCATGTGTGTTTTGACTCTCAAATATGGCTGCCAAGTCTTTAAGAATAATATCATGTGTTATCCTGGCTGAGATTCCCTGTGCTCTGTGGAAAGTCAACTAGGGCCTAGATGTCACTTTCCAAGGGCAACTCTCATGCATGGCCATCTAAAATTCCAACACAATTCCTGGCAATAATTCTCTGAGATCAGTAAAAGAACTCAGTCTCTAAGGGGAATCACACCAAAGTGCAAGCCTAGGTGGACCCAGTGATCTCTTCCAACCGCCAGACAAATGTCCACAATTAAAACCAAAACACTCTCACATGGCCCTCATCTTCTTCCATATAGACACTCATTATATCCTCTGGCTGGAGGTTTCCATAAGGGACGCAGCCCACGACAGTGTCCAAAATAAGCTCCTTGCACCGCATTTGCCTAAAGTAAGGGTGGCCTGGACTCTCTTCCTGTGAACCAGGAGTGATCAAATAGGCCTACCTTTAATATTGCTTGGCTTCTCCAACTTGAGGCCTTCTAGCTTTGGGGTTTAGATTCTTTAAGTGAATTGGAGTCATGATAATCAAGCACCTATGGCCTAGCCTCTGCAGGGCTTTGAAGAACTAATTTGACCCAAAGAATCCCTATTCTCACTTGATGGATATCTGGAACCTACCAGAGGAAGGCAAGAGAGTTCATCAACAATATCTGATCTTTTTGCCATTTTGGTTTTGGATGCACGCATGGGATCTATCTTTAGATCCATCAGGTGATGAGAATCTAAGCCACAGCCTCACACAGGGCCAACAGGCTGATTCAGACATATCCCAATCCTAAGCAATTAAGCAAAGAGCCACAGGTGATGCCCATTCATTTCCATTTGAAAACTGTTTTCTTCAGGGTTCACAAAGTGGTGGCTTGAGGCAAAAAACTTCCTGACATTCAACAGAACAATAGTTAAGCAAAAGGACCAAAGCAGGGTTTCTCCACTGAGACTTTCCTGGTCAACAGATATCTGAGATTTCTGAGATGCTAGCCATTTCCTTCAGCTATCCAGTACATAGCCATGTCACAGATCTTGGAGGTGGTACAAATCTTGGACACAAAACCATGATACTATTCTGGAGAGTGGGCTGAATTGAGAGAGAAAACAGGAAATTAGGAAGCTTGTAGGTGTTGCCCATCCATAAGGCAAGCCAGAGTCCACTCATGAATTGGGCAGGATGAATGCTGGGAAGCTTTCTACTAGACAGGACACATCCATTGATGCATTGTCTTTTCTAATGTCTACAACAATGGACTCAGTGGGATACACACACATAGAAACACTCACCTTGTCAAAGGACTTAATAGAAATATTCCACACCATACCAAACAAACCGCCTTTCCTACCTATTCTCAGAAAATGATCCACTACCTGCTTTCTCAGGGAAAGCCCCTCTTCAGAGGTTTCCTGGCATTTGGACATCCTCACATCTGTAGGTACCAAGAAAGACTGACTCTGTCCTTGGTAATTCCAAACATGTGAGACCACTGGGACTAGAACAGGGACTGTCTCTGGGTGCCTGGCTTCCTGGATCCCAAGTTCAGAGAGTTCCCTCACCGAGGAAGTGAGGTGAGATCACTTTCTTCAGGATCTGAATGATGTCACTGCCTTGGCAACCACTTTGTTGCTTCCAAAAGTACCATGAGGTGGAGGCTGCCCCGATTTTCATGTGGCACTTTCTCTAGTTAGAATGTTATATCAACCATAAGCACCCGGGAACAGCTTCCACACAGGACTGGTTTGGTCCATGTTCTATACATTAAGAAGAGAGAGAATGATTCAGACACAACCCTTCATCCTGACCAGGATGATTGCCATGGAAGTTGACTTTTGCTTTCTGAGGTACTTCATAGCTGCCTTCATCTTCACCAGGGATTATTTCTGCATGAACATTTGAGTTTCTCAGCAGGTGAAGATCCCCTAGATTCCTGTAGTTTAATACCCACACTGTTCCTGCTCTCCTGCAAAGTTAGTGTATGGTTAGGGTTAATAATATTTTCGATTTGGGTTAGGAATCATTCTGCAGGATGAATAATGGGATTGGGAACCTGTGATATTTATAAGAATATATAGGTGAAATATATGTATAAAAACGGGAATCTAAGAAAGATTTGAAGCCCAGAAGGGCATTGGGCCCTTGGTTTGGATACTTAGTGTTGAATAATGTTCTGTACAATTGTCTCAGTTAAATCGAAATACAATGGCATAGGACCTTGTACCTTGGATGATTGAATGTAGAAGAGAACATCCACTCAAAAAGGGATAGTTGGTAGGATTAGGAAGATTGTCAGTAGGTTTAGGAAGAAGAGTGAGTATATGATTTGGAAAAAAAAGCTTCTTTAGCAATAGGGTTTCGTTTAGAGAGTGAATGTAAATGTCAGCACATGTGAAGAGTAAGCCAAAATGATGAACTGGGGAAAATATGTAGGAAAGCAGGTGTCAATAGAGACATTACTAAATCAGGCAAAGTATAAAGTGAGGGATAGGATTAGACATTTTCAACAGGCTTGAGATTGAATATATAATCATAGGAAAAAACAAATATGTCGTCATGAATGGGAATGACATTTGAGAGCATTAGGCAACCTGGACATGGATGCTATTAGTTATCAACATTCACTTTCCTTTTAGGCTTTGGTACAATCATAAGTGTGATATTTTATTTTTTTGTTGTTCAGAATATTACTGTGATAAAATGTATATGTAGATCAGGTGACATGAGTATTTCTTTCACCATTTCTGGGAGCAATAATTTGAAGACGCATACATTAGTATTAGGGGCACAAAGAGGTGTAACCTCTGTCTATGAATATAGAGATAATGCATGAATAGACCATACTATGAATAAATAACATAACTGATTCCACTTTAAATAATGGATTGAATTGACATGTGAAAATATATAAGAAATCTTATATTGATATACAATCATTCATTCCAACCAGTTATATATCTAATGGTAATATTAGGATTATGATTTATGATGAATGGTGTTTGAGTTTTGCTTTATAAGTGATGATGTTAAACGAAAGTAATGTGTTTGGAAAGAAGTCTCATGAAAAGACCAGTCAAGAAACATGGAGGAATGCATGTGTTCTGAATCAGGAAGTGATTGATCGTGAAACAAATGCCTATAAATTTTCTAATTTGTGACTGAAATATATATCCTATGATGTGGATAAACTGAACACATAGTAACGTACAAGTGTTGAATAAAAATGAAAGTCAAAATACACATCATGTCCCCTAGGAATCTACTTGCATTGATTTTAAACTGGCTAAGTAAATGTAGAAATAATAGGGTTTGTATGCACCATTCACTGAATTTAGTTTTCAGTACTAGGAAACAATATGTATTGCAGGTGGATGATTATTATGAGAATAATCTTGTGGAAAGTTGATTATAAATCCACAGATATGAATATGAATGAATTTAGGGAGTGTATAATAAGACACATATATTTCATATTTTGAAAATCTGAAGAGTGTGTATATATATAATATATATATATATATATATATATATATATATATATATATATATATACACAAACACGCACATGCACAGATATTAAAAAGTAGCAATACAGGAGATCCATTATGAAGGCAGGCATGGAGAAATCAAGTCTCTGATCTCTTCAGCTGCACGGGCATAGGAAGTCATAAACTGTCTAAATGCTGTTTGCTCAGAATCACTAGGCAATGTTGACCTGTTGTGAATCTGGGGCGAACAGTCTGGGCCCCTCAGAACACACACAGAGCCCGGATTGGCTGCATTCAAGCTTAGATTCGTCTGGTTTTTGTGACTCAGCACTAACATTCCCGCTGAAATAACTGGTTGGGCTTTCTGAATTGACAGAGTTAAAAGACAACTGAGCCTTCATAGGCAGTGGCCACAGGATTGAAATGGGGCTTGGGAGAGATAGTCAGGACCCACCCATTGCATTGGTCACCCAGCAAAGGGAACGAACGGTCACCATTTTAATGGGATACCACCATGGCATAGAACTGACATTACAGGCGGAGGAGATAACTTCATTGAAACCAACGCGACAAGTGTGTAATCCCATTGCCATCTCTCTCAACACCACGGGGAAACCTCAAGGGCCCCTCCCAGCTCTCCCAGGAGCACGATAGCCAGACCTAGGGAAACAGGATTGGCTCGGGACTTGCGGCGTGGAATTCCCGGCTACCACTCCCACCAGTGCTGACAATTGAGGTCTCTTACACCACCTACCAGGGGCATGGCTCCCGGAAGACAGGAAAATTCGCTGGCGGTTCTCAGGACAAAGCTCTACAAACTTAGGGTCTGAGGGAGGCAAACAGGGAGAGTGTGCCCAGGCATTCATTAAAACAGGGCTACCAGGAGCAGAGGCCTGGTGTGTAACCAGTATTGTGGTGAGCGTCAAAGGTGAGCAGGGCCTGGCTTGAGGAAGCACAAGAGAAGGCCCTAGGCACTCAGGATTGGAGACCCGCCGAGTCTGGGAGGAAGAGCTGCTGCACAGTGATTTGTTCCCACTTATTTAGAGGAGAAGCTTGGCCCAGTGCACACAGCTCCACCTACTGGAAAAGAAGTTAATTGAACTCTAGTACTGCATGTATTATTATTATTATATTATTTGTATGTTTTTCTTTTTCTTTCATTTTCATTTTTGTTGTTGTTCTTTAACTTTTTTAATGCTTTTTATTTTTTTAATTTTTTATTTCATTATTATTATTATTATTTTAAATTTTAATTTTCATTTTTTAATTATCATTATTACTTAAAATTTTCTTTCTTTATTTTCTATTTTTTTCTTTTGTCTTTTCATTTCTTTTCAATTTTATTATACCCCTTCCTTGAATTCTACCTGGATACTCTCATTCTCTTTAGTGACTTCTTCCCTTCCCTTCTAATATCTTTCCTTCCAAGCATCAAATAAATTTATAAGAGTAAGCAGTAACTCAGTAGTCAAACAGAACAAGAAGTAACATGAGCAGCATAAAAATGCAAGAAAGAAAAAAAGTACAAACAATGAAGGACAGCCTAAATATTCAAGAGCATCTGGAGTCATCAGAAAAATGGTCATATAAAGAACTCAAGGAATACCTTAGACAGATGTAATGGAACATTAAAGAGGATACGAGACAACAAAAACAAACAGTGAAAGAACGCATTGAAAATGAATTACATAAACAGATAAAATAAGAAATTAAGCATCTTTATCAGGAGATAGAGATTATTAGAAAAATCAAACAATAATTCTAGAAATGAAGGAAATGATAAACCAAATTAAAAACTCAATTGAGAGTATCACTAACAGAGTGGAGCAAGTAGAAGACAGAATGTCAGATAATGAAGACAAAATATATCATCTTGAAAAAACTCTATCCAAGAAAGAAATGCTGTAAAAAATTATGAGAAAACATCCAAGAGATATGGGATAACATTAAAAAAACAAACTTATGAGTCATCCCGAAAGAGGAAGGTACAGAGATTCAAACCAAGGGAATGAGTAACCTGCTGAATGAAATAATTAGAGAAAACTTTCCAAAAATAAAAATGGAAACAGATAAACAAATTGTAGATGCTTACAGAACACTGAGCACACAAAATCACAGTAGACCAATGCCAAGACACATTGTTATGAAGATATCCAATATACAAAACAAAGAGAAAATATTAAAACCTACCAGAGAAAGGAGGCAGATTACAATCAGGGGTAAAACAAAAAGGTTAACAATGTTTTTTTTTTTTTTTTTTTTTTTTTTTTTTTTTTTTTTTTTTTTTTTTTTTATCACAGATGCTGGAAGTGAGAAGATCCTGGAACAACGTACTTCAAACACTGAAAGACAATGGATGCCAACCAAGAATTATGTATCCAGCAAAATTAAGCTTAATGTAAGACAACAAAATAAAAATATTTCATGATAAACAAAAGCTAAAAGAATTTGCAGCCAGAAAACCAGCATTGGAAAGCATCTTGAGCAAAACACTACACGAGGAAGAAATGAAAAACAACATTGTAAACCATCAGTGGGAAGTGCCTCAGTAATGACAGAGGGCGGGAAAAGCTAATCATGGAGAAACAAACTAATTTAAAAAAAAGATATAAGCAAATATGGGTGGCAGCACAAACCATATATTAATAGTAACTCTAAACGTTAATGGCTTAAACTCTCCAATAAAGTGACATAGGCTTGTAACTTGAATTAAAAAAAAACAAATCCAACAATAAATTGCCTCCAGGGGACACATCTGAATGGAAAAGACATACACAAGCTGAAGGTGAAAGATTGGGAAAATTTATACCATGCACACAGTCCTCGTAACCAAGCAGGGGTGGCCATACTCCTATAGAATAAAATCGACCTCAAGACTAATTTAATCAAAAGGGATAAGGAAGGACATTATATACTGTTAAAAGAAACCATTCACTGACAAGACATAACAATTATCAATATTCACGCAGCAAATAATGGTGCTGCGACGTTCATTAAACAAATTCTCCTCAAGTTCAAGAATCAAATAGACCACAGTACAATAATTATGGGTGACTTCAACTCACGTCTCTCACCATTGGACAGATCCTCCAAACAAAAGTTGAATAAAGAAACTATAGAACTCAATATCACAATCAATACCCTAGACTTAAGTGACATATATAGAATATATCAACCATCATCAAGTGGATATACTTTTTTCTCAGCAGCACAGGGATCTTTCTCAAAAATAGACCATATGTTTTGCCATAGGGCAACCCTCAGTAAATATAAAGGGGAGGAGATAATACCATGAATTTTTTGTGATCATAATGGAATGAACCTGGAAACCAATGATAAAAGAAAAAAGAAAAAATCATAATTACATGCAAAATGAACAATATGTTACTGAATGATCAATGGGTTACAGAAGACATAAAGGAGGAAATCAAAAAATTCTTAGAGATAAATGAAAATACAGACACAACATATCAGATTCTATGGGACAAAATGAAAGAAGTTTTAAGAGGTAAATTCATCTCCTGGAGGTCATTCCTCAAAAAAAGAAAGAAAAAAAAAACAACAAATAAATGATCTCACACTTTATCTCAAAGCCCTAGAAAAGGAAGAGCAAAACAACAGCAAATGTAGCAGAAGGCAAGAAATAATTAAAATCAGAGCAAAATTGAAACAAAAGAAACTATTGAAAAAATTAACAAAACTAAAAGTTGGTTCTTCAAAAAGATAAATAAGATCGACAGACCCTTAGCCATGCTAATGAAGAGAAGAAGAGAGAGAACTCAAATTACTAACATACGGGATGAAAAAGGCAATATCACAACAGATGCAACATAAATACAGAAGAAAATTAGAAATTATTTGGAAACCTGTATTCCAATAAAATAAAAAATAGTGAAGACATTGATAAATTTCTTAAGTCATATGATTTGCCCACACTGAGTCATAAGGGAACACACAATTTAAACAGACCAATATCAATGGATGAAGTAGAAGAAGCAATCAAAAGACTACCAACCAAGAAAAGCCCAGGACCGGATGGGTATACAGCAGAGTTTTACAAAACCTTTAAAGAAGAATTAATACCATTACTTTTCAAGTTATTCAGGAAATAGAAAAACTGGGAGCTCTGCCAAATTCGTTCTATGAGGACAACATCACCCTGATTCTGAAACCAGACAAAGACACCTCAAAGAATGAAAACTACAGACAAATATCTCTGATGAACCTAGATGCAAAAATCCTCATTAAAATTCTGGCGAATTGGATACAAAGGCACATCAAAAAAATTGTGCACCATGATCAACTAGGATTCATCCCTGGGATGCAAGGCTGGTTCAATATATGGAAATTAATAAATGTTATTCACAACATCATTGGACTTAAAGATAAGAACCATATGATCATCTCGATAGACGCAGAAAAAACATTCAACAAAGTAGAGCATTCCTTTATGTTCAAAACATTTTAAAAACTAGGCATAACAGGAACTTACCTCGACATTGTAAAAGCTATCTATGTTAAGCCTCAGGTTAGCATCATTCTGAATGGAGAAAAATTGAAGGCATTCCCTTTAAAATCTGCAACAAGACAGGGATGTCCTCTATCACCACTTCTATTCAATATAGTTCTCGAAAAACTGGCCAGAGCAATTAGAGAGATGAAAGACATTAAAGGCATAAAAATAGGAAAAGAAGAACTTAACTTATCACTATTTGCAGATGACATGATTCTATACATAGAAGACCCAAAAGGGTCTACAGAAAAAACTACTAGAACTAATAAATGAATGCAGCAATGTGGCAGGATAGAAAATCAACATGCATAAATCGAAGGCATTTCTGTATATTAGCGACAAAACTTCTGAAACAAAAATGAGTCAAAACACTGCATTCCCAATTTCCTCAAAATAATTAAATACTTGGGAATCAACCTAACAAAAGAGGTGAAAGATTTATATAATGCAAACTACAGAACCCTAAAAAGAGAAATAGAATAAGATCTTAGAAGATGGAAAAATATACCCCGTTCATGGATAGGAAGAACTAACATCATCAATATGGCTATATTACCAAAAGTTCTCTACAGGTTTAATGCAATGCCAATCAAAATCCCAAAGGAATTTTTTGTAGAAATAGATAAAGCAATTATGAAATTCAAATGGAAAAATAAAAGACCCAGAATAGCAAAAGCAATTCTAAGCAGGAAGTGTGAATCAGGCAGTATAGCAATACCAGATTTCAAACTATATTACAGAGCAATTATAATAAAAACAGCATGGTACTGGTACCAAAACAGGCGGGTGGACCAATGGTACAGAATGGAGGACACAGCGACTAATCCAAAAAGCTACAACTATCTTATATTTGATAAAAGAGCTAATGGCCTGCAATGGAGGAAGGATGGCATCTTCATCAAATGGTGTTGGGTAAACTGTAAATCCATATGCAACAAAATGAAACTGAATCCCCTCCTCTCGCCCTGCACAAAAATTAACTCAAAGTGGATCAAGGAGCTAGATTCAAATCAGAGTCTCTGCGTCTGATAGAAGAAAAAGTTGGCTCAGATCTACATATTGTGTGGTCAGGCTCCAAATTCCTTAATAGGACACCCATAGAACAAGAGTTAATAACAAGAATCAAGAAATGGGACTTACTTAAACTGAATTTTTTTTTCTCAGAAAGAGAAACAATAAGAGAGGTAAATATGGAGCCTACATCATGGGAACAAATTTTTAGTCCTCACCCTTCACATGGAGCCCTAATATCTAGAGTATACAAAGTATACAAAGAACTCAGAAAATTAGACAATAATATAACCAATAACCCAATGGGCCAAGGACCTGAACAGAAACTTCTCAGAGGAGGACATAGAATCAATTAACAAGTACATGAAAAAATGCTCTCCATTTCTAGCAGTAAGAGAAACGCAAATAAAAACCACCCTAAAATACCATCTCAATCCAGTGAGATTGGCAGCCATAATGAAGTCAAACAACAACAAGTGCTGGCGATGATGTGAGGAAAAGGGTACTCTTGTACATTGCTCGTGGGACTGAAACTGGTGCAGCCAATTTGGAAAGGAGTATGGAGTCTCCTGTGAAAGCTTGGAATGGAAGCACCATTTGACCCAGCTATTGCCCTTCTTGGACTATTCCCTGAAGACCTTAAAAGAGCGTACTACAGTGATACTGCCACATCGATTTTCATAGCAGCACAATTCACAATTGCTACACTGTGGAACCAACCCAGATGCCCTTCAATAGATGAATGGATAAAAAAAAATGTGACCTTTGTATACTATGGAGGATTACGCAGCACTAAAATATGACAAAATCATGGAATTTGCAGGGAAATGCATGGCAATAGAGAAGATCATGCTTAGTGAAGCTAGCCAATCCCTAAAAAACAAATACCAAATATCTTCTTTGATATAATGAGAGCAACTAAGAACAGAGCAGGGAGGAAGAGCATGAAGAAAAGATTAACATTAAGCAGAAACATGAGGTGGGAGGGAAAGGGAGAGAAGAGGGAAATTGCATGGTAATGGAGAGAGACCCTTATTGTTACACAAAATTACATATAAGAGGTTGTGGGAAAATAAACAACGAGAGAAATGAATTAGAGTAGGTATGGTAGAGAGAAAAGATGGGAAGAGAAGGGAGGGGATATAGTAGAGTATAGGAAAGGTAGCAGAATACAACATTAACTAATAGGGCATTATGTAAAAATATGGATGTTTAACTGATGTGATTCTGCAATCTGTATTTGGAGTAAAAATGGGAGTTCATAACCCACTTGAATCTAATGTATGAAATATGATATGTCAAGAGCTTTGTAATGTTTTGAGCAACCAATAAAAAAAGTAGTGATATATATGCCAATAGAAATTTATCATGAAATATATATAATCAACAGACTGAAAAATATTAATTTTTCTGAACATGAAATTATGAATAATGTTATTCAACTAGGAAGCTCACCCATAGGTTGAATTTTCAGTTCCAACAGCGTTTAGGAGGAGTGATCTCTTCTCTCAATTTGCATCTGCAAATTCAGCCACCTCACAAGTGTATACGAGTGATATCAGGTAGGATTCTATATGTGCATATAAAAATACATGTGCTGAATAGGCTACAGAGAAAGGGAGACAGGGATTCATATATTTGTTAATTTTAAAAACATATGTAGAACTATTTCAACAAAAAATTGACTAGATTTATAACTCCTACAAAATATAATGCAAAAGGCAATTCCAACTATACACCATGCCTCCTCTGAACTGCTTGTATTTCTATTCTTTTTGGGTTATTTTTCACCATCATATTAGGATCATAATTCAGAGTCTAGTAGGGTATGGGTTAGTGTCAGGGATTCAGTATTTCAAAATGAAAATTGAAAAATGAATCCAGTGTGTGTGTAAATATGTGCTACACAAAAATCTTCCCACTCACATCCAGAACAATGCCTTGACATTACCTTCACCCAAGTAAGACACAATTATAGTAGAAAAGTGTGAAAATCTATGAATACATATATTTAATGGAATATGCTCGGGAGTTCACAACCTTGGAGGTGGTAGAGGCGTTTCCAAAAGTAAAGGACAGGGTAAACACTCCACAAACAAAGAGCTCTGCTGGCCTAAGACTTCTTGGAATACGGCTTCTGAGGTTGGGCACTTGAAATATATGTTGTTGTCATGAGCTTTGGCTTCCTTTGTCGTGAGACCATAAAAGCTGGGTCTGCATCTATGTGACCTGGAAGACATGATTACTTATATTTCAATGAACATGAGGAAGCAGTGCTCAATTTTCTCTTTGTAGGTAAACTGTGTCCACTGGAGGCTAAGTGTCTCCCGGTGGGGACAGTGAAGACATTTGATCATCCTCCAATTTTCGTGGTGTTTCTTGCTGCTACACTGGGAATTTGGTACTTGCTTCACACAATATAAGAAGTTCATCTGGGATACAGTGCTGGAGGGTGTTCTGTCACGTGGGGTGGGTTAGCGTCTGCAGGAGAATGTACCAACCAGGCTTCTATCCCACATAGTTTGTCCCAATAACCATAGCAACCTGATTATGAACATTGCCCTGAAACCTCTCCATATAACAAGATGCCTTTACATACAAGGGAATGGGGGCTGCGCCATATCAGTCACAAGCCATTTGTAAGCCGATAGCCGATCCACATGGCCCCACCATGATGTTTCATCACACACCTCCCCACCACTGCTCTAGGCCCACTACTCAGCAGGCTCCAAATTCCTGGCATCTCGTATTCTACACCATTTTCATGAAACCCAGTCAAACAAGGCACTTTCTGGTATACACATGATCAGCAACAGGACATCCAACGTTTCTGCAGTGCCACCTGGTCATGGGAATTTCCAAAATTTTATGGTATTTATCTAGCAAGTTTTCAAGAATGAAGTTAGAGGCACTGTGGGTTTCAATTCATTCAGGAACCGTTAAGTGTTGAGAAAGCTCATTTCAATGAATGCTCTGGAGAACTCTAAAGTCAAGGCTTCTCAAAGAGTTGCCAACAGGTCACATGAAGCCAGGCCAATTGACGTCTACAATGTGAGGTCCATGTGTGTTTTGACTCTCAACTATGGCTACCAAGTCTTTCAGAATAAAATCATGTGATATTCTGGCTGAGATTCCCAGGCCTCTGTGGAAAGCCACCCTGGGCCTAGATCTCAGTTTCCAAGAGTGAGTCTCATGCGTGGCCTCCTAAAATCCCAACACAATTCATGGCAATACTTCTCTGAGGTCAGTTCCAGAACTCAGTCTCTAAGGGTAAATCATACCAGAGTTCAAGCCCAGGTGGACCCAGTCATCCCTTTCAACTGCCACAAAAATGACCAAAATTAAAATGAAATCACTCCCACAGGGCCATAATCTTCTTCCTTGTAGACACTCATCATAACCTCTAGCTGGAGGTTTCAATGAGCACAAGGTAGTGTCCAAAATAAGCTCACTTGCCCCTCATTTGCCTAAAAACATGGTGGCCTGAACACTATTCCTGTGAACCAGGAGTGATCAAATATTGCTGCTGTTAAAGTGTTCCGCTTCTCCAATTTGAGGCCTACTGGCTGAAGCCTATAAATTCTTGATGTGATTTGGAGTCATGAGAAAACCCAAGCACATATGGGCTAGCCTCTGCAGGGATTTCAAAGACTCATTTGACCCAAAGGATCCCTATTCTCACTTGATGGAGGTCAGGAACATAAAACAAGAAGGCAAAAATATTCATCCACAATGACTTCTCTTTTTGTCATTTTGGTTTTGAAATCACATGGGATCTTTCTTTAGATCCATCAGGTGCTGAGAATCTAAGCCACAACCTCATTGAAGGAAAAGAGGCTGAATCAGACACATTCCATTCCAAAGCAATTAAGCAAAGAGCCACAGGTGATGTCCATTCATTTCCATATGAAAACAGTCTTCTTAAGGCTACACAACAGGGTGGCCTGAGGCAAAGACTTTCCTGACATTCAGGGTAATAGAAACAGAAGTAAGCAAATGGCCCAAAGAAAGGTTTTTCCACTGAGACTTTACTGGTCACACTGATATCTGATTTTTCTGAGATGCTCCCATTCCCTTAAGCTATCCAGTACATGGCCATGTCACAGAGCCTTGTGGTGTTACATATCTGGGACTCAAAACCATGAGCCTATTCTGGAGAGTGGCTGGAAAACACGAAGAAAACAGGAACTTAAGAAGATAGTAGATGTTGCCCATCCATAAGGCAAGCTGCAGTCCATTCATCAATTGGGCAGTAAGAATGCGGGGAAGCTTTCAACTAGAGACAACACATCCATTGATGCATTGTCTTTTCTAATGTCTACAACAACGGATACAGTGGAATACACAGACATAGAAACACTCACCATGTCAAACGACTTACTAGAAATAGTCCACTCCAAACCAAACAAACCACCTTTCCTAGCTATTCTCAGAACATCAGAAAAAAACACAAACTCACACCTACAATGGCAAAGGCAATTCTTTCCCCCAAGTAGGTCTGTGATTATCCGGAGTGTCTTCTGACTGGTGGGCCATATTATGTTCCCCAAAAATGTCCTGTCCTGTTTCAGTTCTGGTCTCCTTGGCCAATTCTGTGACGTTGTCAGGAGCCAGTGGTTCGCCACTACCTACTTTCTCAGGAAAGGCCCCTCTTCAGAGCTCTGCTGGAATTTGGCCATCCTCACATCAGTAGGTACCAAGAAAGACTGACTATGTCTTTGGGAAAAGCAAACAAGTTAGCCCACTGGGACTCAGAGTGAGACTGACTCTGGGTGCCTGGCTTCCTGGATCCCAAGTTCAGAGAATTACATCACCAAGGAAGTGAAGTGAGGTCACTTCTTTCAGGAACTGAATATGGTCACTGCCTCGGTAACCACTTTGTCCTAACAGTTGCTTCCAAGGTTCCCATGAGATGGAGGCTGCCCCAACATCCTGTGACACATTCAGAAGTTAGAATGGTATATCAACCATAGGCGCCCAGGAACAGCTCTCCACACAGGTCTGGATTGGTCCATCTTCTCTACTTTAAGAAGACAGAGGCTGATTCAGACACATCAATTCACCCTGACCAGGTTGTTTGCCATGGAAAATGACTATTGCTCTCTCAGGTCCTACATAGCTGCCTATATATTCTCCAAGGATCATTTCTCCATGGATCTTTTAGGTTCTCAGCAGGTGGAAGATCATCTACATTCCTATATTGTAAGACCCACTCTGTCCCTGCTCTTCTGTACGTTATATTGAAGGAACAGTGTATAGTTAAGGTTAATAATAGGTTTGATTTGGGTTACGAATCATTCTGCGGGATGAATAATGGCATTGGCAACCTGTGATATTTATAAGAGTATATATGTGAAATATAACTATGAAAGCAGAAATCTAGGTAAGATTTGAAGTCCAGAAGGGCACTGGGGACTTGAGTGGGATACTTAGCTTTGAGTTATGTGCTGCACAGATGTCTCAAATAAATCAATATACACTGGCATCGGACCTTGTACTTTGGATGATTGAATGTTGAAAAGAACATCCAGTCAAAAAGCGACAGTCGGTAGGATTAGGAAGGTAGTCTGTAGGTTTAGAAAGAAGAGTGAGTATAGGATTTGGACCAAAAGTTCTTTAGCAATAGGGTTTCGGGTAGAGAGTGTATGTAAATGTCAGTACATGTGAAGAGTCAGTCACAATGATGAACTGGGGAAATCATGTAGGAAAGCAGATATCAATAGAGACATTAGGAAATCAAGCAAAGTATAAATTGTGTGATAGGGTTAGACATTTTCAACAGGTTTGAGGTTGAATAGATAATCTTAGGAAGAAACAAATATGTAGTCACCAATAGGATTGATATTTGAGAGCATTAGGCAACCTGGACATGGATGTTTTTAGTAATCCATGCTCACTTTCTATTTAGGCTTTGGTACAATTGTAAGTGTGACCTTTGCTTTTGGTGTCCAGAATATTTCTGTGATAAAATGTGTATGTAGATCAGGTGACATGAGTATTTCTTCCACCATTTCTTGGAGCAATATTTTGAAGACTTATAAATTAGTATAGTCGTACAAAGATGTGTACCCTGTTTCTATGAATATACACATAATGCATGAATAGACCATACTGTGAATAAATAATATAACTGGATCCACTTTAAATAATGGATTGAATAGATATCTGAAAATATATAAGAAATGTTATATTGATATACAATCATTCATTCCAACCAGTTATATATCTAATGATCATCTTAGGGTTATGGTTTATCATGAAGGGTTTGTGAGTTTTGTTTCAAAATTGATTATGGAAATCGAAAAAAATGTATTTGGAAAAAAAGTCTCATGAATAGACCACTGAAGAAACGTAGAGAAATTCATGTGTTCTGGAGCAGGAAGTGATTGAAAGTGAAACAAATGCCTATAAATTTGTTAACTAGTGAATAAAATATATATTCTATGATGTACATAAACTGAAGGAATAGTAATGTACCAGTGTGGAATAAAAATTAACGTCAAAATACACATCATGTTCCATAGTAACCTACATGCATTGATGTTAAACTGGGTCAGTTAATGTAGACATATTAGGATTTGTATGCACCTTTCACTGAAGTTAGTTTTCAGTACTAGGAAACAAATATGTATTTCGGGTGGATGAATATTTCTAAGAATAATCTTGTGAAAAGTTGATTATTAATCCACATACATGAACATGAATGAATTTAGGGATTGTATATAAGACACATATATTTCATATTTTTAAAAATCTGGAGAATATATATATATATATATACACACACACACACACACACACACACACACACACACGAACAGAGACATTAATAAGTAGCAATATATATGCCAATCGAAATTCATCATGAAATATATATCATAAAGATGCAAAAACATTCATTTTACTGAACATGGGTTTATGTATAATGTTGTTCTACTGGGAAGCTCACCCATAGGTTGAATTTTCAGTTCCAACAGGGTTTAGGAGGAGTGGTCACTTCTCACACTTTGTATCTGCTAAGTCATGTAACTCACAAGAATGTACGTGTGATATCACGCAGGATTCTATTTGTGCATATAAAAATACATGTGCTGAATAGGCTCCAGAGAATGGGAGACAGTAATTCACATATTTGTTAACTTTGAAAACACATGGAGAACTATTCCAATTAAAAATTGACTAAATTTATAACACCTACCCTTTATCATGCAAATGGCAAGTCGAACTCTGAACTGCATGTACTTATGTACTGTTTGGGTTATTTTTCTCCATCATATTAGGATTAGTAGTCAGAGTCTAGTAGAATATGGGTTAGTGTCAGGGATTCAGAATTTCGAATGGAAAATAGGAAAATTAATCCAATGTGTATGCAAATATGTGCTACAACAAATCTTCCCAGTCTCATCCAGGACCATGCCTTGACATTACCTTCGCCCCAAGTAAGACACAATTAGAGGAGAAGAGTTACAAAATCTGTGATTACATTTTTGGAATGGAAAATGCTCAAGAGTGCACAAACTTGGAGGTGGAATAGGAGTTTCCAAAAATAAGGACAGGGTACACACTCCACAAACATGGAGCTCTGCTTGCCTAAAACTTTTTGAGAAACTGCCACTGAGGTTGGGCACTGAAATATAGGTTGTTGTCACGAGTTAAGCTTCCTTTGTAGTGAGACCCTCAAAGCTGGGTCTGCATCTATGTGACCAGGAGGACAAAGTTTCTTATTTTACAATGAACACGAGGCAGCAGTGCTGAATTCTCTCTTTGTAGGTAAACTGTGGCCACTGGGGCTTAGTGTCTCCAAGTGTGGACTGTGAAGCCATATGGTCATCCTCCATTTCGTGGTGTTTCTTCCTGCTGCACTGGGAGTTTGGTATTTGCTTCACGAAATACAAGGAGTTCAACTGCAACAAAGTGCAAGAGGGAGTTCTGTCACGTGTGGTGGATCAGGGTCTGCAGGATGATACAAGAACCAGGCTTCTATCCCACATAGCTTGACCCCTTGACCATAGCAACCTGATTCTGAACAATATCCTGAAATCGCTCCATATAACAAGTTGCCTTTACACAGAAGGTTCTGCTGGCTGTGCCATGTCAGTCACAAGCCATTTGGAAGCCAATGGCAGATCCACATGGCCCCACCACAGATGTTTTATCACATACCTGCCCAACACTGCTCTAGGCCCACTACTCAACAGAGTCCAACTTACTGACATCTCTGTTCTACACCATTTACATGAAACCCAGTAAAACAAGACACTGAAATATTCATGACCAGCAACAGGTCATCCAAAGGTTCTCCAGTGCCACCTGGTGATGGGAATTTCAAAAATTTCATGGCATTTATCTAGCAATTTTTCAAGGATGAAGTTGGAGGCACTGTGAGTTTCAATTCATTCAGGAACCATTAAATGGTTAGGAAGCTCATTTCAATGAAAGCTCTTGAGAACACTCACAGGTAAGGCTTCCCAAAGAATGGTGAAAAGATCACATGATGTTTAGCTCATTTAGCTCTACAATGTGAGGTCCATATGAGTTTTGACTCTCAACGATGGGTGCCAAGTCTTTCAGAATAAAATCATGTGGTATCCTGGCTGAGAGGCCCAGTGCTCTGTGGAAAGCCACCCTGGGCCTAGAACTCAGTTTCCAAGGGCGACACTCATGCCTGGCTTCCTAAAATCTCAACACTATTCATGGCAATACTTCTCTGAGTTCAGTTGCAGAACTCAGTCTCTAAGGAAATCACACCAGAGTTCAAGCACATGTGGACCAAGTCATCTCTTCTAACCGCCACCCAAATGACCACAATTTAAACCAAAACACTCCAACATGGCGCTCATCTTCTTCCATATAGACACACATAATAACCTGTGGCTAGAGTTTTCCATGAGGGGCACAGCTCAAGTCCGTGTCCAAAATAAGCTCTCTTGCACCTAAATTGCCTAATTCAGGGTGGTATGGACACCCTTCTTGTGAACCAGGAGAGATCAAATAGGCCTCCCATTAATACTGCTCCACTTCTTCAATTTGAGGTCAACTGACTGTGGGGTTTGGATTCTTTATGTAAATTGGAGTCTTGAGAAAACCCAAGCAACCATGGGCTAGCCTCTGCAGGGCTTTGAAGATCTCATTTGACCCAAAGGATCCCTATTCTGACTTGATGGAGTTCAGGAAAGTTACAGAGGAAGGCTAGAGACTTCATCCACAAGGACTGCTCTGTGGCCATTTTGGTCTTGGATGTACACATGGGATCTTTCTTTATATCCATCAGAAGGTGAGAATCTAAGCCACAGCCTCACACAGGGCAAATAGGCTGATTCAGACACATCCTCTCCAAAGCAATTAAGCAAAGAACCACAGGTAATACCCATTCATTTCCATTTGAAAACTGTTTTCTTCAGGCTTCACAAAGTGGTGGCCTGAGGAAAAGACCTTCCTGACATTCAGGGCAACAGAAGATTAGGTAATCAAAAGGCCCCAAGCAGGGTTTCTCCACTGAGACTTTACTGGTAACATTGATATCTGAGTTTTCTGAGATGCTCGCCATTCCCTTTAGCTATCTAGTACATGGTCATTTCAAAGAGCTTCGTGGTTGTACATATCTTAAACACAAAACCATGAGCCTATTCTGGAGAGTGGCCAGAATTCAGAAAGAAAACAGGATCTTAGAAAGATAGTAAGTGTTGCCATCAATAAGGCAAGCTGCAGTCCATTAATAAATTGGGAAGGATGAATGCTGGGAAGCTTTCTAGCTGACAGGACATATTCATTGATGCATTCTCTCTTCTAATGTCTACAACCACGGGCACAGTGGGATACACTGACATAGAAACACTCGCGTTGTCAAACGACTTACTAGAAACCGTTCACTCCAAAAAAAAACAAACCTTCTTTCATACCTATTCTCAGAACATGAGACAAAACCACAAACTCACACCCACATCACAAAGGCACCTCCTTCCCCCATGTAGGTCTGTGACTATCTGGAGAGTCCTCTGACTGGTGGGCCATACTATGTTCCAGGAAATGGCCTGTTCTTTCTCAAATCTGGTCTTTTTGGCCAACTGTGTGAAGTTTTTAGGATCCAGTGGTGAGCCAATGCCTGCTTTCTCAGGAAAGCCCCCTCTTCATAGCTTTTCTTGCATTTGGCCATCCTCACATCAGTAGGTCCCAAGAAAGACTGAGTCTGTCCTTGGTAAATCAAAATAAGTTTGACAACTGGGACTGGGACTGGGACTGGCTCTGGGTGCCAGGCTTCCTGGATTCCAAGTTCAGAGAGTTACATCACCATAGAAGTTAGGTGAGGTCACTTTCTTTAGGAACTGAATGAGGTCACTGCCTTGACAACAACTTTGTCCTAACAGTTGCTTCCAAGGTTCCCATGAGAAGGAGGCTGCCCCTACTTTCTGTGACACTTTCACAAGTTAGAATGGTATGTCACCCATTGGCACGCAGGAGCAGCTCTCAACACATCCCTGCTTTGGTCCATCTTCTCTACATTAAGAAGAGAGTGGCTGATTCAGACACATCCCTTCATCATGAGCAGGTTGTTTGCCATGGAAGACTTCTGCTCTCTCAGGTCCTTCATAGTTGACTACATCTTTACCAGGGATCATTTCTTCAAGGACCTTTGAGGTTCTCAGCAGGTGGAAGATCCTCTATATTCCTGTATTTTAAGACCAACTCTGTCCCCGCTCTTCTGTAAAATTAGATTGAGAGAACAGTGTATGGTTAGGGTTAATAACAGGTTCAATTTGGGTGAGAAAAGAAACTACATGGTTGAGCAAACAGGGTCCTACAGTTAACAATAATATGAGAATTATTAATGGACCAGCCTGGGTGGATAAAAGTGTAGTTAACTAGGTGGACTATGTGAACCAAGACTCAAACCTCCCTTTGGGGGCCTCTGTCTTTCTTTGACACTCTTCAAGTAATTTTCTTAATTTACTCATAGATTCTTTTACAACTCCAGTATTGTCGGCATAAAAAACATCATTCTTTCCTCAATGCAAGCAAAAAGGCACCCTTCTCTAATGAAGAGGAGGTCCAACACTCGCCTGCTCTGTAAACAACTTCAGAGAGAGAGAGGTTAAAATTCCTGTAAAGCTGTGATGTCGGTTTTTAATGTCTTTAAGCTTTGGTCTATTTCTGCTTCTAATTGTGTCTTTGTTGTGTCTCATGGACTAGGGCAGTTGTTCCTGTGCCCACCCCTTCAGCAACTATTATTCCTAATAGGATGGCTAAAGTGAGGGATACAGGTTCCCGGTGGAACCGGGTTGTATGCCCCCCCTATTTGATCTTTAAATGAACCTGCGTCCTGATAGAGCACTCTGGAAAACATCTGCATCATTACATAATTAATCGCAACTATTGACCACTTTATGAAAACATAAATAATGTTAACGTGTATAGAATTATACTGTTGTAGAGACGGACAAGGAAAGGCACCTAAGATAGCACCAAAGACAGGAAAGGAGTTTTATTTGTTTGCATCCGTATTGAGAGGGCATTGCTTCTGTTGTAATCAATTAATCCCCTGAACCCCAAGTTTTGGTAGTTTTAGTATTTGTACCCAACATGTAAGGGAAGGGGCTCAGAAGTTCACAGTCTGCAGAAATTCACACAAATCAGTTTTTGTTTCTGTTTTTTTTCCTCTGTTCTGTGCACGTTAACTTTTCAATTACACCTTGGAATGGAAGAGCTTTTTTGTCTCTTTTTTTTCCTCCTTGCCAGCTGTCACCATGGAGCCCAGTTGGTAACTTTTTTATCTTAGAAATGTAGCAATCTCTCTGAAGCCCCAGCTCAAGGCCAGAGTCCTTGTTCACATATTTTGTGAAAAACTGGTAAGGCGATGTCTAGCTTAGGGGTGGTGATTTTTCCAGCCAGTGGCCAAGTAGAACAGGGCAACATGAAGAGTGGAAGTTTATCTTCATTGAACTTTTTCAGAGGGACTCTTTTGCTGAAAGCCCTAAAGTAAGCCTTGGTAAAGACTTCTGGAGAAGGTCATTTAAGACATTTCTGTGGACCTGGTATAGAGGGGGATGACAGGGAAGGCGATGCTGAGTGCAGCTCCATGGATCTGAGAATGAGGAAGGAGAGATGCCAAAGAATAATGGGAAAGGGGTTTGGGATTTTCCTAGAACAAAAACTTGAGCAGTAGAACAGGTAGAGCAGAGGGGAAGACGGGAGTGAGTATTCCAAAAAGCCTGTGAGGGACTTTAAATTCTTAGAAACCTGTTTTCAATGATGACAAATCAACTTTAAAGGTCATTTTCATTACATCTTGGATAGGGGTCTGAGGGCTCTTCTCAGCTGGTTTGAGCTTTGGCTAAGCTTGCTAGAGGACTTGGTGGGACCTAGTGCAGACACTGACAGGAAAAGAGAGGAGTGGGTGGAGGGGTACCTTGGTACCTGCTTCCTCAGCAAGGGGGCAATGTTCTGAGATCCAGCGGAGGTTTGGGTTTTTGATCTAGTAATTGGAGGGGAGAAATCAGGTTGCTGAGGTGGGAGTGAAAGCAGAGAGTCTAGAGCAGAAGGCTGAGGGTGAGGAACTATTGGGGAAGCATAGTACAGGATGTGAGTGAAGGAGGAAAAAGGATTCCACATAGGGGAATTTCCCCCTTTTGAGCACTTGCCAAAGTTAAAAATGTCATGCAGAATTTGAGGATCTAGAGAACCCTCTGGGGGCCATAGTTTTTGGTTGTCTAATTGGTAATATGGCCAATGCTGTGTACTGAATTTGATGAGGAGTTTGGGTTCCACCAGGCAGTCCCTGTATGCTCACATCCCCATGACTTACACAAGAAGTCGGCTTTTCCCCCACACAGCCATGGCTGTTTGTCGCTTTGATAGTCTGCCGGGCATACATAGTAATATAGGCTAGCCAACCTGCATCTGGCTCGCGTGTCCCTGCATCCATAATGTTTGTTTCAATTATCTATGGTACGGAAGGGATTTAATGGAATTTTAGTGAGATCCTCTTCATCAGGCATGTCTCAATAGGAAAGACCTATACCGAGCTGAAAAATGTCTGGGTGGAGAGATAGTCACCAGGTCCCTAAGGGGGCCGTTAAGGTCTCTTTAATGGTTCTATTTATTTTTTCTACCTGTCCTGAGTTCTGGGGTATATAAGCATAATGTAACTTCCAATTAATCCACAGGGTCCTGGTTAACACCTGACTTACCTGGGACATGAAAACCAGTCCATTATCAGTCCATTAGGCAGATCGTATCTTGGAAAAATATCTTTCAGGATCTTCTTGAAAACCATTTGCGCCGTTTTTTTTTTTTTTTTTTTTTTTTTTTTTTTTTTTTTTTTTTTTTTTTTTGTGTGTGTGTGTGTGTGTGTGTAAGGCTTCAATCCATCCTGAAAATGTATCTACAAAGACTAGGAGATATTTAAATCCATACCTTGCTGGCTTAATATTAGTAATGTCCACTTTCCAGAATTGTCCTGGTCTGGTTCCTCATAGGTGCTTTCCTCTAGGAAACTTGGAAGGGTAAGCATTACCCAATTGACGGACCCGACAGGCTTTTGTTACCCGTTCAGTTATTTCCTTTCACTGTGAGTTGGTTAGTGGAAAACTCTGTTCTTAATCTTACAGTAATGCCTGCAGTTTCTTTGAACCAAGGTGAGTGAGTTGATGTACATTTTTAACGTAGTGTAGGGCTTGCTCTAATTGCAGGCTGAGCTCAGTGAAGTTGAGGTGTTCAGTGTCAGTGTCCTTAGATGTTATCAAAAACTTCCTGGTCCTCAGGGTTTCATTGGAATTGGGCATCTTCCTTTAACAGCGGGTATAATGGAGCAGCTAAGGACGCAAACCCAGGCATCCATAACCTGCAAAAGCCAGCAGTCCCAAGAAATTCTCTGAGTTGTCTGCTGTAAGATGGGGGTGGTATCTACATAATGGTTTGTTTTCTGGGCTCAGTGAGCCATCGTTTACTGCCCCTAAGGGAATAGCCCAGGAAGATTACTTCATGCTAGCAAATTTGGGCCTTTTTGGTCGAAACTCTATACCCGAGTTGAGCAAGCTCATATAATAGTGCTTGGGTCCCAGACTCACAGTTTTCCTTGGTGTTGGCTGCCAGTAGCAGGACATCCACGTATTGAAGCTGGGTAAATTCAGGGTGCGTAGTTCTGAAGTTGTTGAGATCTCTGTGGAGGGCTTCATCAAAGAGAGTGGGGGAGTTTTTGAACCCCTGTGGGAGTCTAGTCCAAGTTAGTTGACCAGACGTTTTGGTTTCTGGGTCTACCCACCCGAAAGCAAACAGCAACTGACTATCTTTATGCAGAGGCAAGCAAAAGAAAGCATCTTTTAAGTTCAGAACAGTATATAATTTCCCCTCAGGGTTCAGAGTGCTAAGCAGATTGTACGGATTAGGTACCGTGGGGTGAATGTCCTGCCCTCTTTTGTTGATCTCTCTTAGCTCTTTAATGGGGCGATAGTTCCCGGTCCCTGGCTTTTTTTTTCTAGTAGCAGGGGAGTGTTCCAGGCCGATTGACAGGGCCTTAGGACCCCTAATGGCAGATATTTCTGAATATGGGGCCTTATCCCACCTTTAGTTTTTTTGCTTAGAGGATATTATTTGACATTGACTGGGGAGACTGAGGTTTTTAACTCCACTGTTATTGGAGATTGTTTCACGGCCAGGCCTAACCCAGCAGTTTTTGCCCAGGCATCTGGGTAATCTGTTATCCATTTTTGGGGTAGCTTGCCTGTTTGATCAGACTTGGGGCATGTGAATGGTGGATGTTCATCTTCTACTAATATAGTTAAAGCCATGACTATAGGAGTTTTTGCTGAAGTATTTAGAAATTTCATTTGGGGGCCTTCATGGTTAAAAGTTATTTTGGCCCGGAGCTTGATGAGCAGATCTCTGCCCATCAATGGGTCCAGGCATTCTGGGATTCCTGGGAAGGAGTGATGGATTTTTCCTTTCCCCAGGTCCATGGTCCTCTTAGTTGTCTAAGCCTGATATTTACTGTCATCATCCCTTTGAACTAGAGACCTTTTATTTGATAGAGGGCCCAATGGGGCCTTAAGGGCTGAGTATACTGCTCCTGTATTCACTTCAAAGTTTACTGGAGTCCCCTCCACTTCAAAAGTTACCCTGAGCTAGGGGATGGGTTCTGAGCCCTGACTTTCTTAGTCATCCTCCAGAGTCAGAATGGCCAGCTGGCGTGGCTGTCTCTTTATAGGGAACTCTATGGCCCAGTATCCTTTTTCTTTAGAGTAGGCACACTGATCTGAGGCCAGGGGTGGCCTCTGGCATGGGCCCTTCCTGTCACCCTATGTCTTAATTTCTGGCCTCTTTCTTGTTGTGATCAGGACCTTAGTCAATGCCTTAGTCTGTCTTTTGGTTCTCTCATCCTCCCTTTGCTCCCTTTCTTTCTCCCTGTTTCTCTCTTATAGTATACTTTCTTGGCTTCTTTGACAAAATCTCTCTTTTAATTTTTTTTTTTAATATCCATGGCAGCTTGCTCAATTAAGGCCATCGTGACAGATGCCTTTTAATCTGCTGCCTGAGGATCAAAAGGAGTATATCTCTTATATGCCTCCATGATTCTCTCTAGAAACATAAATGGAGATTCATCAGGCCTTTGAATAATTTCTCTTACCATGGCCAAATTAGTTGGTCACCCAGCGGCCACTTGGAGACCCGCTGTTAGAGCCTGGCAATAATTGAACAGATGCTCCCTATCTTCAAAGGTGTTGGGGTCCCAGTTGGGTGGGTTTAAGGAGAAGCCAGCTTTGATTATGTTGGGAAGTTGTGTTGGTCGCCCATCAGGTCTGAGGATATTTTTTTCTACATTCCAGGAGATTTTTCTCTCATTGCTCTGTCATGAAGAGAGTCGCTAGGTGGTGTTGGCAGTCACCTCAAGTAGGCAGGTGTGAAAACGTCGGTGAGTTCTCTGAGTTCTTTTAGCCGGGCCAGCTTCCTCCAGGGAAGGAGGGGCTGTGTGTGCCGCGGGACAGTCATCTGGATGACGCTGGGCCAGCCTAGCTTCCTCGAATGGTGGAGAGGCTGAGTCAGCAGAAGGGGAATCACTTAGAGGGTGTTAGGGGTTGGGAGACGAGGGCAGATGATAAGGAGGGGGTGGTGAGTCCAGTAGAGTCTTGAGACTCAGGGAGAACAGAGGGTGGAGGAGGAGGAGCAGAGAGGTTGAGATAGAATCGTGGGGGAAGGAGTAGGAGCAGGTGCAGGGACAAGGAAAGGCTTGACCCATGGAGGAGGAGATTTGTAGAGGTACTGACAAGTTAAGATATATGGCTGTTGATCTGGATGTCTATGTGGCACCTGCTGAAAGACAATATCTCGGACTTTTCAAATAAGTGCGAAGTTGAAAGATCCTTCTAGGAGCCATCCGACTGCAATGGTGGGTCATTCTGAGACACAGAATCTGCCAGGTCTGGCGTTTTACTGAAAAAGAAAGATTCTGAGCCCTTAAGCAGATTTTGGTCCAGTGATTAAGGGTCAGGGACAGAGGCATTGAAATGATCTGTCCCATAATGAAATATACACAGACACCGAAAGCAACGACACACAACACAGACAAGACAATAAAGACAGGCAATGGACGTCCAATACTGAGACCAGGACTGACTAGTCGGCAAAACCTGAAGGGCTGGCAATACCGAATCAGAAACAAAATATCACTGAGTCGAGGAGACTATTGTTCCACGATTTCCCGAGTCTATCCCCCAGGGACATGGCCTGTGGCTCTGTGACATGTGTGTCAGCCACCATGGGAGAGAGCTCACGCTCTTTACCAATAGCCGTTTTGCCATACCCTAACCTGAAGCCTGAAACGAGAAAGATGGGCCTTATTTACCCCCAGAGGAGCCCGTTGGGGGTATTTTGTCTGCAGCTTCCGGATCTTGCTAGGGCCACCAGATGTAAAGGTTGGGCGAGCATCTGCGGCAGAGACCACTAAGAGACTGTCTCATGCAACAGCAAAGGGTTTATTGGGAGTCCGGCATGAAGGGCTCAGAGATCACTTGAACAGAGCAGAGAGCCCTGAGAACAGCTTAAGAAATGGTTATATATTTTTCTTGGAGAGGGCAGGGAGAGAAATTTATTGATGGGTAATGGCGAGTGTCAGTTTGCGAGCAACTGGTTGACGGAGTACATTCTGCAGTTTGGCAGTTTGGGACAGCACATTCTGGGAACAAGAATAGTAAACAGTTCTCAAGATTTCAATGGTGTTTTGTTAAGCATACAGAAAAACAGGAAATGACAAGTATCTATTTTATTAACCTTTCAATATAAATATGAAAACAGAAATCTAGTTAAGATTTGAAGTCCAGAAGTTCATTTGGCCCTTGATTGGTATACTTAGCATTGAATTACGTTCTGTAGAGATGTCCCAGAAATATGGATATACAATGTCATAGGACCTTGTACCTTCTCGGAGGTCAGTTCCAAAACACAGTCTCTAAGGGGAATCACACCAAAGTGCAAGCCAAGTTGGACCCAGTTATCTCTTCCAACTTCCACACAAATGACCGCAGTTAAAACCAAAACACTCTCACATGACACTCATCTTCTTCCATATAGACACTCATCATAACTTCTGGCAGGAGGATTCCATGAGAGGCGCAGCACAAGACAGTGTCCCAAGTAAGCTCCCTTTCCCCTCATTTACCAAAAGTCAGGGTGGCCTGGACACCCTTCCTGTGAACCAGGAGTGATCAAATATGCCTGCCGTTAACACAGCTCTGTTCTCCAATTTGAGGCCTACTGACTGTCGGTTTAGATTCTTTATTTGAATTGGATTCATAAGAAAACCCAAGAACCTATGGGCTAGCATCTGCAGGGCTTTGAATAACTCATTTGACCCATTGGATCCCTATTCTCACTTGAGGGAGGTTAAGAACCTTATGGAGGAATGCGAGAGACTTCATCCACAATGACTGATTTTTGGCCATTTTGATTTGGATCCACACATGGGATCTTTCTTACGATCCATCAGGTGCTGAGAATCTAAGCTCTAGGCTCACACAGGGCCAAAGGGCTGATTCAGACACATCCCTTTCCAAAGGAATTAAGCAAACAGCCACAGGTGATGCCCATTCATTTCCGTTTGAAAACTCTTTTCTTCAGGAATCTCGAAGGCGTGGCCTGAGGCAAAGACCTTCCTGACATTCAGGGCAACAGAACAATAGGTAATAAAAAGGCCAATTGCAGGGTTTCTCCACTGAGACTATCCTGGTCACACTGGTATCTGAGTTTTCTGAGATTCTTGCCAATTCCTTCAGCTATCCAGTACATGTCCATGTCACAGTGCTTGGAGGTGCTACATATCGTGGACACAAAAGCATGAGTCTATTCTGGAGAGTGGCCAGAATTCAGGAAGAAAACAGGAACTTAGGAAGATAGCCGGTGTTGCCCATTGATAAGGCAAGCCCTAGAGTATTCATTAATTGGGCAGGATGAAATGAATGCTGGGAAGCTTTCTAATAGACAGGAAACATCCATTGATGCATTCTCTTTTCTAATGTCTACAACCACGGACACAGTGGGATACACAGACATAGAAACACTCACCTTGTCCAACAACTTACTAGAAACAGTTCACTCCAAACCAAACAAACCGACTTTCCTACCTATTCTCTGAACATGAGACAAAACCACAAACACACATCCACACCCACAAAGTCACCTCCTTCCCCCAAGTAGGTCTCTCACTCTCCAGAGTGTCCTCTGACTGCTGGGTCATACTGTGTTCCCCCGATATGGCCTGTCCTGTTTCAGATCTGGTCTCCTTGTCCAACTCTCTGAAGTGGTCAGGAGCCAGCTGTGAGCCACTACCTGCTTTTTCAAAAAAGGCCCCTCTTCAGAGTTTTCCTGGCATTTGGCCATCCTCACATCAGTAGGTACCAAGAAAGACTGACTCTGTCCTTGCTAAATCGAAGCAAGTGAGACCACTAGGACTGGGACTGGGATTGGCTCTGTGTGCCTGGCTTCCTGGATCCCAAGTTCAGAGAGTTCCATTACCAAGGAAGTGAGGTGAGGTCGCATCCTTCAGGAACTGAATGAGGTCACTGCCTTGGCAACCACTTTGTCCAAACAGTTGCTTCCAAGAGTACCATGAAAAGGAGGCTGACCCTACATTCTGTGGCACTTTTGCAAATTAGGATGGTATATCAACCATAGGCACCAAGGAACAGCTCTCCACTCAGGCCTGGTATGGTCCATCTTCTCTATATTAGGAAAAGAGCCTTTAGTCCCGGGAGCATTGCAGTGAACCTCTGCACTAAAACTATTAGCAAGCACCTGATGGAGGAGGCCTCCATAGGTAAGTGGCGCCTTTATAACATCTGATATCCGGTTAAGGGAGATCTCTTCTGATGAGCGAGATGTGGCCTGGGGAGGCTCACATATACTCCTGTCCAGGACAGTAACAAGAATCGTTCTGTCCTCTGTTCTGTTCTGTAGGAAATTCCTCTGGAAGTGTAGAGAGGTGCCGACGGGCACGCACGCGCTCCTACCCTGGAGCTTTAGGAAGATGTTGCACTGTACCACTGTTTTTCTGTTTAGGCGCCGGGTTTCTGTTTTTCTTTTTGTGTGTGTGTGGTGTGTTTTGTTCTCCGTTCTATTTTTTTTGTTGTTTGTTTGCTTTTGTTTATTTTGTTGTGTGATTTTGGTTGTAAAAACTTAAGGATATTGGACGTGAAAATGGGTAATAAAGAGAGTAAGCCTGACACCCGTTTGAACTGTGTTTTAAGGAACTGCTATGAACTTTACCCCCCTTTGTTTGGCAGGATGATAGAAGCCCCTAGCTGGCTGCCTGGAGCACAACCATTGCAGAGGGCAATGCCTGCTGGGGACCTAAGAACTGAGTATCTCCCAGGTTAACAAGTGAAACTCCTTTAAAACCCCTTGTCCCTCCAGATCAAGAGAGTCACAACATTTGGCAGAGTCCCCTGTGTTTCTCCTTTGTTAGCAAAGCAATTAGCCTCCCCTTTTCTTTTTCTCAGAACCCATTCCTCATTATTTAATTGATATAAATTGGCTTCTAGGTCAGGAACCGAACTTTAAGTTACAAATTTGGTACCCCCCCTCCGCCCCAGAACTTTGTGAGAGCTGTCTACTGAAATGTTAGGAGATGGAGCTTGCTTGGGGTGGAACTGAACCAGAGGAGCTAATCCTGTAAGTAAAAGGAGGGACTGAGGGACCCCCAGCAGCTGCCAAAGCCCTGTTGATTCAGGGAATACCCTCCTTCCTTCCGTGCACTGTAAGTATTATGCCACCTCTGTCTTGTTAAAAAAGAGAAAAAGAAAAAGGGGACACTAAATTCAGTAAAGTCACCATATAGACACTTTATTTTACATTTCAGGTTGCCCCTCTGTTAAAACATCTGGTCCCCCCCTGGGTGCCACTGGTGTAGTAGATTTTTTCTCTTATCTGCTCTGGTTTAAAGGATTCTGTCTGACAACCATAGTCTCTACCTCCTTTCTGTCTGTCTTGTGTCTTTGTTTCTGGTCCTTTAAGACATGTGCAATAATGTGTTGATATTATAAATTTTTTCTTGGGAATGATCTTAGCTGAATGTGTGTCTAAATGATGGTGTTTTATCATAAAAAAACTGGTATCTGAATGGGTTTTTGAAGCATTGCACAATCTTGCAGTTAAAAGTCGGGTTTAGGTCATTGTTTAGTTTAAGATTTCAGGTAATTCATGGCAGAGAACTTAAATACTTAGGATGGAAAACTGAAGAACTCTACTTCCAAGTTGGCAAGTAACTTCCCAATCATTCACTTTTTTTTTTTTTTTAACCAATTTTGAATTCGGTAGCCAGAGAAAATGTCACTGTGTGTACCAGTGCATTAATTTGGACAAGGATAGTAAACCATAGTATGGTATCTGTTGACAAAATAAGATGTAAAGACATAAAATTTTGTGAATTGTATCTTGAACTTGTATCATAATTTTCAACACCCCAACCGGAAAATTATGGTTAATATGCCTTAGGCCTGAGGTGTCTGCTCAGAATAGCATTTTTTTTTCCTGCTCCTTCCAGACCTCAGCCATGACTCATGTTGAAATGCAAATGAAAAAAGCCTGCAAGCTTAGTAGGAGACTGATTTGATGCCTAACGGAAAAAAAAAAGTAAATTGTATGGTATTTACTAATTACTGGCCAGTCATTTTTCTAGGACTCTTATTGTTTTCCTTAGATACTTTATTATTTTTGAGCTCATGATTCTGAGCATACAGACCTAGGTTAATGTTTTTCTGATCAGTTCTATCTTTGACCAACTGTGGACTTTTTGAAACATTGCAATAGATATTTAACCTGTGAAAAACTACAAGGCCTTTACTATTATTATGTGTGCACAATTTTGTTATGTGTTGTCTGTCTATATAGACATATATCCGTATATCATATATATGATACACAAATTAACATATATAAGGAGCGCTCATTAAAAAAAGTGCTCATAAAAACAAATTTTAAAAAGTGGATCCAAAGATCTTTAGTTCACGTGGTTTAAATGTTTCAATTTAAATCGGATAAACAGATAAAAATAAATGTTTTTAAATTTAAGCTTACAAATTTTTCTAGGTGTTCAAAAATCTAATAAAATATTAATATCTACAAAACGTCTAATGTGCCTTGGTTCTAGAACATTTTCTTCAACATAAAAATGGTTTACACTGTTCAATACATTTCTCTAATATTTTGATAAATAAGTAAAGTAAATTTGATATGGGATTACTCATTCGTGAGTACTTTTGTTAGAAATCTGATTCATTTACTAAGGTCTGTATAAGTTTTTACTAAACTCTATATAAGGTTTTAAAAATCAGTCATGTGTTAATGAGACAAAAATTTTTTGAAACATAAGTTTACCCATAACATTGTGTTTATGAAGTTTTATTTTTTCTAGAGCAAGGAACCATAAAAATTAAAAAACTTATTAAATCAGAACTGTTATTTTAGAGCATTGTACTGCCATTTCTTTAAAAGCTAAACTTGGTTAATGTAGAAACATCAATGTAATTGTGATGCTATTAATGTTTTCATATCTTACAGGTATGCAAGTCTGTAAGGTAGAAACTTTAAAAGAGCATTATATCAAGCTGGTGTTCTGAAATTGTATGGTAAAAAAATATATTGGAGATTTATTTACCTGTTATCAATAAGATATGTAAAGTTTAATGTTACTTTTTACATTGTGGAACAATTTAAATGTATTTTTAAGTTAATGAGAGCCTAATCTATGTAAAAGTTGAAAACTTTCAGGCTTTCTTTAATTCATGTTTTAAATGTGATATCATATGGTGTTAGCTAATGTTCATGAGACCACAAACAATTTATGTAAACTTTGTCAATGTTGCTTTTAATTTTTACTTTTTAATAAAAACAACCCCATACCATTATTGTCATCTGGTAATAACAAAAGGGTAATCAAAGCAATATAAACAAATACTTTAGGATTATACTCCTAAACAAAAACACCTAAAAAAACAAAACTGCCTTCTCAATAATGCATGACTTCATTGATCATTTCTAGTTAGAGACACTTGGTAGCAGAGTAATATTATCTCCTTTTGGTACACAGTGACCCAGTTCTGTTCTTTACTTTGTTTTAAATCAATTTCTTCTGCATCATCTGATGAGAGGTTCATATACTTCTTAAAACCATTGATTGAGCCCTCAACCTGCACATTCACTTGCTCATAGAGCCAAACCTGAAATTGGGAACTATTTTGCAAGTGTCTGAAGATGAAGTTGATGGGTTACACCTTCACTGTCTGTACATTTTGACCTTGGCCACAGTACACTAAAATGGAAGTTCACAAACACCACAATGACCTAGAGGCTCCTCACATAGAAACTTACAGATCTGGTATACTGTTTTCTAGAAACCCTTCCAAATTATAAAGTAATTCTAATAATCCATGTTTATCATAATTTTTCCTACCAAAAACCAATCCTGAGTATGAACTATTAGTTTCTTAAGGAGTAGATCTTCCCAGACCCCCAAACAAAAAAAAATAAAGATCAGCTTTAGAACTAAAATGCTTAAGATTTATAAAGAGCCCTGCCTTACCTGAGATAAGGCTGTGTGTCCCATCTTACTATATGTGAGAATGACTATGAAACAAGTACGTCAGATAATATTTCTTTAAACTTATGTTAAAAACATAAAAAATGTCAAGATTCCTAGGATCTCAAACAGGGGATATAATGTAATACTCAGCCAAAAAATTTAGGGTAGCTATTACACGAACTAAGTATTTTTACTTTTGTTAATTTTAGTTGAAATTTTCTTATAAGTTATCTAAAGATTCCCTGTTAGTGTTTTACAAATGTGTTGCTTTAAGAACACAACATGGGTTTATTCAAGATAATAAGTCATCACCTACAATACAGACAGAATAATACAGATCCCAATTAATAAAAAGATAATTATAAAGTTATAGACATTAAAGTCCAGTACTCTTAATATAAGGCTGTTAAAATTAATTTGCTGGATGTTTAAGATTAGGATTTAAAATTAAAGTTAAATGAAAAGGGCCAAGAAAACCAATATTTGGCTCTTACCCTCTGAGTCAATCTGAATCCAGGGAACAGGGGACTTCTCTAAAGAGCTTTGCAACTCTGAGCCACATAACCTCCTGATCAGGGAGATTAATGAGACCACTGGAGAACAGAAAGCCAATCAGTGCATTTGTTATGAAGAGGAGAGTCATCAGAGAAAGGAGATATCCCTGATGCTTCTGAGGGAAGATAAATGGTCAAGCAAGACCTGGACCCACCTAGCGCAAATGGCACTAGCAGAATTGAAAATGTGCTCTCATTTTTCCAGAATTGACTCCCATAAAGCTCAGCTGACTGTTAACAATAGATTGAAACAAAAGTCCGTTTGACTGCTTCATCTTAAACACTTTGGAAAGACAGTTAAGACGAAAATTCAGCCATTCCTGGGCATTTTAAATAATAATAATAATAATAATAATAATAATAATAATATTTTAAGGTATGCACTTTATTTTAGCCTCCCAAAATAAGTAAGACTGGAGGCTACAAAGAAGGATTCTCAGACAGGAATGCCTGATACTTATAAAAAGAGACTATCAAGAAGAGCTGCCAGAGGCAGAAATTTTTAATTTAAGGCCTGCAGATATTCCTAACCAACACAGGTAGGCTTGGTGTTTGCTAGTACGATTATCCAGCCCTGAGTAACAGAATTAAAGGTTTCTCTATTAGACGCAGATGTCATACTAGAAAAAGGATTTTACAAGATCAGATGACATTACATTGTTAAACTGTATCTTATGGGGAAGGACAACTGTAACACTAAAAGTTAAATATTAATTTGATAGTCCTGATAACTGGGGATATTAAAGACTGGTGAGGGAACTTCTATACACTAACATGTTCCGGCTGCTGCAACATTTATTCAGTACTCATGGTTTTTGTTTCTCTCATAGAAGAACCCATCCCCAGATGACTTTACAACCTGTTCTTCCCCAACCAGACTTCAATCCGAAATGACTTCTAAAAGGCAACTCATGTCCCCCAACTGACTTATAAAAGGCAACTCATGTCCCTCACGCCATGCCCACTCACTTCACCCTGTCTCAGGTCAGAAGAAGAAATAATGATTGACGCCACTCTTCTTACAACAATGGAGAGAAAGATAAGTAGACTATCAATATAAGTAATTAATTAAGTCTGGTAAAATCAGGGAGATCAGTTTTGGGTAAGTTCTAAAAATTTGGAGAATCTTACCTGAGGGATTAAAATTTCCTCAGTGCTCTTCCCCTAATCTATTAAAGATTTGAAAGGGACACAGAGGAAAGGGGGAAATGATAGACCCAACCTGATCTTTTATTAAAATTGAGAGCCATCTTGCCACAAAGCCATGAAAAGGTAATTTTGGCTTTACCATAAATTACTGCAAATTCTGAACCTGCTTGAAATGCCTGCCCGTGCCTTGAACTCACGCATGCCCGGCTCTCTGACCAGATAGCAGCCCTCTCTGAAACTTTAGTGACACATCATAAATATTTGCCTTCTCTGGCCAGACAACATCCCTCTCTGAGGCTCTAATGGTCCTCTGAATTCTGATGTAGGGACAGCAAAAAAAACCTAAACTACCATTAGTGTGATGCTTGTCAGAGTTCTGTTATCTGTAACACCCCTTTTGTGTAACTTTCTGGGCTATAAAGCTGGGCTGTAGGAAAGCTGGGGTTGCTGTCTTGTTCCGGCTGTTTTGGGAGGGGAGGCAGCATGAAAGGTAGAAATAATAAGATTAATTTAATATGATTTTAATTAGAGTCAGTGGTCTTTTCTTGTGTCGTGGTCTAACAATTAACACTCCAAAAACATGGAGCTCTGACGGCCTAAAGACTTCTTGAGGAACTTCCTCTGAGGTTGGGCACTTGAAATATATGTTGTTGTAAGGAGCTTTAGCTTCCTTTCTAGTGAGACCATCAAAGATGGGTTTGAATCTATGTGACCTGGAGGACATGGTTTCTTGTATTCTAATGAACATAAGGCAGCAGTGCTGAATTTTCTCTTTGTAGGTAAACTGTGGCCACTGGGTGCTAAGTGTCTCCCCGTGTGGACTGTGAAGCCATTTTTTCATCCTCCACTTTTCGTGGTGTTTCGTGCTGCTGCACTGGGAGTTTGGTATTTGCTTCATGAAATACAAAGAGTTCAACTGGGACCCAGTTTTGGAGGGAGTTCTGTCACTTGTGGTGGGTCAGGGTCTGCAGGAGAATGCAACAACCAGGTTATATCTCACAGAGCTTGCCCCCTTGTACATAGAAATCTGACTCTGAACTTTGCCCTGGAACCTCTCCATGTAACAAGATGCCTTTACATAGAAGGTTCTGCTGGATGCACAATGTCAGTCACAAGCCATTTGGAAGGCAATGGCAAATCCTCATGGCCACACCACAGATGTATTATCACACACCTGCCCACCACTGCAATAGGCCCACTACTCAGCAGGCTCCAACTTACTGGCATCTTTGTTCTACACCATTTTCATGAAACTCGGTCAATCATGGCATTCTCTTGTACACTAATGATCAGCAACAAGACATCCAAAGGTTCTCTAGTGCCACCTGATTATTGGAATTTCAAAAATTTCATTGTATTTATCTAGCCATTTTTCATGGATGAAGTTGGAGACACTGTGGGTTTCAGTTCATTCACGAACCATTAAATGGTGAGGAAGCTCATTTCAATGAAAGCTCTGGAGAACTCTCACAGGCAAGTCTTCCCATAGAGTCTTCAAAAGGTCGCATGAAGCCAGGCCCATTGAGGTCTTCAATGTGACGTCCAAGGGTGTTCTGATTCTCAACTATGGCTGCCAAATCTTTCAGAATAAAATCATGTGATATCCTAGCTGAGATTCCAAGGCTCTGTGGAAAGCCACCCTGTCCTTGATCTCAGTTTCCAAGGGCGAATCCCATGCGTGGCCTCCTAAAATCTGAACACAGTTCATGGCAATATTTCTCTGAGATCAGTTCCAGAACTCAGACTTTAAGGGGAATCACACCAGAGTTCAAGCCCAGGTAGACCCAGTCATCACTTCCAACCGCCACACAAATGACCACAATTAAAACCAAAGCACTCCCACAAGGCCCTCATCTTCTTCCATATAGACACTCATCATAACCTGTGGTTCGAGGTTTCCATGAGGGGATCAGTCCAAGACAGTGTACAAAATAACCTCCCTTGCCCCTCATTTGCCTAAAGTCAGGGTTGCCTGGACACCCTTCCTGAGAACCAGGAGTGATCAAATAGGCCTGCCATAAATACTGCTCTGCTTCCCAAATTTGAGGCCTCCTGACTCTCGGGTGTATATTCTTTATGTGAATTGGAATCATGAGAAAACCCAAGCACCTATGGGCTATCTTCTGCAGGGTTTGAAGAACTCATTTGACACAAAGGATCCCTATTTTCAATTGATGGAGGTCAGGAACCTTACAGAGGAAGGCGAGAGACTTCGTCCACAATGACTGCTTTTTTGGCCATTTTGGTTTTGGAAGCACACATGTAATCTTTCTTTAGATCCATCAGGTTCTGAGAATCTATGCAACAGCCTCACACATTGCCACGAGTCTGATGCAGACACATCCCTTTCCAAAGCAATTAAGCAAAGAGCTACAGGTGATGCCCATTAATTTCCATTGAAAACCATTTTTTCAGGCTTCACAAAGGGGTGGACTGAGACAAAGACGTTTCTGACATTCAGGGCAACAGAACAATAGGTAAGCAAATGGCCCAAAGCAGGGTTTCTCGAATGATATCTGAGTTTTCTGAGATGATCGCATTCCCTTCAGCTATCCAGTACGTGGCCATGTCACAGAGCCTGGAGGTGGTACATATTGTGGACACCAAACCATGAGCCTATTCTGGAGAGTGGCCCGAATTCAAGAAGAAAACAGGAACTTAGGAAGATAGTAGTTGTTGCCCATCTATAAGGCAAGCCACAGTCCATATATAAATTGGGCAGGATGAATGCTGTGAAGCTTTCTACAAGACAGGAAACATCCATTGATGCATTCTCTTTTCTAATATCTACAACCACAGACACAGTGGGATAAACAGACATAAAAACACTCGCCTTATCAAAAGACTTACTAGAAACGATCCAATCCAAACCAAACAAAGCGACTTTTCTACCTATTCCCAGATCATGAGACAAAACCACAAACTCACACGCACACCCACAAAGTCACCGCCTTCCCCCAAGTAGGTCTGTAACTATCCGGAGTGTCCTCTGACTGATGGGCCATACTATGTTCCCCCAAAATGGGCTATCCTATCTCAGATCTGGTCTCCTTGCCAACAATGTGAAGTTGTCAGGTGCCAGTGGTGAGCCACTACCTGCTTTCTCAGGAAAGGCCCCTCTTCAGAGCTCTCTTGGCATTTGGCCATCTTCACATCAGTAGTTACCAAGAAAGACTGACTCTGTCCTTGGTAAATCCAATCATGTGAGACCACTGGGACTGGGACTGGGACTGCCTCTGGGTGCCTGGCTTTTTGGATCCCAAGTTCAGAGAGTTCCATCACCAAGAAAGTGATGTACGTCACTTCCTTCTGGAACTGAATGAGGTCACTACCTAGGCAATCACTTTTTCCTAACATTTGCTTCCAAGTGTCCCAATAGATGGAGGCTGCCCCTACTTCCTGTGACACTTTCACAAGTTAGAATGGTATATCAAACATAGCACCCGGAAGCAGCTCTCCACACAGGCCTGGTTTGGTCCATCTTCTCTACATTAAGAAGAGAGAGATTGCTTCAGACACACCCATTCATCCTGACCAGGTTGTTTGTCGTGGAAGATGACTTTTGCTCTCTCAGGTCCTTCATAGCTTCCTCTATCTTCCCCAGGGTTCATTTCTGCATGGACCTTTGAGGTTCTCAGCAGGTGGAAGATCTCTTATGTTCCTGTATTGTAAGACCAACTCTGTCCCTGCTCTTCTGTAAAGTTAGATGGAGGGCAAAGAGTATGGTTAGGGTTAATAACATGTTTGATTTGGGTTAGGAATCATTCTGCTGGATGAATAATGGTATTGGGAACCTGCGATATTTGTAAGTATATATAGAGGTGAAATATATGTATGAAAACAGAAATCTAGGTAAGATTTGAAGCCCAGAAGGGCATTGGATCCTTGATTGGGATACTTAGCTTTGAATTATGTTCTGCACATGTGTCTCAGATAAATCTATACACAATGGTATAGGACCTTGTACTTGGATGATTGAATGTCGAAGAGAACATCCAGTCTAAAAAGGATAGTTGGTAGGATTAGGAAGATAGTTGGTAGAATTAGAAAAAAAGAGTGAGTATAGGATTTGAAAAAAAAGTTCTTTAGCAATATTGTTTCAGGTAGAGAGAAAATGTAAATGTCAGCACATGTGAAGAGTTGGTCACAATGATGAATTGGGGAAAATATGTAGGAAAGCAGATATCAATAGAGACATAGGAAATCAGGCAAATGATAAAGTGATTGATTGGATTAGACATTTTCAGCAGGCTTGAAGTTGAATATATAATCTTAGGAAGAAACACATATGTAGTCACCAATAGGATTGACATTTGAGAGCATTAGCCAACCTGGACACGGGTGATTTTTATAATCCATACTCATATTCCATTTAGGCTTTGGTACAATCGTAAGTGTGACTTTGCATTTTCTTGCCAGAATATTACTGTGATAAAATGTATATGTAGATCAGGTGACATGAGTATTTCTTGCACCATTTCTGGGAGCAATATTTTGAAGAGGTATAAATTAGTATTGGGGGCACAAATAGGTGTACCATGTGTGTATGAATATAGAGAGAATGATTGAATAGACCATACTGTGAATAAATAATATAACTTGTTCCAACTTTACAAATTGGAATAAATTTATATCTCAAAATACATAGCAAATCTTATATTGATATACATACATTCATTCCAACCAGTTATACATCTAATGGTAATATTAGGGTTGTAGTTTATCATAAATTCTGTGTGAGTTTTGCTTCAAAATTGATTATGGAAATCGAAAATAATGTATTTGGAAAGAAGTCTCATGAAATGAGCAGTCAAAAACAAGTAGAAATATATGTGTTCTGAAGCAGGAAGTGATTGAATGTGTTACAAATGTCTTTAAATTTGTGAACTTGTGGATGAAATGTACATTTTATGATGTACAAAAACTGAAGAAATAGAAATGTACCAGTGTTGAATAAAATTGAACGTCAAAATACACATCATGTCCCATAGGAATCTAGTAGCATTGATGTTAAAGTGGGTCAGTTACTGTAGAAATATAAGGATTTGTTTGCACCATTCACTGAAGTAAGTTTTCAGTACTAGAAAACAAATATGTATTTCAGGTGGATGAATGTTTCTGAAAATAATCTTATGAAAAGTTGATTATAAAACCACATACATGAACATTAGTGAATTTAGGGAGTGTATAATAAGACACATGTATTTCATATTTTGAAAAATCTAGAGTGTATATATATATATATATATATATATATATATATATATATATATATACACACACACACAAATACATTGGAAAGTAGAAAATATATGCCAATCAAAATTCATCATGAAATATATATCATCCACAGATCCAAAAATATTAATTTTACTGAACATGGATTTATGTATAATGTTGCTCAACTAAAAAGCTCACTCATAGTTTGAATTTTCAGTTCCAAAAGCATTTAGGAGGAGTGATTTCTTCTCATACTTTGTATCTGCCAAGTTAGCCACCTCACAAAAATGTACATGTATTCCAGGTAGGATTTTGTATGTGCATATAAAAATACATGTGCTGAATTGGCTACAGAAAATGGGAGACAGGAATTCACATGTGTGTTAACTTTAAAAACACATGGAGAACAATTTCAAGAAAAAAATTGACAAGATTTATAACTCCTACCCTATATCATGGAAAAGGCAAGACCAACTATTCACCATGCCTCCTCTGAACTGCTTGTATTTCTATTCTGTTTGGGTTATTTTTCTCCATCATATTAGGATTAGTAGTCAGAGTCTAGTAGGGTATGGGTTAGTGTCAGAGTTTCAGTATTTCGAATGAAAAATTGCAAAATGTATCCAATGTGTATGTAAATATGTGCTACACAAAAATCTTCCCACTCTTATCCAGAACAATGTCTTGACAATACCTTCGCCCCAAGTAAGAAACAATTAGAGGAAAAGAGTTAGAAATTCCGTGAATACATATCTGGAATGGAAAACAATCAGGAGTTCACAATCTTGGAAGTGGTAGAGGAGTTTTCAAAAGTAAGGAACAGGGTAAACACTCCACAAAAATGGAATTCTGCTGGCCTAGAGACTTCTTGGGAAACTCTCTGTGAGGTTGGGCACTTGAAATATATGTTGTTGTCAGGAGCTTTAGCTTCCTTTCTAGTGAGACCATAAAAGCTGGGTCTGCATCTATGTGACCTGGTGGACATTGTTTCTTTTTTTCCCAATGAACATGAGGCAGCATTGCTGAATTCTCCCTTTGTAGGTAAACTGTGGCCCCTGGGGGCTAAATGTCTCCCCATGTGGACTGTGAAGCCATATGGTCATCCTCTATTTTCATGGTGTTTTTTGCTGCTGCACTGGAAGTTTGGTACTTGCTTCACGAAATACAAGGAGTTTAAATGGAACACAGTACGGGAGGGAGTTCTGTCACGTGTGGTGAGTCAGGGTCTGCTGGAGAATACAAGAACCAGGCTTCTATCCCACATAGCTTGCCCCCTTGACTATAGCAACCTGATTTTGAACAGCGTCCTGAAACCTCTCCATATAACAAGATGCCTTTACATATAAGGGTCTGCTGGTTTGACCATGTCAGTGACAAGGCATTTGGAAGCCAATGGCAGATCCACATGGCCCCACCACAGATGTTTTATCACACACCTGCCCACCATTGCTCTAGGCCCACTACTCAGCAGGATCCAACTTTCTGGCATCTCTGTTAAACACCATTTTAATGAAAACCAGTCAATCAAGGCACTGTCTGGTATACTCATTGTTGGAAAAAGTATAAACGGCAGCCATACCCCAGAGAAAAACCCCAACATGGCGCCTAAGGACTTCTTCTTCCTACCTTCTTCTTTTCTGAAGTGGCGCGAAAAGTTCCCGCCCGGGTGAACTCTCCCACTGGTGCCAATTTCAAATCTCGCTGGCGGGGAACCTTAGCCCCAATGAGAACTAACTCCTGGGCTCCGGAGCTGATATCTGAAAGAACTTGCCAATAAACGGGTTGCCTGCCATTTATCTAAGTCCTTTCATCTCCTCCTTAGTTCTATATAAGCACACAGCTTTTTGCAATAAAATTGGAATTCTCCCGGCGAAGTGCCTTTGAGTGGGGAGTTCTTTCATTCTGGTGCCCCGTTTGAGGATACGGGTGAGCTCTTTCCAACAAGAGCCCCGTCCCCCTTTCCGCCCAGACACTCCGTCCTGGTCCGCTCTTTTCAGACGCCAGCTTCCTGCACTCACCACTGATCTGATGTATGTAAGCTTCCCCTGACCCAGCTCGCCAACTTCCTTCGGGCTACCGCTAGTTTTGTGACCCTGATCGTCCAGCACACTCTAGACGCCCGGTAGGGGAGAGGGAATTCCTCCCATCAAGACCTTTACTGGTCACAGTGGACCCTCTAGTGATCCGTTTCCCTTTGGGGCATGAGGGTTCTGAGTTTACACTAGTGGCTCTGTGGTTTTTCCTCCTTTGCTGCCACTGCTGCTGCTGGCTAGATTTGCTGTTTCCTGCAGGGCTGCTGTGTCTGGCTGAAGCTGCCTCTCTGCTCAGGGAAAACTGAACTCCCGTCCTAGAACTTCATTCTGCTGGAGCTGGAGTTCTGTTTTCATTACTGACTTCTTCAGCTGCGTTCGAAAACTTTTCTGACGTCAGGTTGCCCATGGCTCCAAACCCATTGGGTCTTCCAGATCGCACTTCACTGGTGACGACCAGGTAGTACCCTCTGTATTTCCTCGCGACAGCGGGTCATTTTGGGGACACCCACGTGACCCCCATTCGCCCTGAATTTCCTGGAAGCCGTTCCAGCTCGGGTTTTCTCTTTGTCTCTCTCGCTTACTCTTATTCTCTCTCTCTCTCTCTCTCTCTCTCTCTCTCTCTCTCTCTCTCTCTCTCTCTCTCTCTCTCTTCCATCTCTCCCTGTGACAATGGGCACCTCTTCATCTGTACCTGAAGCCTCACCTCTCAAATGTTAATAAAAAATCTGGCCACACTCTCCCTCACACCAGACATCAAGCCCAAACTTTTAATTAAATTCTCTACCCAAGATTGGCCTCCATATCCACTGGATAATGGCAATCATTGGCCTCCAGAAGGCTCCTTAGATCCAAACCTCCCCTGGGACCTTTTTAACTACTGCCAGCGTCTGGAAAAGTGGAGGGAGATTCCCTGCATTGAAGGTATTAGCCTTCCCACACAGCACCTTGTCTCTGCTCCTCCTGCCCTCTCCGTCAGGTCCTCCTTGCTTGCAATCCCCTCTCTTTCACTACTTCTACTTCTGACTTCACAGATTCTTCCTCATTCAACCCAGTAGATGAACCCCCACCTTCTCCCCAGCCCCGTCTGCCCCTTCTCTTCTGCAATACCCTCCTCATCCTCTGCCTGATTCCATGGATCCTCAGCCTTCCATTTTATCCCCCTCCCCTCGGTCCTCTTCTGCCTGCTCCACTTCCTCCTCTTCCAAAGAGACACTCCCTTCCCCTCCCTCTCCTTCCTGTCCTCCGCCTGCCTCTCTCAGTCCTCCTTTTACCAGGTCTAAAGGACTCCTTCCCACCCCTAAGACAATCGCACCCCTTCGTGAGGTAGCTGGTCCCGAGGGTGTCATCAGAGTCCACGTGCCCTTCTCCAGGTCAGACATTACTCAGCTAGAGAGCAAGTTAGGCTCAATCACCACTAAACCCACCACTTACATTCGGGAGTTTCAATGGGTCCTGCAAGCATATAGCCTCACTCATCATGACATATACATGCTCTTGGCCAATACACTTCTCCCCGAGGAAAGGCAATGGGTCTGGGAGCTAGCCCAAGCCCATGCTGATGAAAATCATAGACCCCACCCCACGGGCTCTCATGCTGTCCCAGAGCAGGAACCCTATGGGATTACAACACCCCTGAAGGCTTACAGACTCATGACCTTTTTACATCCTGCCTCTTGGCGGGCCTGAAAAAGGCGACCCACAATGCTGTTAACTTTAAAAAGGTGCAGGAGGTCATTCAAAGGAAGGAGGAAACACCTTCAGAATTCCTGGATAGACTAACCAAGGCCCTTCAACACTGCACATAACTCGACCCAGAAACCCCTGATGGCCGTCATCTCTTAATGACATATGTTCTGGCCCAAAAATACTCTGACATTAAAGCCAAGCTTAAAAAGTTTGAACAGGGCCCTGCTACTCCTCAGACCGAAATCCTCGCTGTCTCTTTAAAGGTTTTTCATGGTAGAGAGGATGAAAGTGAATGCCGTAGGAAGAGAGCTGAAAATGCCAAATTCCAAATGTTGGCCCAGGTCATTCAGAGAAGGCCATCACCACGCCGTCCCAATGTGACACCCCCTGGAGCTTGCTTCAAATGTGGTAAGGATTGTCCTTCGCCGAGAACACCCTACAACCCCTGCCCAACATGCCATCAAAGGAGACACTGGGGGGAAGACTGCCCAACAACCCGGAAGGGAGGTTGGTCAGCCACCCGGCAACCCCAGCCTCTCTTGGGCTTGGCAGAGGAGGAATGATGGAGCCCTGGGCCTTCCCTCCAGACTATTACCATCAAGAATCAAGAACCTAGGGTGACCTTCCTGGTGGATGGACGCTTCATTACCTTCCTTTTGGATACTGGTGCCACTTTTTCGGTCTTGAGGGAGTATTGGTGTTCTACCACACCCTCAAAAACTCCTATTGTCATGGTAGGAGTAAACATATTTTCCCTCAAAATCCCTTTTGTCCTTCACTCACTCCTTTCTCGTTATGAGCCATTGCCCCATTCCCCTTCTGGAAAGGGACATACTCTCACTATTAAAAGTCACCATTCCATATCACCCACACCTCTCCTACCTCTCATTTCCTCATGATGTTCCTAGGGGCAGATACACCTCCTCCATGCACTCTCCCACGACTATCTAAACCAGTTAACCCTGAGTTTTGGGACACAACTACACCCTTTATGGCTAAATGCAGTCCTATTCATATTGTCTTACTGGACCCTTCAAGATATATTAGTCAACCATGATATCCACTCACAACCACAGCCTTCCTCGGATTAGAAGCCATCATCCAGGATTTATAATGAAAGGGGTATCTTAGGCCTACACACCCATTATGGCAGTTAAGAAACCTAACGTGTCCTACAGGCTGGTTCTAGACCTTCCCCTTGTCTACTCCTCTGTGGTCCCCATCCATCCGCTAGTGTCCAACCCTTACACCCTCCTCTCTCAGATCCCTGCCACTACTACCCACTTCTTGGTTCTAAATTTGAAACATGCATTCTTTTCTATTCCCTTGTTCTCAGAATCTCAGGATATCTTTGCTTTTACTTGCACTGACTCTCACACCCGCCATTCTCATCAGCTTACCTGGACTGTCCTCCCACAGGGATTCAGGGATAGCACCCATCTCTTTGGCCAAGTTCTTGCCCAGGACCTCACATCCTTTCACCCGACCTGTCCTGACTCTACTCTCCTTCAATATGTCGATGACCTTCTTCTATGTAGTCCCTCTGGGAACACTCTCAATCCCACACTGCACAGCTTCTTAATTTCCTAGCAGACAAGGGAAATAGGAAGTCTCCCCACAAGGCCCAGGTTTCCCAGTCTTCTGTCACCTTTCTTGGTTTTTGCCTTACACCCAGAAAAAAGGAAATAACACTGGATAGGAGGCAACTCCTCTCTGATCTTCCAGTGCCCCATACAAAAGCCAAAATACTATTATTCCTAGGACTAGCAGGTTATTTTAGGGCCTGGATCCCAAATTATTCTCTTCTATACAAATCCTGTATGAACTAGCAAAGGGACCCCCTAGTGAATCTCTTGCCTCCTCCCCAAACTACCACTTGCGCAGGCTTCAGCAACTTGTCTTAAAGGCACTTGCCCTTCACCTTCCTGATCTTTCAAGACCATTTCATGTATATGTCCATGAAAAAGGGAGGCAAGAACTTGGGGTCTTAGGTCAAAACTATGGGCCTACATTTGCACCTGTGTCATATTTGTCCAAGCAAATTGACCCTACCATCCGTGAGTGGGCCCCTTGCTTAAGAGCTCTGGCTGCTGGACAAATTTTACACAAAGAAGCCTCTAAGCTTACTTTTGGGGCCCCTTTAACTATCCACTCCCCACATCACTTGAAGGATCTTTTAGCTTATAAGGGCTTTCAAACCCTTCCTCCATCCAGAGTTCTGTCACTCCTCACTTCCTTTCTGGAAAACCCTAATATTACTTTCCTCCCCTGCTCTGCACAGAACCCTGCCTCACTGCTCTCAGTGACTCCCACGTCTAACACACCAACTCAAAATTGGTTGGAAACCTTAGATGATTTCCTCCCCTGTCATTCTTCCATTTCTGAGAGACTACTAGCCAAGCCTGACCTTATCTGGTTTACTGATGGCAGTTCCTTTAGGCAGAATTGCACTCATTACTTTGGATACACTGTAGTTTCAGCCACTGAGATTATAGAGGCCAAAGCTCTTCCTTCAGGAACTACCAACCAGCAGTCTGAACTTATAGTAGCCACTCGTGCCTGCCTTCTAGCACAAGGAAAATCCCTAACCCTTTATACTGATTCAAAATATGTCTTCCATATCTTATCCCATGCTGCAATATGAAAGGAGCGAGGCCTACTTACCACCAAAGGTAATGTGATCACTAATTCGGCTCTTATAACCAATCTGATAAAGGCCTCCCACTTACCCACCCAGGTGGGAGTTGTCCATTGTAGATCTAATTAGAAGGACGTCTCTCTTATCACTGAGAGCAATGCCAAAGCTGACCAGGCGGAACAAATGGCTGCTACCACTTCCAATGATGGACCCCCTGGGGGACATATAATGGCCACTTTAGACAGCTCATCTGAAGCCCCTACTTCTTCCAGTAAGAACAAGGATCTCTTCAAGTTCCTTCATACTCTATTCCTTTCCAATTCTCAGTCTTTGACCCTCTTTTTACAGAGCTTCTTCTCGCTCACCCTCTCTGACAAAGCCATGCTACAGAATATAGCCTCTAATTGTCAGATCTGTCAGTGGACCAACACTTATACTCCTTTAAGGCCCAAACCTTTTCCTTCCCACCAAGCCCGGGGACACATTCCCACTGCTGACTGGCAGGTAGACTTCACCAACATGCTCACAGTATGGCGCACTAAATACCTCCTTGTCTTTGTGGACACTTTCTCTGGTTGGATTGAGGCATTTCCCACTTCCAATAAAACGGCTTCCACTGTAGCTTTAATCTTACTGACAGACATCATCCCCAGGTTTGGTATGCCCACTTCTCTACAATATGACAATGGCCCTGAGTTTATTTCTAGAATCACACAAAAGGTCTCTCAAGCCCTCTCCTTCAAGTGGCATTTCCACTGTCCATATTATCCACAAGCTTCAGGGAAAGTGGAAAGGGTAAATTGTACTCTAAAGGAAGTCCTTACCAAAATGACAATGGAATTAAACTTAGACTGGGTCAAACTCCTTCCCTTGGATTTGCTTCGAATCAGAGCTCTCCCTAAAAACCATCTTTACTGTCTCCCTTTGAGATAATATATGGAAGACCTCTTATACCCCCTGGGTTGGTCATTTCACAAGGACCTCTCACCCGAGATTTGTCTTTGCCTCTTTTGTATCATCTCCGCTCGGAACTCTGGAAATATCAGGACTGGCTTCATCCGGACCCAGTGTCCTCTCCAAACACTCCTCCCTTAACACCTGGGAGTCTAGTATATTATAATACCCCAGAGGAGAAAGGGACTCTTGCCCCAAAATGGGAAGGCCCCTATCCTGTCATTCTCTGTACCCCCACTGCCGCCAAACTCTCCTTACCAGACAACCGTCTAACTCCCTGGATTCACATTTCTAGGTTGAAGCCATATCACCAGGAGGCCCCACCTGCTGACGACAGGACCAACCCAGAGGAACTCCAAGAATCACCTCCTGAACCTCCCATTAACTCCTGCTCTCCACACTCATCTCACCCATTTAAGTTGCGGCTCACACGGTGTTCCATGCAGCCCAATTCCTCTTAAAAAAGTCACAATGGGCTCTCTCAACACCCTAATCTTCTGTAACTGCTTGTTTTTTGTGCTCTGCTTATTTTCTGTGCTCTATCGGGACTGGTCTTTACCCTCCTCTCCTACCATGTATTTATTCCCTCTTCAGGAACGATACTCAGAACATGGCATGTAGAAGGTCCGTGCAGTGGATGCAACTACTTGCTTCATCCACAACTGCACCTCTATTTCCCTAAAATTGTCACCTTCAAGGACCTTCGTCCCTGGTAGCTGGAACTGGCTTTTCATTTGTTTCCTTTTTGATCAAACAAAAGACTATTGTCATTGGTGGCCTGAGATATATAATGGGTGCCCCTATTGGTCATGCAGGTTCCATGATGAACATGGTAGCTATTCTTACCACTCACTTTGTTACCCTAAAGTGTGGACTTCTAGTTACCTAAAGTGGGATAAAGTCTCTTTATCTGATAACAATGGATGTTATACTTTAGATATACCTGACCCCAAGGCCAAACGTTGGGACTATGTTGAGTTTGCTGTCTATGCTCGGACAACCTCAGCCAGACCCACAGGGTGGATGACAGTTGGCCGCACCATGATTATGCCACCTAAGGCAACCATCCAGGTAGTCGAACACATTAAGGAGTCAGAATCAAAACTTTTAGATCTTATCCATAGCTCATCCACAAAGGATTCAGACCCTTCAACCCCCTCAGGTCCCCCTGACACATGGCTCAATTTGTTACACCAATCTCTTCGATTATTAAACTCCACCCCTCTTTTTGTGCCTCCTTCTCAGTGCTTTCTCTGTGCTTCACTTAGTCCCATTAGCGGCAGGAAATATTTCAGCAAAAACCTACAATTTCTCTAAGAAAGGACAACCCCTACATGTGACACGTATCCCACTGTGGGAAAGTTATTTCACCAATACTTTATTTGCTTTCATCTGTTTCCACCTGCCAATAATGAATCCTTTACCCATTTGTTCCTTGAGCTTAAGCACCCAATCGAGCCCTGCATTTATGCAACCTGGATATTTCCTCTGGTGTAATGGGTCTTTAAGTACCTCAACGATCAATGTCTCTGGCACCTGTTTCTTGGTTACTGTAGTTCCTCAGCTGTCTTTGTATACTCCCACCGAATTCCGACAGTTGGCCCTACCTTCCTGAACCCGTAGGGCAGTCTTTCTGCCGGTTCTGGTAGGCCTCACTTTAACAACCTCAGTGGCGGGTCTCTGACTCTCTGGTGGAGCTATAGGTCATGCTCTATGGGCATTCAAAGACCTGCAACAAAAACTGCAGGAAGCACTCGATACCACTGCTGAGTCTCTGGGCTTCTTGCAGCGCCAGGTTACTTCATTGGCACAAGTGCCTTTACAGAACCAAAGGGCAATTGATCTTCTCACTGCAGAAAAAGTGGGTACATGCCTATTCCTCAGAGAGGAATGTTGCACTTATGTTAATGAATCTGGGCTGATAGAAAAAAATGTTGTTAAATTGCAGAAATTATTGACCAAATTGCTCAAACCTAGCTACTCCAATCCCATAACAGGGTTCTTCCAATCCTATCTTGCCATGTATTTACTACCTATCTTGGGGCCCCTTATTGGGATGCTCCCTTTTTTTGCTCTCTTGCCATGCATAATGAAGTTCCTTCAAACCCAACTGCAAAAAATTTCTAATCAAAATTTCAACCAGCTTTTGCTTAGGCACTACCATCCTCTGATGACCGATGAACCCCTAACATCTCCAAGAGAACAGTTCACTCAGTGATGAAGCTCACTACCAGGCACGATGGAATGCAACGTACATCAGACAGCGGGAGGCAACGAGCTTGGAGAACCTCTTAATCTGCCATCCTGGATTCATGAGTCTTTATGACCTTCTAAGCTTCCTCATGGCCCTTGGCCTCTTCTATGTCAGTCCCCCAACATGGAACTTCTGCCAAAAATTGACCTTTGCTTTAATTTTTATCTTCATTCTGTTTTTATTCGCTCTGATCTTCTTCAAGTGCTGGTGACGCCATGACCAGGCAACGCTTCCAGTATTTCCTAGAGTCTCTGTTACAGGACCAGTAGCTGATACCAACAATCTCCTCCATCCAGGACTGGTTTCATGCCATCGACAACTTGTGGCATCAGGGAACTTTCATAGACTTTACCCCTACTGAAGTAGCTATCTATACCACTGGCTTTTATTTCTGGCTGCCATGATATCCCCAGACCTGGCCCCCGAGCATTTGTCCACTTCCCTTTCTAGGCCCCACAGCACCCCCACACAGCAGGCAGCAGCCAGAAATGACAAACAATGCCCCACTTTCTAAGAAAACAAAAAGGGAGGAATGTTAGGAAAAGTATAAATGGCAGCCATACTCCAGAGAAAAACCCCAACATGGCACCTAAGGACTTCTTCTTCCTACCTTCTTCTTTTCTGCAGTGGCGTTAAAAGTCCCTGCCCTTGTTAACTCTGCAGCCAGCGCCAATTTCAAATCTCACTGGTGGGGAACCTTAGCCCCAATGAGAATTAATTCCTGGGCTCCGGAGCTGATATCTGAATAAACTTATTCTCAGAACATGAGACCAAATCACAAACCCACAACCACACCCACAAAGGCACCTCCTTCCCCCAAGTAGGTCTGTGACTATTCGGAGTGTTCTCTGACTGCTGGGCCATACTATGTTCCTCCGAAATGGCCTGTCTTGTCTCAGATCTGGTCTCCTTGGTCAACTCTGTGAAGTTGACAGGAACCAGTGGTGAGCCACTACCTTCTTTCTCAGGAAAGGCCCCTCTTCAGAGCTCTTCTGGCATTTGGACATCTTCAAATCAGTAGGTACCAAGAAAGACTGACCCTCTCCTTGGTAAATCCAAACAAGTGAGACAACTGGGACTGGGACTGGGACTGGCTCGGGGTGCCTGGCTTCCTGGATCCCAAGTTCAGAGAGTTCCAACACCAAGGAAGTGAGGTGAGGTCACTTCCTTCAGGAACTGAATGAGGTCACTGCCTTGGCAACCACTTTGTTTTAGCAGTTGCTTCTTATGGTCCCTTTAGATGGAGGCTGCCCCTACTTCCTGTGACCCTTTCATAAGTTAGAATGGGATATAATCCATAGGCTCTCAGGAACAGCTCTCCAAAAGGCCTGGTTTGGTCCGTCTCCTCTACATTAAGAAGACAGAGGCTGATTCAGACACCAAACTTCATCCTACCAGGTTGTTTTCCATGGAAGATGACTTTTGCTCTCTCAGGTCCTTCATAGCTGCCTACATCTTCTCCAGGGATCATTTCTGCACATACCTTTGAGGTTCTCATCAGGTGAAAGATCCCATACATTCCTGTATTGTAAGACCAACACTGTCATTGCTTTTCTGTAAAGTTAGATTGAGGGAACAGTGTATGGTTAGTGTTAATAACATTTTCAATTTTGATTAGGAACCATTCTGCTCGATGAACAATGGTATTGGGAACCTGTGATATTTATAAGAATATAGAGGTGAAATATATGAACGAAAAGAGAAATCTAAGTAAGATTTGAAGCCCAGAAGGTCATTGGGTTCTTGATTGGGATACTTAGCATTGAATTACGTTCTGCACAGATGTCTCAGATAAATCGATATACAATGGCATAGGACCTTGTACCTTGGATGATTGAATGTAGAAGAGAACATCCAGTCAAAAAGGGATAGTCGGTAGGATTAGGAAGACAGTAGGTAGGTTTAGGAAGAAGAGTGAATATAGGATTTGGACCAAAGTTTTTTAGCAATAGGGTTTCGGTTAGAGAGTGAATGTTAGTGATAGCACATGTGAAGATTCAGTCACAATGATGAACTGGGGAAAATATGTAGGAAAGCAGATATCAATAGACACATTACAAAATCATTCAAAGTGTAAAGTGAGTGACAGCTTTAGACGTATTCAAAGGGTTGAGTTTGAATATATAATCTTTGGAAGAAACAAATATGTAGTCACCAATAGGATTTTCATTTGAGATCATTAGGCAACCTGGACATGGATGTTTTTAGTAATCCAGGATCACTTTCCATTTAGGTATGGTACAATCATAAGTGAGAACTTTGCTTTTTCTGTTCAGAATATTACTGTGATAAAATGTATATGTAGATCAGGTTACATGTATTTGTTCCACCATTTCTGGGAGCAATATTTTGAAGACGTATAAATTAGTATTGGGGGTACAAAGAGGTGTACCCTGTGTCTATGAATATAGAGATAATACATGAATAGACCATACTGTGAATAAATAATATAACTGGTTCCACTTTAAATAATGGATTGAATTGATATCTGTAACTAAGTAAGAAATCTTATATTGATATACAATCATTCTTTCCAACCACTTATACATTTAAAGGTAATATTAGGGTTATGGTTTATCATGACGGGTGTTTTGCTTCAAATATGATAAAGGAAATTGAAAATAATGTGTTTGGAAAGAAGTCTCATGAAAAGAGCAGTAAAGAAACATGGAGGAATACATGGGTTCTGAAGCAGGAAGTGATTTGAAGTTAAACAAATGCGTATAAATTTGCTAAATTGTGGATGAAATATTTATATATCCTCTGATGTGCATAAACTGAAGAAATAGTAATGTTCCAGTGTTGAATAAAAATGAACGTCAAAATGCACATCATGTCCCATAGGAATCTAATCTACTTGCATTGATGTTAAACTCGTGTCAGTTACTGTAGAAATATTATGATTTGGCTTTTTTTTGGTGTTATAATACAATTTATTTTAGTACTAGCATGCCACAGAATGTAGAGGAAGGAACAATGGATTATTATTATCATTGTGATAATTTAAGGTTTTATATCACATTAAGCTATAATATGGCATAATATATCTTATGAATTAGAGAAAAATTTTTTTAAAAAACCTATTATTTAAGGACCATATGCACTGACAATTTAAATGGCTTTCTCGTGATTTCAATTTCTATCAATTGTGTATTAATTGCCAAATATTTATTTTAGTACTTTTCATATTCATAATTGATATAAAGTCAATTGTTTAATTCTTCTTGTAAGTAGTTACTTATTACAGCAGGGACATTATTAATAATTCTAAATCTTTATAAGAAAAATGGTACAAAGTTATTTTCATGCAAAATTAAGAATAATTGCCTTCTCTGAATGTTTGATTGTTAATACATATAACAAAGAGCTTTTGATGAGTCTCTTCCCCAGTAAAACATAAAATGCAAAGATATAGTTGGGTATGTATGTCCAAATAAAGATAAGAAGAAATACACATTATTAGCTAGAAACAATTAAATAAAAGATGAAAAGAAAAATCCAATACATTGTACGAACTTGTCAGATGAGGTAGTATTCTGGAAGAATAGCCTAAGGCTAGACATGGTCCATGACAAAATATTAACTAAAAAATGAAATATGAAAAATATAGGAAATGCTATGAATTTTTCATGAAGGTAGGTGAATTATCCTTTAATCTCATTTTATGTGCATTTTCAAAAGCCAAATTTCTGGTAAAATAAATTTGTGATAGTTACAACTACACAAAACAAAGTTTCTGCTTAGCAAAATGAATGCATCTCAACCCTTTTTTAGCTGATTTCTTCCCACTCAATTTTAAACCTTTATTTATTTATTTATTTTTATTGGTTGTTCAAAACATTACAAAGCTCATGATATATCATCTTTGATACATTTTTCTCATTTGGTTTATGAACTCCCATTTTTTCCCCAAATAAGAATTGCAGAAACACATTGCTTACACATTCACATTTTTACATAATGGCATATTAGTGACTGTTGTATTCTTCTACCTTTCCTATTTCCTACTATCCCCCCTCCCCTGCCCTCCCATCTTCCCTCTCTACCTCATGTGCTGTTGTTTAATTCTCTCCATTATTTCCGCCCCATTTCCCCTCACAACCTATTATGTGTAATTTTGTGTATCATTGAGGGTATTCTACCATTTCCATATGCTTTCTCTTCTCTCTCCCTTTCTCTCCCCCCACACGTCTTTTTATAATGTTAATCTTTTCCTCATGCTCTTCCTCCCTTTCTGTTCTTAGTTGCTCTCTTTATATCAAAGAAGACATTTGGCATTTGTTTTTTTAAGGATTGGCTAGCTTTTCTTAGCATATTCTGCTCTAATGCCATACATTTCACTGCAAATTCTATGATTTTGTAATTTCTTAGTGCTGCGTAATACTCCATTGTGTGTAGATTCCACATTTTTTTTAATCCATTCATCTATTGAAGGGCATCTAAGTTGGTTCCACAGTCTAGCTGTTGTGAATTGTCCCGCTATGATCATTGATGTGGCAGTATCCCAATAGTACGCTGTTTTAAGGGGAATAGTCCAAGAAGTGTGATAGCTTGGTCAAATGGTGGATCCATTCCCAGCTTTCCCAGGAATCTCCATACTGCTTTCCAAATTGGCTGCACCAATTTGCAGTCCCACCAGCAGTGTACAAGTGTCCCCTTTTCCCCACATCCTCGCCAACACTTACTGTTGTTTGACTTCCTAATGGCTGCCGATCTTACTGGAGTGAGATGGTATCCTAGGGTGGTTTTGATTTGCATTTCTCTGACTGCTAGAGATTGTGAGCATTTTTTCATGTACTTGTTGATTGATTGTATGTCCTCCTCTGTGAAGTGTCTGTTCAGGTCCTTGGCCCATTTGTTGATTGGGTTATTTGTTACCTTACTTTTTAATTTTTTGAGTTCTTTGTATATTTTGGATATTAGGGCTTTATCTGAAGTGAGAGGGGTAAAAATTTGTTCCCAGGATGTAGGTTCTCTATTTACCTCTCTTATTGTTTCTCTTGCTGAGAAAAAAAAAAAAAACTTTTAGTTTAAGTAAGTCCCATTAATTTATTCTTGTTATTAACTCTTGGGCTATGGGTGTCCTATTAAGGAATTTGGAGCCCGATCCCACAGTATGTAGATCGTAGCCAACTTTTTCTTCTATCAGATGCAGTGTCTCTGATTTGATATCTAGCTCCTTGATCCATTTTGAGTTAACTTCCTTGCTTGGCGAGAGAAAGGGATTCAGTGTCATTTTGTTGCATATCGATTTCCAATTTTTCTAGCACCATTTGTCCTTCGTATATTGCAGGTTTTTAGCCCCTTTTATCAAATATAAGAAAGTTGTAATTTTGTGGAATGGTATCTGTGTCCTCTATTCTGTACCATTGGTCCACCTGCCTGTTTTGGTACCAGTACCATGCTGTTTTTGTTACTATTGCTTTGTAGTACAGTTTGAAGTCTGGTATCGCTATACCTCCAGATTCAAACATCCTGCTTAGAATTGCTGTTGCTATTCTGGGTCTTTTGTTTTTCCATATGAATTTCATGATTGCTTTATCTTTTCTACAAGAAATGTCGTTGGGATTTTGATTGGCATCAATTTAAACCTGTAGAGAATTTGGGTAATATCGCCATTTTGATGATGCTAGTTCTGCCTATCCATGAATTGGGTATATTTTTTCATATTCTAAGATCTTCTTCTATCTCTTTATGTTTCTGTAGTTTTCATTTATAAATCTTTCACCTCTTTTGTTATGTTGATTCCCAACTATATAATTGTTTTTCCAATTATCTTATTTTCTTTGAGGATATTTTGAATGGAGTGGTTTTCCTCATTTCCATTTCAGAAGTTTTGCTGCTGATATACAGGAATGCCTTTGATTTATGCGTGTTGATTGTATATCTTGCCACTTTGCTGAATTTATTTATTAACTCTAGCAGTTCCTCTGTAGACGCTTTTGGGTCTGTTAAATATATTATCATGTCATCCGCAAATAGCGATAATTTAAGTTCTTCTTTTCCTAGTTTTATGCCTTTAATTTCTTTTGTCTGTCTAATTGCTATGCCTAGTATTTCAAGAACTGAATTAAATAGAAGTGGTGATAGAGGGCATCCCTCTTGTTCCAGATTTTAGAGGGAATGCCTTCAGCTTTTCGCAATTTAGGATGATGCCAGCCTGAGGTTTAGCATATATAGCTTTTACAATCTTGAGGTAAGTTCCTGTTATCCCTAGTTTTTCTAGTGTTTTCAACATAAAGGGATGCTGAACTTTGTCGAATGTTTTTTCTGAATCTATCGATACGATCATATGGTTGTTGTCTTTAAGTCTATTGATGTGGTGAATAGCATTTATTGATTTCCGTATAATGAACCAGCCTTGCATCCCAGGGATGAATCCTACATGATCATGGTGCATAATTTTTTTGATATGCTTTTGTATTCGATTCACCAAGATTTTATTGAGAATTTTTGCATCCAAGTTTATTAGAGATATTGGTCTGTAGTTTTCTTTTTTTGAAGTGTCTTTGTCTGGTTTTGGGATCAGGGTGATATTGGCCACATAGAATGAATTTGGAAGAGTTCCTTATTTTTCTATTTCTTGAAATAGCTTGGAAAGTATTGGTATTAATTCCTTTTTGAAGGTTTTGTAGATCTCTGCTGTATACCAATTCGGTCCATGGCTTTTTTTGGTTGGTAGTATTTTGATGGCTTCTTCTATTTTTTCCTTTGTTATTGGTCTTGTTAAATTGTGTGTGTCTTCCTGACTCAATCTGGGCAGATCGCATGACTTAAGAATTTATTGATATCTTCACTATCATCTATTTTATTGGAACATAGGGTTTCCATATACTTTCTAATTATCTTCTTATTTCTGTAGTGTCTGTTGTGATATTGCCTTTTTCATCCCGTATGTTAGTAATTTGAGTTCTCTCTTTTCTTCTCTTCCTTAGCATGGCTAAGGGCCTGCAAATCTTATTTATTTTTTCAAAGAACCAACTTTTAGTTTTATCAATATTTTCAATTTTTTTTTGTTTCAATTTCGTTGATTTCTGCTCTAATTTTAATTATTTCTTGTCTTCTACTACATTTGCTGTTGTTTTGCTCTTCCATTTCTAGGTTTTTGAGGCGTAGTGTGAGTTCATTTATTTGCTGATTTTTCTTTTTTTTTTAGGAAAGAACTCCAAGAAATGAATTTCCCTCTTAAAACTGCTTTCATTGTGTCCCATAGATTCCAGTATGTTGTGTCTGTATTGTCATTTGTCTCTACGAATTTTTTTATCTCCTCCTTTATGTCTTCTGTAAACCATTGATCATTCAGTAGCATGTTGTTCATTTTCCATGTGATGTAGGATTTTTCCTTCCTTCTTTTATCATTGATTTCCAGATTCATTCCATTATGATCAGATATTCTGCATGGTATTATCTCCACGACTTTATATTTACTAAGAATTGCCCTATGGCATAATATATGGTCTATCTTTGAGTAGGATCCATGTGCTGCTGAGAAGAACGTGTATCCACTTTTTGATGGTTGATATATTCTATATATGTCGGTGAAGTCTAGGTTACTGATTTTGCTGTTGAATTCTATAGTTTCTTTATTCAGTTTTTGTCTAGAGGATCTGTCTAATGGCTAGAGCGGTGTGTTGAAGTCACCCATAATTATTGTGTTGTAGTTTATTTGACTCTTGAACTTGAGGCGAGTTTGTTTTATGAGTGTTGCAGCTCAATTGTTTGGTGCATACAAATTGATAATGGTTATGCATTGTTGGTGCAAGGTTCCTTTTAACAGTATATAGTGTCCTTCTTTATCCCTTTTGATTAACGTAGGTTTGAAGTTGATTTTATTCGATATGAGTATGGCCACTCCTGCTTGCTTCCGAGGGTCATGTGAGTGGTATGATTTTTCCCAAACTTTTAATTTCAGCCTCTGTATGTCTTTACCTATCATATGAGTCTCCTGAAGGCAGCATATTGTTGGATTTTTTTTTTTGATCAAGGTTACTAGCTTATGTCTCTTGATTGGTGAGTTTAGGCCATTAACATTTAAGGTTACAATTGAAATATGATTTCTACTTCCAGTCATGTTTGTTTGTTTGTTTGTTTGTTTTATTTATTTATTCATTTATTTATTTATTTTGGTTAGTTTTTACTTTTTGGTTATTTTCCTCTCCCTTTACTGAGATACCTCCTGCTTCTAGTTTCAGGCATTACTTTTCAAATCCTCTTCTTGTAGTATTTTGCTCAAAATGCTTTGCACTGCTGGTGTTCTGGCTGTAAATTCTTTTAGCTTTTGTTTATCGTGAAAGACTTAAATTTCATTGTCAAATCTGAAGCTTAATTTTGCTGGATACAGTATTCTTGGTTGGAATCCATTATTTTTGAGCGTTTGAAATACTTTGTTCCAGGATCTTCTTGCTTTCAAAGTTTGTGATGAAAAAAATCAGTCGTTAACTTAATTGGTTTACCCCTGAATGTAACCTGCCTACTTTCTCTCGTAGCTTTTAATATTCTCTCTTTGTTCTGTATGTCCTTGTTCTGGCTATCTTCATAAATATTTGTCTTGGAGTTGGTCTATTATGGTTTTGAATGCTTGGGGTCCTGTAGGCTTCCAGGATTTGGCAATCCATTCCATCTTTCATCTCTGGGAAATTTTCTAGAATTATTTCATTTAATATGTTGTCCATTCCTTTGGTTTGAATCTCTATGCCTTTTTCTATCCCGATGACTCTCAAATTTGTTTTTTTTTTTTATGACATCCCATATCTCTTGAATAGATTGCTCATGGGATTTAAGCATCTTTTCTGTGTTTACTCTATTCTTTTCAAGTTGATAAACTTTGTCTTCATTATCTGACGTTCTAACTTCTACTTGATCTAGTCTATTTGTAATACTCTTCGTTTGAGTTTTTAATTTGGTTTATACTTTCCTGCATTTCTAGGATTACTGTTTGATATTTCTTTTTAATTTCTCTATCTCCTGGTAAAGCTCATTCTTTGCCATTTGAATTTGTTTGTTTATTTGATTTTCAAAATATACTTTTATTGCTTGGACTTGCTGCCTCATGTCTTCTCTAATATTCCTTTCCATCTGAGTTAGGTATGCCTTGAGTTTTTTCCCTATCCCTATTTCTGATGCTTCACGGTCCTCCTTTAGAATTTAATTGTCCTGCATTTTTTGCACACCTTTTTTTCCCTTGTTTTTTCATGATGTTCACGTTACTTTTCAGCTCAATTTGATTGCTGTGTTTCTGCTTTCTTCAATAGATTTGTTTTGGTTTTATATATCTCTGTTGTCTCTCTTTTGTGTTTGTAGACTATGCCTGCAAAAGTGGATTCCACTTGGAAGGAATTCCGACAGCTGAGCTCCAGTGATGTCACCTGTCTGCTATGGCGGGCCCCAGGCTCCTTGCCGGGGTGTTTGAATGGGGGGGTGGGACTGGACTGTCTCTGGTTGGTTTCACCTCCCGGTCGCTGGCGGGTGGGCGGTCTCCAGCCATCCAGTCGTGCAATCAGCGAATGGGCTGTCACCGGCGGGCGGGTGATCTCTAGCTGCCCAATTGCGCAGGCAGCCAGCGGGTGATTGGTTGCTGGTGGGCAGGCGTTCTCCAGCCTCCTAGTCACGCGTGTCTGTCCTCTGGTCCCCTGGTTTCCTCTGCGAGTCCTGATTTCCCCTGCTACACCAGATTTTCCCTGAGTGATGCCTCTTGGCAGCTCAAACTGTACTCTTTGCCTGCCGTTCCTTGGGTGTGGAGGGTGTCTATTGGGAACACTGGCACTCTATTGTTTTGATTTTTTCCGCTTGCCCTACCCATTGCGCTGGCTAGAAAAGTTTTGTTTTCACCGGAGATGGGAGGGGAAGTTGAAGGTCAGGTGCCACTAGTTTTCCCCCCGTCTTTATGAAGGCTTTCTCTGGTAATCCCTCCCCCGGAAAGCCTAAGAGAGAATTTTTGCGAATTACCTGCTGTATGGGAGATAAGCTGAGTAACACACACCTGTTTTGTTGTTGCAATCTGTCGGAGAGTGGTGGTGGATACTTCAGCTCTCCAAGATGGTGGCCGTTGGTTTCCTCGGTGGAGTTTCGGTTGTGGGGGATAGAACTGTAACACTTTCTTCCCCATCTGAAATCCCGAACTCAGCCCCAGGCTCAGTGGTGGGTGAGCCAGCCGGATTCCACAGAATCCGCAGCAACGTTTCTCCCTGCATACTGGTCGCTTCACGGTGGAGGCCCGCCGTCTGTAGCCACGGCATGGGCCGCACGGATCAGCCACCCCAGATCTTCGGTCGCATAGTTGGCTCTTGTTTGAGACTCAATTACAGGACCTCGGTGGTGGAAATCATTCTTCTAGGTTCCAGGCACACCCATTTTTCTGTAAGATCCTAACATGATACTTTTTCGTCATTCTAACTCCTTATTCACATGTGAAGTTGCGCAGTACAAAGGGTGTGATGCACTCTATTCATGGCCATCTTGCAATGTCAAAATATTAGGATTTCTATGCACCATTTACTGAAGATAGTTTTCAGTACTAGTAAACCAAAATGTTATTTCAGGTGGATGAATATTTCTGAGAATAATCTTTTGAAAAGTAGATTATAAATCCACATACATGAATATGAATGAAATTTGGGAGTGCATAATAAGACACATATATTTCATATTTTGAAAAATCTGGAGGATATATATATATACAGACACACACAGAGAGACATTAAAAAGTAGCATTATATATGCCAATCGAAATTCATCATGAAATACATATCATCCACAGATTCAAAAATATTTATTTTACTGAACATGGATTTATGTATAATGCTATTTAAATAGGAGGATCACCCATAGGTTGAATTCTCAGTTCCAACAGCTTTTAGAAGGAGTGATATCTTCTCACAATTTCTATATGCCAAGTCAGCCACCTCACCAAAAATATACGTGTGATACCAGGTATGAATCTATATGTGCATATAAAACTACATGTGCTAAATAGGCTACAGAGAAAGGGAGACAGGAATTCACATATTTGTTAACTTTAAAAAAACATGGAGAATTCTTTCAACCAAATAATTGACTAGATTCATAACTCCTACCCTATATAATGCAAAAGGCAAGTCCAACTATACACGATGCCTCCTCTGAACTGCTTGTATTTCAATTCTGTTTGGGTTATTATTCTAGTCAGAGTTTAGTAGCATAGGGGTTAGTGTGAGGGATTCACTATTTTGACTGGAAAATTATAAAATGAATCCAATGTGTATACAAATATGTGCTACAAAAAATTGTTCCCACTGTCATCCAGAACAATGGCTTGACATTACCTAGTCCCCAAGTAAGACAAAATTAGAGGAGAAGAGTTAGAAAATCTGTGAATACATATTTGGAATAGAGTATGCTAAGGAGTTTCCAAAAGTAAGGGACAGGGTAAACACTCCACAAACTGGAGCTCTTCTGGCCTAAAGACTTCTTGTGGAACTGCCTCTGAGGTTGGGCACTTGAAACATATGTTGTTGTCAAGTGCTTTAGCTTCGTTTCTAGTGAGACCAATAAAGGTGGGTCTGCATCTATGTGATCTGGAGGACATGGTTTCTTATTTTCCACTGAACATGAGCAGCAGTGCTGAATTTGCTATTTGTAGCTAAAGTGTGGCCCCTGGGGTCTAAGTGTCTCCCCGTGTGGACTGTGAAGCCATTTTGTGATCCTAAAGTTTTCATGGTGTTTCTTGCGGCTTCACTGGGAGTTTGGTATTTGCTTCACAAAATACAAAGAGGTCAACTGGGACACAGTGCTGGAGGGAGTTCTGTCACGTGTGGTGGGTCAGTTTCTGCAGGACAATGCACCAACCATGCTTCTATCCCACATAGCTTTCCCCATTGACCATAGCAACTTAATTCTGAAACTTTCCCTGAAACTTCTCAATATTACAAGATGCCTTTACATAGAAGGGACTGCTTGCTGCACCATGTCAGTCACAAGACATTTGGAAGCTAATGGCAGATCCACATGGCCCCACCACAAATGTTTTATCACACACCTGCCCACTACTGCTTTAGGCCAAGTACTCAGCAGGCTCCAATTTATTGGCATCTCTGTTCTACACCATTTTCATGAAACTCAGTCAATCAAGGCACTGTCTGGTATACTCATGATCAGCAACTTGACATCCAAAGGTTCTCCAGTGCCACCTGGTCATGGGAATTTCAAAAATTTCTTGGTATTTATCTAGCCATTTTTGAAAGATGAAGTTGGAGGCACTGTACGTTTCAAATCAATCCAGAACCATTAAATTTTGAGGAAGCTCATGTCAATGAAAGCTATGGAGAATTCTCACAGGCAAGGCTTCCCAAAGATTGGCTAAATGGTCACGTGAATCCAGCCCCATTGAGGTCTACAATGTGAGGTCCATGTGTGTTTTGACTCTCAACTATGGCTGCCAAGTCTTTCAGAATAAAATCATGTGATATCTTGGCTGTGATTCCCAGTGCTTTGTGGAAATACAACCTGGGCATACATCTCAGTTTCCAAGGACGACTCTCATGCGTGAACTCATAACATCCCAACACAATTCATGGCAATACATCTCTGAGGTCAGTTACAGAACTCAGTCTCTTAGGGGAATCACACCAGAGTTCATGTCAAGGTGGACCCAGTCATCTCTTCCAACCACCACACAAATGACCACAATTAAAACCAACACAATCTCACATGGCCCTCATGATCTTTCATATAAACACTCTTCATAACCTCTGGTTGAATGTTTCTATGAGGGGTGCAGACCAAGACAGTCTCCAAAATAATCTCCCTTGCCCCTAATGTGCCTAAAAACTGGGTGGCTTGGACACCCTTCCTGTGAACCTGGTGTGATCACATAGGCCTGCTGTTAATACTTCTCTGCTTCTCCAATTTGAGGACTACTGACTGTGGGGTTTAGATTCTTTGTCTGAATTGGAGACATGAGGAAACCCAAGCTCCTACGGGCTAGCCTCTGCAGGGCTTTGAAGAAATTATTTGACCCAAAGCATTCCTATTCTAACTTGATGTAGGTCTAGAACCTCACAAAGGAAGGGGAGAGACTTCATCCAGAATGACTGCTCTTTTGGCTATTTTGGTTTTTTATGCACACATGGGATCCTTCTTTAGATCCATCAGGTGCTGAGAATCTAAGCCTAAGCCTCACACAGGGCCAAAAGGCTGATTCAGACACATCCTTTCCAAAGGAATTAAGCAAAAATCCTCAGGTGATGCCCATTCATTTCCATGTGAAAACAGTTTTTTTTCAGGCTTCAAAAAGGGGTGGCCTGAGGCAAAGACCTTTCAGACATTCAGGGCAGCAGAACAATTGGTAATTAAAAGGCCCAAAGCAGGGTTTCTCCACTGAGACTCTCCTGATCACACTGATACCTGAGTTTTCTGAGATGCTCGCCATTCCCTTCAGCTATCCAGTACATGGCGATGTCACAGGGCTTGGAAGTGGTACATATATTGGACACAAAACCATGAGCCTATTCTGGAGAGTGGCCAGAATTCAGGAAGAAAGCAGAAACTTTGAAAGATAGCAAGTGTTGCCCATCGATAAGGCAAGCTGAAATCCATTCATAAATTGGGCAGGATGAATGCTGGGAAGCTTTCAACTAGACAGGACATATCAATTGATGCATTCTCTTTTCTAATGTCTACAACCATGGACACCGTGGGATACACAGACATAGAAACACTCGCCTTGTCAAACGACTTACTCGAAACAGTCTACACCAAACCAAACATACCGACTTTCCTACCTATTCTGAGAACATGAGACAAATCCACAAACTCACACCCACACCCACAAAGGCACCTCCTTCCCCGAAGTAGGTCTGTGACTATCCAGAGTTTCTCTAATTGTGGACCATATTTTATTCCCACAAAATGGCCTGTCCTGTCTCAGATCTGGTCTCTTTGGTCAACATTTTGAACTACTGAGGAGCCAGCGGTGATCCAATACCTGCTTTCTCAGTAAAGGTGACTTTTCAGAGCTTTCTGGCATTTGGCCATCCTCACATCAGTAGGTACCAAGAAAGACTAAATCTGTCCTTGGTAAATCCAAGCAAGAGAGACCCCTGGGAGTGGGACTGTGACTGGATTTTGGTGACTGGCTTCCTGGATCCCAAGTTCAGAGAGTTCTGTCACCAAGGTTGTGAGGTGAGGTCACTTCCTTCAGAAAGTGAATAAGGTCACTGCCTTGGCAACCATGTTGTCCTAACAGTTGCTTCAAAGAGTCCCATGAAATGGAGGCTGCCCCTACTTCCTGTGACACTTTCACAACTTAGAATGGTATATCAACCATAGGCACCCAGGAACAGCTCTCAACACAGGCCTGGTTGGGTCCTTCTTCTCTAAATTAAGAAGACAGAGGCTGATTCAGACACATTCCTTCATCCAGACCAAGTTTTTTACAATGAAAGATGACTTTTGCTCTCTCAGTTCCTACATAGCTGCCTACAACTTCTGCAGGGATCATTTTTGCATGGACCTTTGAGTTTCTCAGTAGTTGGAAGGAATCCTACATTTTTGTATTGTAAGACCATCTCTGTCCCTGCTCTTCTGTAAAGTTAGATTGAGGCAACAGTGTATGGTTAGGGTTAATAACAGGTTTGATTTGGGTTAGGAATCATTCAGCTGGATGAATAATGGTATTGATGACCTGCGATAATTACAAGAATATATAGGTAAAATATAAGTATGAAAACAGAAATCTATGTAAGATTTAAAACCCAGAAGTGTATTAGGACCTTGATTGTGATACTTAGCTTTGATTTATTTTCTGCACAGATGTCTCAGGTACATCGATATACAATTGCATTGGACCTTGTGCCTTGGATGATTGATTGTCAAAGATAACTTCCAGTCAAAAAGTGATAGTCGGTAAGATTAAGAAGATAGTCGGTAGTTTAGAAAGGAGAGTGAGTATAGAATTTGCACCAAAATTTCTTTAGCTATAGCTTTTCGGGTATAGAGCAAATGTAAATGTCAGCACATGTGAAGAGTCAGCCACAATGATGAACTGGGAAAAATATGTAGGAAAATAGATATCAATAGATACATTAGGAAATCTGGCAAAGTATAGTCGTTAGTGAAAAGTTAGTAAAATAGGTAGTTGTCTCTTCATGTTTTTCTGTATACTTAACTTCCCTCCCTGCCCTCCCCAAGGAAAGTATATAAGCCCTGTTTAAGCTGTTCTCAGGACTCTCTGCTCTATTGAAGTGAGCTCTGAGCCCCAGCATGCTGGCCACCAATAAACCCTTTGCTTTTGCATGAGACAGTTTCTTAGAGGTCTCTTCGCCTGACACTCATCCGACCTTTACATATGGAGGTTCCACCAAGTTCTGGCAGCAGCGGACGAGAGACCCCAACTGGCTCCTCAAGGGATTTGTAAGGCGCCTCTTTCTGGTGTCAGGTTTCAGGTTAGAGCTTGGCAAAATGGCTGTCAATGAAGAGTGTGAGCTCTCTCTCACGGTGGCTGACAGATGTGTCACAGAGCCACAAGCCACCACCCTGAGGGACACCCCAGAGGACTCTGAAAATCAAGGAACAATAGTCTCCTCAACTCAGTGATATTTTGTTTCAGATTCGGTATTGCCAGCCCATCAGGTATTGCCGGCTACTCAGTCCTCGTCTCAGTGTTGGACGTCCATTTCCTGTCTTTATTGTCTTGTCTTGTCTGTGTCATGTGTCGTTGCTTTTACTGTTTGTGCATTTTTCATTATGGAAAAGAGCACTTCAATGCCTCTGTCCCTGACCCTTGATCACTGGACCAAATTCGGCTTAAGGGCTCAGAATCTTTCTTTTTCAGTAAACCGCTGGACCTGGCAGACTCTCTGTGCCTCAGAGTGGCCCACCTTTGGATTCGGATGGCCCTTAGAAGGATTTTTCTACTTCTCACTAATTTAAAAAGTCAGAGATATTGTCTTTCAGGAAGGGCCACATAGCCATCCAGATCAAAAGCCATATATCTTAACCCGGCATTACCTCTGCAAATCTCCTCCATGGGTGAAGCCTTTCTTTGCCCCTGCCCCCGCTCCTAATCCTTCCCCCACGATCTCTCAAACCCTCTGCTCCTCCTCCTCCACCCTCTTTTCTGCCTAAGTCACAAGATTTAACTCTACTGGACTCTCATCCCTCTCCTTATCCCTTGCCCGGGTCTCCCAACCCCCAACACCCTCTAAGTGATTCCCCTGCTGCTGACTCAGCCTCTCCGCCATTGGAGGAAGCTAAGCCAGCCCAGCACCCTCCAGAAAACTCCCCCGCCGCACACACAGCCCCTCCTCCCCTGGAGGAACCTGGCCCGGCTAAAGGAACTCACCATCAATGAAAGATTGAAAACCCTGGAACTCCCGTGATGCTCCCCCTCCGTCCCTATGTGCCAATGATTGATGATGGCCATGGGGAAAAATTGCAATCATACCAGTATTGGCCTTTCTCCTCTTCAGACCTATATAACTGGAAAAATAACAATCCCCCCTTTTAAGAGGACCCCACTCGTGTCTCAGGTGTGGTTGATTCATAGATGTTTTCACACCAGCCTACTTGGAATGACTGCCAACAACACCTAGGGACTCTCTTCATGACAGAGGAACAAAAGAGAATCCTCCTGGAAGCTAGAAAAAAATATCCTCGGACCAGATGGTTGACTGACACCACTTCCCAACATATTCAACCCGGCTTTCCCTAGAATCGACAAAACTGGGACCCCAACACCTTTGAAGGTAGGGAGCATCTGTCCACTTATCTCCGGGCTCTAATAGCGGGTATCTTAGTGGCTGCTAGGCCACCAACTAATTTGGCCAAGGTAATAGAGTTTATTCAAGGGCCTGATGTATCTCCCTCTATGTTTCTAGAGAGAATTATGGAGGCATATAGGAGATATACTCCTTTTGATACTCAGGCAGAGGCTCAAAAGGCATCTGTCATGATGGCCTTTATTGGGCAAGCTGCCATGGATATTTAAAGAAAGTTACAACACTTAGATGGATTACAAGATATGACTTTGAGAGATTTAGTCAGAGAAGCCAAAAACGTATACTATACGAGAGAAACTGAGGAAGATAAGGAAGCAAAGGGTGGATAAAAGAAACAAAAGACAGACTAAGGAATTGACTCAGGTCCTGGTCACAACAACAAATAGGCCAGAAATAAGAAACATGGAGACAGGAAGGGATACCTGGGCCCAAACTAGAGGCCACCCCTGGCCTCAGATCAATGTGCCTATTGTAAAGAAAAAGGACACTGGGCCAAAGAGAGCCCTAGAAAGAGACAGCCACGCCAGCCAGCCATCCTGACTCTGGAGGATGACTAAGAAAGTTGGGGATCAGATCCCCTCCCCGAGCTCAGGTTAACTTTTGAAGTGGAGGGCACCCCAGTAAACATTGATGTGGATACAGGGGCAATATACTCAGCCATTAAGGCTCCATTTTGCCCTCTATCAAATAAAAGGTCTCTAATTCAAGGGGCTAATTGCAGTAAATATCGGGCTTGGACAACTAAGAGGACCTGGGACCAGGGGAAAGGAAAAATCCATCACTCCTTCCAAGTAATCCCAGAATGCCCGGCCCCATTGATAGGCAGAGTTCTGCTCACCAAGCTCCGGGCCAAAATAACTTTTAACCCTGAAGGCCCCCAAGTGGAATTTCTAAATCCTTCAGTAAAAACTCCTATATTCACAGCTCTAACTATGTCAGTAGATAATGTACATCAAATCACTCACCTTAGTTTAAAGAAACTACATTCATTTATGAAGGATCAAGAACAGAGTTTTCCACTAACCGACTCACAGTTAAAGGAAATAACTGAATGGTTAACAAAAGCCTGTCAGGTCCATCAAATGGTTAATTCTTATCCTTCCAAGCTTCCTACAGGAAAGCACCTATGAGGAACCAGACAAGGACAATTCTGGGAAGTGTACTTTACTGAAATAAAGCCAGCAAGTTATGGACTTAAATATCTCCTAGTCTTTGTAGATACATTTTCAGGATGGATTGAAGCCTTTCCCACCAAAAAAAAAAAAAAAAAGAAAAAAAGAAAAGGAAAAATAGAAAAAAAAAGAAACAGTGCAAATTGTGGTGAAGAAGATCCTGGGAGATATTTTTCCAAGATACGGCCTGCCTAAAGTAATAGGGTGTGATAATGGACCGGCATTCATAACCCACATAAGTCAGGGGTTAGCCAGGACCTTGGGGCTTTATTGAAAGTTACATTGTGCTTATAGACCCCCGAGTTCAGGACAGGCAGAATGAATGAATAGAAACATTAAAGAGACCATAACGAAATTAAGCTTAGAGACCGGCATAAAATATTGGACTATGCTCCTGCCTTATGAACTGTTTCATGCAAGAAATACTCCCTCTGTTTCTTTGTGTAACCTCACCCCCTATGAAATTTTCTATGGTGCCCCTCCTCCAGTAAGGGACCTAACCCCAACTCTAAGACCTAACGATTTCTTTCACACCCATTTGCTTTACAGACTTAAAGCTCTTGAAAGAACTCAGGATACCTGTGAAAACAGATGGCCACTGCCTAACAACCTGGGGACGAGAGGACTCCAAATCAACGTCAATTAAGATACTTCTTCTATGTAAGACGACATCAGGTGTCATCCCTGGAACCCCGCTTGAAAGGACCATACCAGGTGCTACTTATAACACCTACAGCGGTAAAGGTAGACAGAATCATTTCCTGGATCCATACCTCTCATCTCAAGCCTGCGGCCTGTTGAGACTCTGGCTGGAAACTGGAAAAGACTGGTAACCCTTTCAAATTGTGTATTCGCCATGTGGATAAAGCTATAGACTCTCCCCTTGACCACCAGTAGTCCTAACCCTCATCAGCCCGTTCAGCAGTGATGGCTGATCACAAATCCTACTGGAAAAGAATTATGGTCTATCTCGTATACAGCCCAATTAGGTAACTAGTGACCATCTCTCTACCCAGACATTTATTAGCTGGCTATACGTCTTTCCTATTGGGATATCCCTGATGAAGAGGATGCCACTAAAATTCCATTAAATCCCTTCCAAACCATAGACAATGGAAACAAACCTAATGGATGTAGGGACAAGTGAGCCAGATGCAGGTTGGCTAGCCTAGATTACTATGATTGCCTGGTGGACTATCAAAGCCACATGAAATCACGGCTGTGTGGGGGGAAAGCCGACTTCTTCTCTAAGTCATGGGGATGTGAGCATACAGGGACTGCCTGATGGATCTCAAGCTTCTCATCAAATTCTGTAGAGAAAAGGGAAAGAAAAGAGAAATTGGATGGAAATGGAAGGAGACCCTCATTGTTATACAAAATTACATATAAGAGGTTGTGAGGGGAATGGGAAAAAAATAAGGAGAGAAATGAATTACAGTAGATGGGGTAGAGAGAGAAGATGGAAGGGGAGGAGAGGGGGGATAGTAGAGAATAGGAAAGGTAGCAGAATACAACAGTTACTATTATGGAATTATGTAAAAATGTGGATGTGTAACCAATGTGATTCTGCAATCTTTGTAATGTTTTGAATAACCAATAAAAAAATTCTGTACACAGCATTGGCCATATTACCAATTAGATAACCAAAACCGATGGCCCACAGTGGGGTCTCTAGGTCCTCAAATTCTGCGTGACATTTTTAACTTCTGCAAATGCTCAAAAGGGTGAAAGGAGATTCCCCTATGTGGAGGCCTTTTCCCTCCTTCGCTCACATCCTGACCTATGTTTCTCCAATAGATCCTCACCCTTAGCCTTCTGCTCCAGTCTCTCTGCTGTCACTATCACCTCAGCAACATGATTTCTCCCCTCCAATTACTAGATCAAAAATCCAAACCTCTGCCAGTTCTCAGACCATTGCCCAATTGCTGAGGTAGCAGGTAATGAAGTACCCCTCCACCAACTCCCTCCTCTCTTCTCCTATCAGTGTCCGCACCGGATCCCACCAGGTCCTCTTACCAGCTAACCCAAATCTCAAACCAGCTGAGGAGAGCCCTCAGACCCCTATCCAAGATGTAATGAAAATGGACTTAAAAGTTTCTTTGTCATCACTGAAAAAAGGTTACTCAGAATTTAAAGTCCCTTACAGGCTTTTAGTGATACTAACTCCAGTCTTCTCCTCTGCTCTACCTGTTCTACTGCTCAAGTTTTTGTTGCTAGGAAAATCCCAAACCCCTTTCCCATTATTCCTTTACATCTTTCCTTCCTCATTCTCAGATCTTCAGAACTGCTCTCAGCCCACCTACCCCATCTGCCCCCTCTGTACCAGGCCCACCGAAAAGTCTTATCTGACCTTCTTCAGAAGTCTTCATCATGGCTGACTTTAGGACTTTCAGCAAAAGAGTCCCTATAAAAGACTTCAGAGTAGATAAAGTTCCTCTTTACGTGTTGCCCTGTTCTACTTGGCCACTGGCTAAAAAATCTGCACTCCTAAGGTAGACACCCCCTTACTAGTTTTTCACAAAATATGTGTACAAGGCCTCTGGCCATGAGCTAGGGATTCACAGAGATGGCTGCATTTCTAAGATACAGAAGTTACAAACTGGGCTCCATGGTAACAGCTGGCAGGGTGAAAATTAAAGGGAAGAAAGAGCTCTCTCTAACCCAGGTGTCCTTGAAAAGTTAACTTGCCAAGAACAGAGGAAAAAACAGAAAAATAAACTGCTTTTTGTGAACTTCTGCAGACTGTGAACTTCTGCGCCCCTTCCTTTACATGTTGGGTACAAAATTCTGAAACTACCTAAACTTGGGTTTCAGGGGATTTATTGATTACAACAGAAGTAATGCCCTCTGAATCTGGTTGCAAACGAATAGGACTGTTTCCCTGTCTTCGGTACTATCTTAGGCGCCTTGCCTTGTCTGTCCCTACAGCAGTATAATTCTATATACTTAAACATTTTTTATGTTTTCATGAAGTTGTCAACAGATATGATTAATTGTGTAATGGTGCAGATGTTTCCCAGAGTGCTTTATCCTGATGCATGTTCATTTGAAATTCAAATAGGGGGAAATAAAACCTGGTTCCACTGGGCACATATATCCCTCACTTTAGCCATCCTATTAGAAATAGGAGTTGCAGTAGAGGTGGGCACAAGAACCACTGCCTTGGTCCATGGGACACAACAAATAACACAATTAGAAGCAGCAATAGACCAAAACTTAAAGATATTAGAAACCTCCATCACAGCTTTGCAGAAATCTTTAACCTCTCTCTCTGAAGTTGTTTTACAGAACAGTCAACGGTTGAACCTCCTGTTCATGAGAGAAGGGGGCCTTTGTTCTGCATTGATGGAAGAATGTTGTGTTTATGCTGACCATTATGGAGTTGTAAAAAAATCTATGAGTTAATTAAAAGGACAACTTGAAGAGTGTCAATGAGAGAGAGAGGCCAAAAAAGGGTGGTTTGAGTCTTGGTTCACACAGTCCCCCTGTTTAACTACGTATTTATCAACCCTGGCTGGTCCAATAATAATCCTCATATTATTGCTAACTATAAACTCTGTTTGTTCAACCATGTAATTTCTTTTCTCCAATCTCAAATTGGACAAGTTAAACTTATGTTAATACCCCACTAGCAGACATAAAATGTGACACCCCCCAATGATCACTTTTATGACTAAAAGTAGCCAGAAGAAAAAGTGGGGAATGAAAGGTTAATAAAATAGGCACTTGTCACTTTCTGTTTTTCTGTACGCTTAACAAAACATTGTTGAAATCTTGAGAAATGTTTGCTAATCTTGTTCCCAGAATGTGCTGTCCCCAACTGCCAAACTACAGAATGCACTCCCTCACCAGGTTACACGCAAACTGCCCACTCGCCTTGATCCATTAATAAAAATCCCTCCCTGCCCTCTCCAAGGAAAGTATATAAGCTCTGCTTAAGCTGTTCTCAGGGCTCTCTGCTCTATTCAAGTGAGCTATGAGCACCAGCACGCTGGACCCCCAATAAACCCTTTGCTGTTGCATGAGGTAGATTCTGGGTGGTCTCTTCCTCCGACGCTCACCTGACATTTACTTGTATGACTAAATGTAGAAAAGAACATCCATTCAAAACGGGATAGTCAGTAAGATTAGGAATATAGTTGGTAGGTTTAGGAAGAAGAGTGAATATAGGATTTGGAAAAAAAAGTCCTTTAGCAATAGGGTTTCATATAGAGAGTGAAAGTAAATGTCAGCACATGTGAAGAGTCAGTCACAATGATGAACTGGAGAAAACATGTAGGAAAGCAGATATCAATAGAGACATTATGAAATCAGGCAAAGCATAAAGTTAGTGATAGGATTACACATTCAACATGTTTGACTTTAATTATATAATCTAAGGAAAAAAGAAATATGTAGTCGTCAATAGGATTGACATTTGAGAGCATTAGGCAAGTGGACATGGATGATTTTAGTAATGCAGGTTCACTTTCCATTTAGGTTTTGGTACAATCATAAGTGTGACATTTGCATTTTGTTTTCAGAATATTACTGTGATACAATGTATATGTAGATCAGGTGACATGAGTATTTCTTGTACCATTTCTGGGAGCAATATTTTGAAGACGTATAAATTAGTATTGGGGGTACAAAGAGTTGTACCCTGTGTCTATGAATATAGAGGTTTCCTGGCCTAAAGACATTTTGAGAAACTGCCTCTGAGGCTGGGCACTTGAAATATATGTTGTTGTCAGGAGCTTTAGCTTCCTTTGTTTTGAGACCATCATGGCTAGATATGCATCTATGTGACCTGAAGGACATGTGTTCTTATTTTCCAATGAAAATGGTGGAGCAGTGATGAATTCTCTTTTTGTAGGTAAACAATGGCCATTGGGGCTAAGCGTCTCCCCGTGTGGACTGTGAAGCCCTTTGGTCATACTCCACTTTTAATGGTCTTTCTTGCTGCTACAATGGGAGTTTGGTATTTGCTTCACAAAATACAAGGAGTCCAAATTGGTCGCAGTGCTGCACGGCATTCTGTCACATGTGGTTGGTCAGTGTCTGCTGGAGAACGCACCAACTAGGCTTCTACCCCACATAGCTTGCACTCTTTTCCATAGCAACCTGATTCTGAACATTCCCCAGAAACGTCTCCATATACCAAGATGCCTTTTCATATAATTGTCTGCTGGCTGCACCATGTCAGTCACAGGACATTTGGAAGCCAATGGCAGATCTACATGGCCACAGCACAGATGTATTATCACACACTTGCTAACCACTACTCTAGGCTCACTACTCAGAAGGCTCCAACTTACTGGCATCTCTGTTCTACAGCATTTTCATGAAACCCAGTCAATCAAGGCACTGTCTGGTATACTCCTGATCAGCAATAGGACATGGAAATGTTTTCCAGTGCCATCTGGTCAAGGGAATGTCCAAAATTTCATGGTATTTTTCTCGCCATTTTTCAAGGATGAATTTGGATCCACTGTGTGTTTCCCATTCATCCAGGAACCATAAAATTTTGAGGAAGCTCATTTGAATGAAACCTCTGGAGAACTCTCACAGGCAAGGCTTCCCAAAGAGGGGGAAAAAGGTCACATGAAGCCAGGCCCATTGAGGTCTACAATGTGATATCCATGTGTGTTTTGTCTCTTAATTATGGCTGTCAACTCTTTAAAAATAAAATCATGTAATATCCTGGATGAGATTTCCATGGCGATGTGGAAAGCCATCCTGGGCCTAGAACTCAGTTTCCAAGGGCGATTCTCATGCGTGGCCTCCTAAAATCCCAACACGACTTCATGGCAATACTTCTCTTAGTTCAGTTCCAGAACTCAGTCTTATGGGGAATCACACCAGTGTTCAAGCCCAGGTGGACCCAGTCATCTCTTCCAACCACAAACAAATGACCACAATTAAAACCAAAACACTCTCAAATGGCCTTCAGCTTCTTCCATATAGACACTCAACATAAATTATATAACTGGTACCAACTTTAAATAATGGATTGAATTGTTATCTGAAAATATACAGGAAATCTTATATTGATATACAATCATTCATTCCAAAAAGTTATACATCTAATGGTAATATTAGGGTTATGGTTTATCATGAAGAGTGTGGGAGTTTTGCTTCAAATTTTTATGGAAATCGAAAACAATGTGTTTGGAAAGAAGTCTCATGAGAAGAACAGTCAAGAAACCTGGAGGAATACATGTGTTCTGAAGCAGGAAATGATTGAAAGTGAAACAAATGCCTATTAATTTGTGAACCTGTGGATGAAATATATATCCTATGGTGCGCATAAACTGAAGAAATAGTAATGTACCAGTGTTAAATAAAATGAACTTCAAAATACACATCATGTCCCATAGGAATCTATTTGCATTGATGTTAAACTGGGTCAGTTACTGTAGAAATATTAGGATTGTATGCACCATTTACTGAAGTTACTTTTCAGTACTAGGAAACAAATATGTATTTCAGGTGGATGTATATTTCTGAGAATAATCTTGTGAAAAGTTGATTATGAATCCACATACATGAACATGAATGAATTTAGGTAGTGTATATAGGACACATATATTTTATATTTTGAAAAATTTGGAGAGTATATATATATATATATATATATATATATATATATACACACAAAACACAAACACAGACAATGAAAAGTAGCAATATATATGCCAATCGAAATTCTTCATGAAATATATATCATCCACTGATGCAAAAATATTAATTTTACTTAGCATGGATTTATGTATAATGTTTTTTTTTTTTTACTAGGAGGCTCCCCCATAGGTTGAATTTTCAGTTCCAACAGCGTTTAGGAGAAGTGATCTCTTCTCACAATTTGAATCTGCTAAGTCAGCCACCTCACAAGAATATACGTGTGATACCACGTAGGATTCTATATGTGCATATAAAATACATGTGGCAAGTAGTCTACAGAGAAAGGGAGACAGGTATTCACATATTTTTTAGCTTTAAAAACACATGGAGAACTATTTCATTTAAAAATTAGCTAGATTTATAACACCTACCCTAGATCATGCAAAAGGCAACTCCAACTATACACCATGCCTCCTCTGAACTGCTTGTATTTCTATTCTATTTGGGTTATTTTTCTCCATCATATTAGGATTAGTAGTCATAGTCTAGCAGGGTATGGGTTAGTGCCAGGTGTCCCGGCCGGCAGGACACATCAACGTGGGCATCGAACATAGTTGGGAAGGAATGAAGGGACAAAAGACAGGACAGATGACACCCAGACAGGAGTTCTGATCAAGCTGCAAACTTTTATTGTTCTCACAGGGTGTTTATATGCTGCTGATGGGAAAGCTCTCTTATTGGCAGTTGCTGGATGTCTTCACAGGGTTAGATAACCTCAGGATATTTCAGGAAGACAGATGGCGACAGGATGTCTCAGGGAGATAGATGGTTGTGGGATATCTCCTAGGCAGGATGTCTCCCAGGGGGCTGTTTCTTGTAAGTGTCAGGCTATTCTTTGAAGGAGAACTTCCTTTTAGCCCCTGACATCTCCCCCTTTCTTATATAAAATATTTGACCTACCTTACCGGCCATGTTTTTAGGGGGGGGGGGTTAGAGGCTCTGTTTCTCTAGGAGGCCTTGGAATATCTCCTGATCCGAGCGAGCATCTTTACTAGCAAATTTCGTGGTGGCCTTGGCATGTTTTTGGAGGAGATGGCCTTGAAGCGGAAGCATGCCAACCGCCATGCACCAGAGCATGTCACTCACAGGTCTTGTGTTTGGGGATCCGTGGATCCATCCTTTTGCAATCCTTCCTGCACCCTCCGATATTATGGCCTAACGTCCTCACTCCATGGGTGCGTCTTCCCCCAAGCTGAAGGGCCCATGTAGACGAACCCTTATGGCAAGGGCAGAAGATGGTTTGTCAGAGCTGTTACTTATAGTTTTATGTAAGAAAGAGAGATTTGTGGGGATGTAAACTTAAGAAATAAGCCTGTGAGAAGGGTAGAACATCCTTTTAAAAGTTGACAGCGTGGTCTTCCATCTCCAGATGATGATAGTGGATTTGTAGGGGCTTAGAGGCCATAATATTAATGTGTTCTTTAATAAATTGTACCACACTGTTTATAATGCAGGGTCTTATGGTCACCATTAAACGTAAACCCAACAAAGGGCCTAATAGGGGAAGAAGGTAGGGTAGAAATCCATTAAGCTTTGTCCAGAGGGGATTTTCAAATAGTTCCCTTCATCTCTTTTCTAGATCTTCTTGAAGCTGCTTAAATTTAGTGCATACTATGACTGATTTATTGGCATAAAAGCAGCATCGTTCCCCTAAGGCCAATCAAATATCTCCCTGGTTAGCAGTCAGCAAATCTAAGCCTCGTCTGTTTTGAAGGAACACTTTTGCCAGGAAGTCTATTTGGTCCTACAAATCTTTAATGGTTTCTGATAGAGTTTGTACATCATTTTAAGTTGTTGAGATAGGCGATGGTAAGGGTGTATTGCCGTGCCTAAGCCAGTGTACCTGTGCCCACAGCAGCTGTTATTCCAAGGCTGGCAATAAGTGATAAGGCCTGTATCGCCCGCCTCTGTCTTTTGACTAAGGTGTCTAGGCTAGAGGTTCGTCTCCTGGGACAATAGTTATATCAGGGAGTAATAAGGCAAGAACACAGCCACTGTTCCAATTCGCTGGAAGCCTGGGGAAGGCCACATTTCCTCCACACATAACAACTGTGCCATTGGGGGGACAAAGAGATGGGATGGGTGAGGAATAATTTTGTTCTGTTGAGCAATTTCCAAAGGAAGCAATTCCAAAATTCATATCATAGGTATTATTCTGCATCACGCCTAAAAGACATAATGTAAAAGTGCCTATAGGCTGTACTTTAAAGGGAAATCCGGGTTGGCATGTATTATCATTGTCCATAGTAGAATTAATAGGAACTGCCATAGGCATGCTTGCCCCTGTTGTCATGCAGAGCCAGCAATTACCAGCAAGGGTGGGGTTGGAATTATTAAGGAAGGAGAAGGTAGTTTGCAAAATATCTAATGTATTGGTATCTAAACCTGGGAACTGGGATTTCGGCTACATTAAGGGATGATATGTGAGCTCAGGGATTTGGGGTTTCAAAAGTTTGATTATCTGAGGATGCTTGACTGCATCAGTGGGTCCTCTACCATCAGAGACCCCTGTAGGGTCCTTAATGGGCCAGTAGGAAGTTTTTCCGACAGTGCCTTGGCACCCAGCTGACTGTAGCTTGGTGTATTTGCCTTCTCCTCCCTGGTCAAAGAGAACGGGGGTATAATGAATAGTGGTCCACCCTGCTTCATGAGTTTTAGTTAGGGAGGCTTCAAAAAATCATTCTCCCTGCTTGTTAACACAAATTGAGGCCGACACAAAACAAGAGACATGCATCGCCTGGGTATGCGTACGGGTTGCAGAACAATTTTGGAGAGCTTTACTTGTACTAGGGGGAATAATCTTTGGCTTGTTAACACATACCCATTTAGGCTGATGAACTCCTCTGAATTTATGGTCAACCTCGGAACGGAGGTAAGCCACCTTAGTCATGCAGTCAGCAGTCTGGTTCCAACTAGTGGGAGCCTGAGTCCAAGATCCTCCCTTGCCTTCACGGGGGGAGGGGTGGGAAGGTACTCCATGATGTTGGAAGGTGGAGGGCCCAGGCCTCCGTGCACAAACCTGTTCAGCAGAAGTGCCTTAAGCAGGATCCTCACACAGATTGTTGGATGGATCCGAAAAAGGGGAAAATTTGTACTCAGGGAGAGGGCCTCCGTCCCCGGTTTGAGGTAAGTCATTAACCTGTTTAACCAGGCATTCTGGTAACCATCTTGGGGCTGCTAGCTCTTGGTCCAAAACACAAGCTGAGCCACATTCCCAGATGAGGACAGGATGTGGGCATTTCCATTTATTTGTAAGGGGATTTCGCCACATAACAGGTGGCTGATCAGAATTGGAAAAGGGATGCCAGTGTGTGTCTGCAGCCGAAAGGCCTTCACTGTCTAGGGTAAGAAAAGAAAGGGCAAATAATGCATGGTTAAGGCAATGCCTGTGAGTGGCAAATACAAGGGCGGAAGCCTTAAGGCGGGATAGCCAAGTCTTTAAGGTAAGGTGGAACATTCCACAATGCCTTGGCCCTGAGGTTTGTATTGAATTCCAGTAGGATGACAAAATTGCAAGGTAGCACAAAACTGTTTAAACTTGGCACTGGTATATGGAGGACAATTATCTGTTTTAATATGTATTGGTTTACCCATTATGGAAAAGGCTGAAACAAGATGAGAAAGGACATCTTTGGTAGCCTCTCCAGAATGTGGTGATGCAAAAATAAAGCTGCTGAAGTTATCGATAGAAACGTGTATATATTTGGTTTTTCCAAATTCAGGAAAATGAGTAACATCCATTTGCCAAACCTGATTTGGCAGTAATCCTCGGGGGTTAACTCCCAAGTGTTGAATGGGGAGGGAGAGAGCGCAAGCAGGGCATTCTTTTACTATTTCTCGTTTCTGTTGCCTGGTAATTTTACAAAGTAATCGAAGGCTCTGGGAATTTAGTTGGTGAAGATTGTTTAGCTCCATGGCCTATTGAATGGAGCCACCAAAAATTGGAAAGATGGTAGGAGTTGCTGCATCAGCTTGAGCATTACCTGTGTTAGAGGGTCGGAAAGATCAGAGTGTGCCCTGATGTGTCCTAAGAAAAATGGGTGTTGTCTGGCCTGAATTAGCTGCTGAAGCTGGTGAAACAGAAAGGCCGCATTGGAAGAAGCTTTAATGGCGGGTGAAATCTCCAGCAGGGGCACAGAATGAGCAATGTAGGCACTGTCTGTATGAATATTAACAGGATTATCACAAAATGTTATAAAAACTTGTGTTATGGCAAACAATTTCACAAACTGTGCTGAATGATAGACAGTATCAAAGGGTGTAGGCTGGTTATTGACAACAAAGACCGCACAGCCATTACTGGAACCGTCTGTAAAGACAGTAAGGGCTTGGAACTGGGAGCCTTTTGAGTAATTTTGGGAAAAATAAATGGATGTATCTGGACAAAATATAAAAGGGTGTCATTGGGGACGTGGTTATCAATTGTTCCCAAATGGCCTGATTGGGCAATACCCCATTCATCCCCTCTCTGTAGTAAAAATTGGGTTTGGTCATTAGTATATGGAATTAAAATATTATCAGGGTCTTTGCCAAAATGTTGTCGAGAAAGCAAACGACCTTTAATAATAATAGAAGCTACCTGAGCAAGATAAACGGTAATAAACTTGGAGGATGTGGTGGATAAATGGACCCAAAGCAAGGGGAAGCCTTTATTTTTAAAATATGGATATCACTGCCAAAATTTTCCTGAGGGTATATGAGGAGTGTGTAAAAGAACCAGAACCAGAGGAAGGTTATAAGAAATTTGTGTAACAAACTGTTTGGCAATGGCCTCTGTGACTTGGTTTAATGCCTGTCATGCCTCGGGAGTAAGCTTTTGAGGGGAGGAAGGGTAGGAATCACCTCTCAAAATATCATTAAGGGGCAAAAGTACACAAGTGGATAATTATAAATATGTTCTTAGCTATTGAATATCTGCCAGTAATTTTTGAGAATCATTAAGGGTGTGAAGATGGTTCACACGCAGTTGTATTTTATGAATTTGGATCTGATTATCTTGAAGTTTAAGGCCCAAATAGGTATAAGGGTCCTGTGTTTAAACCTTATCAGGAGCTATCCGTAGTCTCAAGGTAGTGAGGGTTTTCTAAAGGTCCAAGTAACAATTATTAAGGTCATGGTAATTAGGTGCAGCAATTAAAAATTCATCCATATTATGTAAAACATAAAATTGTGGTCATCACTCTCTCACAGGGTCTACTGCTTGAACAACTTATATTTAGCAAAGACTAGGGCTGTTGGCCATACCTTGGGGAAGAACCTTCCATTGAAATCTCTGCATAGGGCCGTGGAAATTAATGCAAGGGAGACTAAAGGCAAAATAGGATCTATCCTCAGGATGTAAAGGAATGGTAAAAAAGCAAACTTTTAAGTCAATAACCATTTTACAATAGTTTTGGGAATAGCCATTGGTGTGGGAATTCGAGACAGTAGTGCTCCCATCAGGCACATAACTTTATTACTGGCACACAAATATTGTAAAAGATGCCGCTTGTCTGATTTTTTCTTGATAACAAAAATAGGAGTAATCCATGGTGAGGTTGAGGGCTCTACATGGCCGGCTGCCAGCTGTTCCTGCACTAACATGGAGGCAGCCTCCAATTTTTTGGGGGGGTAAGGGGCCACTGATCCACCCACACAAGAGTCTGAGTCTCCCAAATAATTTTATCTGCATGGGGTACAGGAGGGTCAGGAACCGACACTAAAAATCAGAATACCCAAGTCCATATGTATTTGTTTTTTTATGGGTTTTATAGTCCCCACCAGTCCTTGTCTCAGTCTCACAAGGCCTGTACCAGGGACAAAATTTATACGAAGCATTTGATGAGTCATGATGGAATTGGGACTGGCAAGAATGACTTCCATTTGACTCAAAATATCTCGGCCCCATAGGTTAACAGGGAGGTCAGGAACAATGAAAGGAGTGACAGTCACCTTATTACCCTCTTTATCAGTAAAGCTAAGAGCCCTAGAACTGACATGGGGATTTTTTGACTCTTAACCCTTTTAGGTCATTCAAGGATGGGGTGATGGGCCAACCTGATGGCCAGTATTTGTGAGAAATAATTGTGGCATCAGCTCCAGTATCTAGAATTCCTTGGAATTCCTTTTTTTCAATAAGTAAGGTAAGGGTGGGTCTATTGTGAGAAATGGGCTGAACCCAATATACATCAGAGGAGCCGAGGGAGGCTGTCCCCCATTTTATGTTTGGGCGGTGGAAGTGCCTCCTGAATCCAAGGGAAGGAATATTAATTGTGCAAGTCTTGTTCCTGCTGGGATGGCCGCAACTCCATTAATAGCTGTTGCTAGTATTTTTATTTCTCCAGTGAAATCATTATCATTAATGCCAGGGAAGACCTGAACACCATTTAAGGTAGCAGAGACTCTTCCAAGAATAAGGGCACTCGTATGAGATGAAGGGGGACCCATAATTCTAGTGGGTATTATCTGGTGCCCTTGCATTGAGTCTAATATTGTATCGGTGGTGGCACAGAGGTCCAATCCTGCGCTGCCTGGGGTGGCTAGTTGGAGGGAGGCAATTGTGGGGAAGAATTTTGTGGTAGGTTTGGAGTTTGGAAGGGAATAAACCTTATTGCCCCTGGTTTTGTCCTGGGGGAGGTCGTGGCCAGGGGCTGGCCCCGCAGGGTTTTCCTGAGAAGCAGGAAGAAATAGGCTGTCTGAGGCCATTTGTCTTAGATCTACACTTACTGGCCCAGTGATGACATTTACCACATCTAGAACAAAGGGTAGCTGGGGGCGGTTTAGCCCCAGTTTGAGGAGACGATATTCCTACGCTTTGTTTGTCTTTCAGACACTTGCGTGCAAAATGGCCAGGTTGTTTACAAGTAAAGCAAGTACATGAGCCAGGATTGTGAAAGGCCTTGATAAAGGGGGCATGTAGGGCGAGACCCATGGCATGGGCTGCACCCACCCCTGCACAGAGTCTAATAAAGTCCGAAAGTTTCCCTTTTTCCTTATGTGGTCGAAGAACATCCTGACATGCCGGGTTGGCGTTTTCAAAGGCAAGATGTTTTACAAAAGTTCTTTTGCTTTCGCTTGGTCCAAGCAAGCATTCTGCAGCTAGGTTAAGCCGGGGAACAAGGTTTCTATAAGGGTCGTTGGGTCCTTGTCAAATTTTTGCCAAAGAAGTGGTAGCCGAGCCAGTTTGAGGGAGGCATCTCCAAGCATGTAAGCAAGCCATCTGAATCTGCGCCAAAATTCCAGCAGGGAAACGTGCCTATTTAGTTTTAGTGTCAAATGGCTCATAGCCCACTAGCTTAACATAAGTTCAGGATTTAGAGGAGGCCTTAGTTAATTTTTTTTGAGCAGTTTCCTGACAGTGCTCCTCGAAATCTGCATTCCATAACAGGAAATCTCCGGCACTGAGGGTAGCTCGGTCTAAAAATTTCCAATCATTGGGAGTAAGCCATTGTGCGCTGTGGCTTTCTAATAAAGTCAACTTGTAGGGCACAGTGGGGCCATTGTGAGCACAAGTCTTTTTATGTTTTTCAAGAAAACGCAGGCTTAATTTTTTTGTAGACACTCTGGGTTCCTTCCTGCCTAGGGGTGAACTCCTCATCCTCTGAGTCCTGATCTCCTTGATCCATTTCCCCCACTTCCTCCTCTTGATCCTCGTCTAAGTCTTTGACCTCAGCCTGGGCAGGCTTATCTATCTGACTGCGGGTGACTGGGAAGGCGAGAACAGGCTGATGGAGTGGCTTAGCCTTTGTATTAGACCGCCGTGGGCCAGTTTGCATTGACTCCGTGCCTAAGGCTAATGAACAGAGCTCAGAGTCTAGGGATCTTAATTCTTTTAAAAGTTTGATCTGTTCCCGTCTATGTTGGAGAGACTCTCACAAGGGAGCCAGGCTAGGCAAGGGAAGTGGGGAAAAATATCTGGGTTGCATTTTGCTCCTGAAAGCCTGGAGCACAAAAGGCAGGAGGGATATAGGAGGTAGGTAGATGTGTAAGTCCTATAGGCTGTGGCAGGGTCCTGAGAGGTGGCGCATCTTCTGAATGGTAGCTTGCTGCTTCCTTCTCCAAGGTAGCCTCCGTCCCAGGGGTCAATGTGTCTCTGGGATTTAAAACTCGATAAAGGTGTTTGGTAACCATTGGAGCCTTATTCATTAGGGTGGTATTTTGAGGGGGACTAGGAAGGTTCCCAGGGTCCTGGGGAGACTGAGAAGGGTCAATGTCTATACTAACTGATGGGCATGCCGTGGGGAGACGAGAGGTGTTTTGCATAGTCTCTTCTCCAATCCTGACAAGTTGTAAGGTACCATTGTCAAAGGGTGAACTTTTAAGAATTTCATTAATTAAGTTCCAGTAAGAAAAGGTGGGAACTGGCACTTTTTCTGGGCCAAAGGTTTCATAATAATCTTTTAAACAGTCTCTTACTCTAAGCCATCTTTTGCCATCAATGGTCACTTCAATGTGAAACCATGGACACAATTCTCCTATGTATTAGATGAAAAATTTTAAGTCCTTTTTCTTAACACGCACCCCTCATGTCTTGAAGGACTCCTTGAGGCCTGACAAAAACAAATCATGTGACGAAACTGCTTGTTCCATGGTGGGTCACTCACCGTGCGTCATCCCCACTCTCCTCCTGGATCTGTCTCTTTGTGGTGTCTGCTGAGGCAATCGCGAGCTCCACTTGATGAAGTCTTCCAGGAGGACGGGGTTCCCAATCAGTCAAAGGCTCGAGCCCCAGTCAGTGGGTGCCAGTAGTCACGGCTGGAAAGACACATCAACAGGGGCAGCGAACCTAGATGCAGAGGAATGAAGGGACAAGAGACACGAGAGATGACAGCAAGACAGGAGTTCTGATCAAGCTGCAAACTTTTATTTTTCACACAGGGGCATTTATATGCTGGAGATGGGAAAGCTCTCTTATCCAAAGTTCCTGGATGTCTTCACAAGGTGAGATAAACTCAGGATATTTCAGGAATACAGATGGCAACAGGATGTCTCAGAGACACAGTTGGCTACAGGATGTCTCCCAGACAGGATGTCTCCATGGGGGCTGTTTCTTGTAAGTGTCAGGCTATTCTTTGAAGGTGAATTCCTTCTACGCCTGACAGTCAGGGATTCAGTATTTCAAATGGAAAATTGGAAAAAGAATCCAATGTGTATTCAGAACAATGCCTTGACATTACCTTCATCCCATGTAAGACACAATTAGAGGAGAAGAGTTAGAAAATCTGTGAATACACATCTGGAATGGAAAATGCTCAGGAGTTCACAACCTTGGAGGTGGTATAGGAGTTTCCAAAAGTCAGGGACAGGGTAAAAACACCACAAACATGGAGCTCTGCCGGCCTAAATATTTCTTGAGAAACTTCATCTGAGGTTGTTTTTAGGAGCTTTAGCTTCCTTTATAGTGAGACGATCAAAGCTGGGTCAGCATCTATGTGACCTAGAGGACATTGTTTCTTATTTTCCAATGAACATGAGGCAGCAGTGCTGAATTCTCTCTTTGTAGGGAAACTGTGGCCACTGGTGGCTAAGTGTCTCCCAGGGTGGAATGTGAAGCCATTGGTCATCCTCCAATTTTTGTGGTGTTTCTTGCAGCTGCACTGGGAGTTTGATATTTGCTTCACAAAATACAAGAAGTTCAACTGGGACACAGTGATGGAGGGAGTTCTGTCACGTGTGGTGGGTAAGGGTCTGCAGGAGAATGCACCAACAAGGCTTCTATCTCACATAGCTTGCCCTCTTGACCATAGCAATCTGATTGTAAACATTGCCCTGAATCCTCTCCATATAACAAGATGCCTTTACATACAAGGATCTGGGGCTTGTACCATGTCAGTCACAAACCATTTGGAAGCGAAGGGCAGATGCAGATGACCCGACCACAGATGTTTTAACACACACTAGCACACCACTGCTCTAGGCCGACTACTCAGCAGGCTCCAAATTACTGTCATCTCCTTTCTACACCATTTTCATGAAACCCAGTCAATCAAGGCACTGTCTGGTACACTGATGGTCATCAATAGGACATCCATAGGTTCTCCAGGTCCACCTGGTCATGGGAATGTCAAAAATTTAAAGGTATTTATCTAGCCATTTTTCAAGGGTGAAGTTGGAGGCACTGTGGGTTTCAATTCATTCAGGAATGATTAAATGGAGAGGAAGCTCATTTCAATGAAAGCTCTGGAGAACTATCACACGCAAGGCTTCCCAAAGACAGGCCAAAAGGTCCCATGAAGCCAGACCTATTGAGGTCTACAATTTGAGGTCCATATGTGTTTTGACTTGCAACTATGGCTGCCAAGTCTTTAAGAATAAAATCATGTGATATCCTTCCCAAGATTCCCAGTGCTCTGTGGAAAGCCAACCTGGGCATAGATCCCAGTTTCCAAGGGCGACTCTCATGCATGGCTTCCTAAAATCCCAACACAATACAAGGCAATACTTCTTTGAGGTAAGTTCCAGAACTCAGTCTCTAAGGAGAATCACACCAGTGTTCAAGCCCAGGTGGACCCAGTCATCTATTCCAAGCGCCACACAAATGACCGCAATTAAAATCAAGACACTCCCACATGGCCCTCATTTTCTTCCATATAGACACTCATCATAACCTCTGGCTGGAGGTTTCCATGAGGGGCACAGCCTAAGACAGTGTCCAAAATAAGCTCCCTTGCATCCATTTGCCTAAAGTCAGTGTGGACGGGACATCCTTTTGTGAACCAGGAGTGTTCAAAGAGTCCTTCCATTAATATTGCTCTTATTCTCAATTTTGAGGCCTACTGACTGTGGTGTTTAGATTCTTTATGTTAATTGGAGTCATGAGAAAACCCAAGAACCTATGGTCTAGTGTCTGCAGGGCTTTGAAGACCTCATTTGACCCAAAGGATCCATATTATCAATGATGGAAGTCAGAAACCTTACAGAGGAAGGCGAGAAACTTCATCCAAAATGACTGCTCTTTTGGCTTTTTGATTTGCATGCACACATGGGATTTTTCTTTAGATCCATCAGGTGCTGAGAATCTAAGCCACAGCCTCACACAGGGCCAAGAGGCTGATTCAGACACATCCCTTTCCAAAGCAATTAAGAAAGAGCCACAGGTAATGTTTATACATTTCCATTTGAAAACTGTTTTCTTCAGGCTTCAAAAAGGCATAGCCTGAGGCAAAGACCTTCCTGACATTCAGGGCAACAGAAGGATATGTAAGCAAAAGGCCCAAAGCGGGGTTTTTCCATTGAGACTTTCCTGGTCACACTGATATCTGAGTTTTCTGAGATGCTCATCATTTCCTTCAGCTCTCTAGTACATGGCCGTATCACAGAGCGTGGAGGTTGTTCATATCTTGGACACAATACCATGAGCGTATTCTGGAGGTTGCCCATAATTCAGGTAGAGAACAGGAACTTAAGAAGATATTAGGTGTTGCCCATCCATTAGGTAAGCCGCAGACCATTCTTAAATTGGGCAGAATGAATGCTGGGAAGATTTCTACTAGAAAGGACACATGTATTTATGCATTCTCTTTTCTATTGTCTACAACCATGGACACAGTGGGATACACAGAGATAGAAAGACTAGCCTTGTCAAACGACTTACTAGAATCAGTTCACACCAAACCAAACAAACCGACTTTCTTACCTATTCTCAGAACATGAGACAAAACCACAAACCAATACCCACACCCACACCCACACAGACCCCCAAGTACCTCTGTGACAATACGGAGTGTCGTTTGATGGTGGGCCATAAGAAATTCCCTCATAATGGGCTGTCCTGTCTCAGATCTAGTCTCTGTGGCCAACTTTGTGAATCTGTAAGGAGCCAGTGGTGAGCCACTATCTGCTTTCTCAGGAAAGGCCCCTCTTCAGACCCTCCTGGCATTTGGCCATCCTCACATAAGTAGGTACCAAGAAAGACTGACTCTGTCTTTGGTAAATCCGAAAAATTTTGACCACTGGGACTGTGACTGGGACTGGCTCTGGATGCCTGGCTTTCTGGATCCCAAGTTCAGAGAATTCCATCACCAAGGAAGTGAGGTGAGGTCACTTCCTTCAGGAACTGAATGAGGTCCCTACCTTGGCAACCACTTTGTCCTAACAGTTGCTTCCAAGGGTCCCATGAGATGGAGGCTGCACCTACTTACTCTGACATTTTCACAAGTTAGAATGGTATAAAACCGTAGGCACCCAGGAACAGCTCTCCACACAGGCCTGGTTTGCTGCATCTTCTTTACATTAAGAAGAGAGAGGCTGATTCTGACACAACCCTTCATCCTGACCAGGTTGTTTGCAATGAAAGATGACTTTTGCTCTCTGAGGTCCTTAATAGCTTCCTACATCTTCTCCAGGGATCATCTTTAATGACCTTTGAGGTTCTCAGCAGGTGAAAGATCCCTTAATTTCTGTCTTGTAAGACCAACTCTGTCCCTGCTCTTCTGTAAAGTTAGATTGAGGGAAGAGTGTATGGTTAGGGTTAATAACATGTTCAATCTGTGTTAGGAACTATTCTGCTGGATGAATAATGTTATTGGGAACCTACGATATTTATAAGAATATGTAGGTGAAATATATGTATGAAAACAGAAATCTAAGATTTGAAACCCTGAAGGGCATTGGGCCCTTCATTGGTATACTTAGTGTTGACTTACTTTCTGCACAGATGTCTCAGATAAATAAATATACAATGGCATAGGACCTTGTACATTGGATGATTGAATGTGGAAGAGAACATCCAGGCAAAAAGGGATAGTAGGTAAGATTAGGAAGATAGTTGGTAGGTTTTGGAAGGAGAGTGAGTATAGGATTTGGAAAAAAAAAACTTCTTTAGCAATAGGGTTTCTGTTAGAGGGTGAAGGTAAATGTCAGCACATATGAAGATTCAGTCACAATGATGAACTTTGGAAAATATGTAGGAAATCAGATAATAATAGAGACATTACAAAATCAGGGAAAGTACAAAGTGAGTGATAGGATTAGACATTTTGAACAGGGTTGAGTTTGAATATATAATCTTAGGAAGAAACAAATATGTAGTCACCAATAGGATTGACATTTGAGAGCATTAGGCAATGTGGACATGGATGTTTTTAGTAATCCCTGTTCACTTTCCTTTTAGGCTTTGGTACAATCATAAGTGTAACCTTTGCATTTTGTGTCCAGAATATTACTGTGATAAAATGTATATGTAGATGGCGTGACATTAGTATTTCTTCCAGCATTTCTGGGAGCAATGTTTTGAAGTCCTATAAATTAGTATTGGTGGTACAAAGAGGTGTACACTGTGTCTATTAATATAGAGATAGTGCATGAATAGACCACATTGTGAATCAATAATATAACTGGTCCCACTTTAAATAATAGATTGAATTCATATCTGAAAATATATAAGAAATCTTATATCGATATACCGTCATTCATTCCAACCAGCAAACATCTAATGGTAATATTAGGGTTATGGTTTATCACGAACTGTCTTTGAGTTTTGCTTCAAAAGTGATCATGGAAATCGAAAATAATGTGTTTGGAAAGAAGTCTCATGAAAAGACCCATCAAAAACATGGAGGAATACATGTGTTCTGTAGAATAAAGTGATTGAAAGTGAACAAAATGCCTATAAATTTGCAAATTTTTGGATGAAATATATTTGCTATGATGAGCATAAACTGAAGAAATAGTAATGTACCAGTGTTGAATAAAATAAATGTCAAAATGCACAACATGTCCCATAGGAATCTACTTGTATTGATGTTAAACTGGTTCAGTTACTGTGGAAATATTAGGATTTGTATGCACCTTTCACTGAAGATAGTTTTCAGTACTAGGAAACAAATATGTATTTCAGGTGAATGAATAATTTTGAGAATACTGTTGTGAAAATTTGATTATAAATACACATACTTGAATATGAATGAGTTTAGGGAGTGTATAACAAGACATATATTTCATATTTTGAAAAATCTGGAGAGTGTGTATATATATATATACATACACAAACACACAGACATTAAAAATAGCATAATATATTCCAATTGAAATTCACCATGAAATATATGTCATCTACATATCCAAATGTATTTATTTTATTGAATATGGATTTATGTATAATGTTCTTAAACAAGGAAGCTCACTCATAGATTGAATTTTCAGTTCCAACAGCTTTTAGGAGGAGTGATCTCTTACAATTTGTATCTGCCAAGTCAGTCACCTCACAAGAATGTACGTGTGGTATCAGGTAAGATTCTATAATTGCATGTAAAAATACATGTGCTGAATAGGATACAGAGAAAAGGATGCCTTGACATTACAATCACGGAGACTAAGGCACAATTAGAGGAGAAGAGTTAGAAAATCTGTGAATAAATATCTGGAATGGAATATGCTCAGGAGTTCACAACCTTGAAGACGGAAGAGGAGATTTCAAAAGTAAGGGACAGGGAAAACAGTCCACAAACATGGAGCTCTGGTTCCCTAAATCCTTCTTGAGAAACTCACTCTGAGTTTGGGCACTTGAAATATATGTTGTTGTCGGGAGATTTAGCTTCCATTGTAGTGAGACAATCAAAGCTCTGTCTGCATCTATGTTACCTCGAGGACATGGTTTCTTATTTTCCACTGAATATGTGGCAGCAGTGCTGAATTTTCTTTAGTAGGTAAACTGTGGCAACTGGGGGATAAGTGTATTCACATGTGGACTGTGAGGCTATTTGGTCATCCTCCACTTTTCGTCGTGTTTCTTGCTGCTGCACTGGGATTTTGGTATTTGCTTCATGATATACAAAGAATTCAACTGTTACCCGGTGCGTGAGTGAGTTCTGTCACTTTTGGTAGGTCAGGGTCTGCAGGAGAATGCACCAACCAGGCTTATATCCCACATGACTTGCCCCCTTGACCATAGCAATCTGATTCTAAACATTGCCCTGAATCCTGTCCATATAACAAGATGCCTTTACATACAAGGGTCTGCTGGCTGCACCATGTCAGTCACAAGTCATTTGGAAGCCAATGGAAGATCCACATGGCCCCACCACAGTTGTTTTATTGCACACCTGCCCAGCACTGCTGTAGGCCCACCTCTCAGCAGGCTCCAACTTCCTGGTATCTCTGTTCTGAACCATTTTTATGAAAACCAGTCAATCAAAGCACTGTCTTGTAATCTCATGATCAGCCACAGGATATCCAAAGATTCTCCACTGCCACCTGGTCATGGGAAGTTTAAAAATTTCTTGGTATTTATCTACCCATTTTTCAAGGTTGAAGTTGGAGGCACTGTGTGTTTCATTTCATTCTGGAACTATTAAATGGTTAGGAAGCTCATTTCAATGAAATCTCTGGAGAAGTCTCACAGGCAAGGCTTCCCAAACAGTGGCCAAATGATCACATGAATCCAGGCCCATTGGGATCTACATTGTGACATCCGTGTGTTTTGACTCTCATATATGGCTGCCAAGTCTTTCAGAATAAAATCATGTGGTAACCTGGCTGAGATTCCCAGTGCTCAGTGAACAGCCAACCTGGGCCTAGATCTCATTTTACAAGGGTGACTCTCATGTGAATCCTCCTAAAATCCCAACACAATTCATGGCAATACGTCTCTGAGGTGAGGTCCACAACTCAGTCTCTAAGGGGAATCACAACAGAGTTAAAGCCAAGGTGGACCCAGTCATCTATTCCAACGGCCACACATGACCACAATTAAAACCAAAACACTCCCACATGGCCCTCATCTTCTTCCATATGGACACTCATCATTACCTCTGGCTTGAGGTTTCCATGAGGGGCACAGCCCAAGACAGTGTCCAAAATAACCTCCATTGCCCCTCATTTGCCTAAAGTCAGGGTGTCCTGGACACTCGTCCGGGAAACCAGGAGTGATCAAATAGGCCTGCTATTAATATTGCTTTGCTCCTCCAATTTGAGGCCTACTGACTGTCAGGTATAGATTCTTAATGTGATTTGGATTCTGGAGAAAACCCAAGCACCTGTGGGATAGCCTCTAAAGGGCTTTGAAGAACTCATTTGATCCAAAGGTTCCTATTCTCACTTGATGGAGGTGAGGAACCTTACAGGGGAAGGCGAGAGACTTCTTCCATAATGACTGCTCTTTTGGCCAATTTAGTTTTGGATGCAAACATGGGATTTTCTTTACATCCATCATGTGCTGAGAATCTAAGCCAAAGCCTAACACAGGACCTAGAGCCTGATTCAGACATATCCCTTTCCAATGCAATTAAGCAAAGAGTCACAGGTGATGCCCATTGATTTCCATTTGAAAACTGTTTTCTTTAGGCTTCCCAAAGGGGTGGCCAGAGGCAAAGACCTTCCTGACATTGAGGGCAACAGAACAATAGGTAACCAAAGCAGTATTTCTCCACTGAAACTTTCCTGATTACACTGATATCTGAGTTTTCTGAGTTGCTCGCCATTCCCTTCAGCTATCCAGTACATAGCCATGTCACAGAGCTTGGTGGTGGTATACATCTTGGACACAAAACCATGAGCCTATTCTGGAAAGTGGCCAGAATTCAGAAAGAAAACAGGAACTTAGGAAGATATCGGGGGTTGCCCATCAATAATGCAAGCCACAGTCCATTCATAAATGGGAAGTATGAATCCGGGGAAGCTTTCTACTAGACAGGACACATCCATTGAAGCATTCTCTTTTCTAATGTCTACAACCCCTGACACAGTGGGATACACAGACCTAGAAACACTCGCCTTTTCAAACGACTTACTAGAATCAATTAACTCCAAACAAAACAAACTGCCTTTCTTACCTATTCTCAGAACATGAGACAAAACCACAAACACACACCCACACCCACAAATGCACCTCCTTCCCCCAAGTAGGTCTGTGACTATCCGCAGTGTCCTCTGACTGGTGGGCCATACTATGTTTCCATGAAATGGCCTGTTCTGTCTCAGATCTGTTCTCCTTGTCCAACTCTGTGAAGTTGACAGGAGCCAGCGGTGAGCCACAACCTGGTTTCTCAGGAAAGGGCCCTCTTCAGAGCTTTACTGGCATTTGGCCATCCTCACATCAGTAGGTACCAAGAAAGACTGACTCTGTCCTTGGTAAATCCAAACAAGTGAGATCACTGGGACTGGGACTGGGACTGGCTGTGGGTGCCTGGCTTCCTGGACCACATGTTCAGAGATTTCGAACACCAAGGAAGTGAGGTGAGGTCACTTCCTTCAGGAACTGAATGAGGTCACTGCCTTGGCAAACACATTGTCCTAATTGTTGCTTCCAAGGCCCCATGAGATGGAGGCTGCCCCTACTTCCTGTGACACTTTCACAAGTTAGAATGGTATATCATCCATAGGCACTCCAGAGCAGCTCTCCACACTGGCCTGTTTTGGTGCATCTTCTCTACATTAAGAAGAGAGAGGCAGATTCAGACACAACCCTTCATCCTGACCAGGTTGTTGGCCATGGAAGGTGACTCTTACTCTCTCAGGTCCTTCATAGCTGCCTACATCTTCTACAGGGATCATTTCTGCATGGACGTTTGAGGTTCTCAGCGGGTGGAAGATCCCCTAAATTCCTGTATTGTAAGACCAACTCTTTCCCTGCTCTTCTGTAAAGTTAGATTGAGGGAACAGTGTATGGTTAGGGTTAATAACATGTTCGATTTGGGTTAGGAATTGTTCTGCTGTACGAATAATGTTATTGGGAACCTGCGATATTTATAAGACTATAGAAGTGAAATATAAGTATGAAAACAGAAATGTTCTAAGGTTGTATGGTAATTCTAGGCTTAAAATAAAAACATGTTGGAGATTTATGTGTATCATTTGTGTTGTATAATTGGACTTGTTATCAAAAAGATATGTACAGTTACATGTTACTTTTTACCCTTAGATAAAATTTAAAAGTATTTTTAAGTTAATGAGAGCCTAATCTCTGTGAAGGTTTTATTGTAAAACACAAAGGTAAAATGCCCATTCATTTCCATGTGAAAACTGTTTTCTTCAGGCTTCAGGAAGGAGTAGCCTGAGGAAAAGATGTTCCTGATATTCAGGGCAACATAACAATAGGTAATCAAAAGGCCCAAAGCAGGGTTTCTCCACTGAGACTTTACTGGTCACACTGATATCAGAGTTTTCTGAGATGCATTCCCTTCAGCTATCCAGTACATGGCCATGTCACAGAGCTTGGAAGTGGTACATATCTTGTACACAAAACCATGAGCCTATTTTGGAGAGTGGCCAGAATTCAGGAAGGATACAGGAACGTAAGAAAATAATAGGTGTTGCCCAATGATAAGGCAAGCCACAGTCCATTTATAAAATGGGCAGGATGAATGCTTGGAAGTTTTCTCTTTGACAGGACACACCCATTGAGGCATTCTCTTTTCTAATGTCTACAACCATGGACACAGTGGGATACACAGACATAGAAACACTCGCCTTGTCAAAGGACTAACTAGAAACAGTTCACTCCAAACCAAACAAACCCCCTTTCCTAACTATTCTCAGAACATGAGAAAAAACCACAAACCCACTCAAACACCCACGAAGTCACCTCCTTCCCCCAAGTAGGTCTGAAACTATCCAGAGTGTCCTCTGACTGGAGGGCAATACTATGTTCCCCAGAAATGGCCTGTCCTGTCTCAGATCTGGTCTCCTGGGTCAACTCTGTGAAGTTGTCAGGAGACAGCAGTGAGCCTCTAACTTCTTTCTCTGGAAGGGCCCCTCTTCAGAACTTTCCTGGCATTTGGCCATCCTCACATCACTAGGTACCACAAAAGACTGACTCTGTCCTTGGTAAATCCAAACAAGTGAGACCACTGTGACTGGAGCTTGGACTGGGTCTGGATGCCTGGCTTCCTGGAACCCAAATTCGGAGAGTTCCATCAACAAGGATGTGAGGTGAGGTCACTTCCTTCAGGAACTGAATGTGGTCACTGCATTTCCAACCACTTTGTCCTAACATTTGCTTCCTAGGGTCTCATAATATGGAGGATGCGCCTACTTCCTGTGACACTTTCACAAGTTCGAATGGTATAGAAACAATAGGCACCTGGGAACAGCTCTCCACACAGGCCTAGTTTGGTCAATCTTCCCTACATTAAGAAGAGAGAGGATGATTCAGACACATGCTTTTAACCTGACCGGGTTGTTTGCCATGGAAGATGACATTTGCTCTCTCAGGCCTTTCATAGCTGCCTGCATCTTCTCCAGGGATCATATCTGCATGGACCTTTGAGGTTGTCAACAGGTGGAAGGTTCCGTACACCCCTGTATTGTAAGACCAACTCTGTCCCTGCTCTTCTGTAAAGTTGGATTGAGGGAAAAGTGTATAGTTAGGATTAATAACATGTTCGATTTGTGGTAGGAATCATTCTGTTGTATGAATAATGGTATTGGGAACCTGCAATATTTATAAGAATATACAGGTGAAATGTAATTATGAAAACTGAAATCTAGGTAAGATTTGAATACCAGAAAGGCATTGGGCCCATGATTGGGATACTTATCTTTGAATTATGTTCTGCACAGATGTCTCAGATAAATCAATATACAATGGCATAGGACCTTGTACCTTGGATGATTGATTGTTGAAGAGTTCATCCAGTCAAAAAGGGATAGTCAGTAGGATTAGGTAGATAGTCGGTAGGTTTAGAAAAAAGAGTGAGTATAGTATTTGGACAAAAAGTTCTTTAGCAATAGGGTTTCGGATAAAGAGTGAATGTAAATGTCAGCACATGTGAAGAATCAGTCACTATGATGAACTGGGGAAAATATGTAGGAAAAGAGATATCAATAGAGACATTAGGAAATCAGACAAAATATAAAGTGAGTGATAGGATTAGACATTTTCAACATGGTTGAGGTTGAATATATAATCTTGGGAAGAAACAAATATGTACTCACCAATAGGATTGACATTTGAGAGAATTAGGCATCCAAGACATGGATGTTTTTAGTAATCCATGTTCACTTTCCATTTAGGCTTCGGGACAATCCTAAGTGTGACCTTTGCATTTTGTGTCCAGAATATTACTGTGATAAAATGTATATGTAGATCAGTTGACATGAGTCTTTCTTCCACCATTTCTGTGAGCAAAATTTTGAAGATATACAAATTATTATCGAGGGTACACAGAGGTGTACCCTGTGTCTATCAATATAGAGACAATGCATGAATAGACCATACTGTGAATAAATAATATAACTGGTTCCAAATTAAACAATGGATTGAATTGATATTTGAAAGTATACAAGAAATCTTATATTGATATACAATCATTCATTCCCACCAGTTTTACATCTAATGGTAATATTAGGTTTACGGTTTATCATGACGGGTGTGTGAGTTTTGCTTCAAAAATGATAATGGAAATCAAAAATAATGTCTTTGGAAAAAAGTCTCATGAAAGGAGCAGTCAAAAAACGTGGAGGAATACATGTGTTCTGAAGCAGGAAGTGATTGAAAGTAAAACAAATGCGTATAAATTTGCTAAATTGTGAATGAAATATACATACTATGATGTGCATAAACTGGACAAATAGTAATGTACCAGTGTTGAATAAAAATGAACGTCAAAATACAATTATATCCCATAGGAATCTTCTTGCATTTATGTTAAACTGGGTCAGTTACTGTAGAAATATTAGAATTTTTTTTGGTGTTATAATACAATTTATTTTAGCACTAGCATGCCACAGAATGTCGAGAAAAGAGCAATGGATTTTTAGTTATCGCACTAGTAATCAATCATTAAATGACTATTTTGGGGAGTCTAGAAATTACATAAGGCTATGTAACTTTTTTTTTTTATTTAGCATTCATAAAAACTTAGAATTTTGGTAATATTTCTACTTTTTTATTTTTTTTTATTTTTTCAGTTGTTGATCGACCTCATTTTATTTATTTATATGTGGTGCTGAGAATATAACCCAGTGCCTCACACATGCTAGCCAAGCATGTTACCACTGAGCCAGACACCCAGACCCTCCACATTTATCTTATAATCAAACACTCCTCTCCCTCTTCTTTACTCACTTTCTTCCTCATTTTCCCCCTTCTCTCTCTTCCTTTTTCATTTTCCCTCCATAGGAGTTTTTCTCTCATGTCATTACAAACAGTAATATGCTATGAAATTTACATTTAAGAATTTTTTTATAGTCATTCTTTTTTCTTGAGAAAATTTAATAATTATAATAACCTATAGATATATTACAATACATTTATTATACATATGTATCTATATTCATGCATATGTATTACATATGATATATATACATATATATTTAAAAGTACTTTGATTAGCCTGTTAGAAATAATATAGACCAAGTCTTTCTTAATTTTCAAGTCTTCTAGAATTAACAGCTTACAGTGAAAATCAAATAAACATATTTAAGTAAACAGGTATCATTCTTATTTATCAATACTTATCATTTAAGTTTTTATATTACATTAAGCTGTGATATGGCATATCAACTCTTATGAATTAGTGAAATTTTATTTGAACAACCTTTTATTTAAGGACCATATGCACTGACATTTTAAATGGCTTTCTTGTGATTTTAATTTCTATCAATTGCATATTTATTGCCAAATACTTATTTTATTAATTTTCATATTCATGATTGATATAAAGTCAATTGTTTAATTCTTCTTGTAAGTAGTTACTTATTACAGTAATAATTCTACATCTTTATAAGAAAAATGGTACAAAGATATTTTCATGCAAAATTAAGAATAATTGCATGCTCTAAATGTTTCATTGTTGATACATATAATAAAGAGCTTTTGATGAGTCTCTTCCCCAGTAAAACATAAAATGCAAAGATATAGTTGGGTATGTATGTCCAAATAAAGATAAGGAAAAATACACATTATCAGCTACAAACTATCAAATAAAAGATGAAAAGAACAATCCAACACATTGTACGAACTTGTCAGATGAGGTAGCCTAAGACTAGACCTGGTCCATGACAAAATATTCACGAAAAAAAATGAAATATGAAAAATATAGGAAATGATATGAATTTTTCATGTAGGTAGGTGGATTATCCTTTAATCTCAATATATGTTTATTTCAAAAGCCAGTTTTCTGGTAAAATAAATTTGTGATATTTACAACTACACAAAACAAACTTTCTGCTTATCAAAATGAATGCATCTCAACTCCTTTTTAGCTGATTTCTTCCCACTCAATTTTAAACCTTTGTTTATTTATTTTTATTGGTTTTTCAAAACATTACAAAGCTCATGATATATCATCTTTCATACATTTGACTGAAATGGGTTATGAACTCCCAATTTTCCCCAAATATGAATTGCAGAATCACATCAGTTACACATTCACATTTTTACATAATGTCACATTAGTGACTGTTGTCCTCTGCTACCTTTATTATCCCCTACTATCCCCCCTCCCCTTTCATCCTATCTTCCCTCTCTTCCTCATCTGCTTTTTCACTTCTCTCTCTTGATCCCTCCTTTCCCCTCACAACGTCTTATATGTAATTTTGTGTAACAATGAGGGTCTCCTACAATTTCCATATGCTTTCCCTTCTCTCTCCCTTTCTCTCTCCCACTTGTCTTTGTTTAATATTAATCTTTTCCTCATGCTCTTCCTCCCTGTTCTATTCTTAGTTACCCTATTTTTATCAAAGCAGACATTTGGCATTTGTTTTTTTAAGGATTGGCTAGCTTCTCTTAGCATAATCTGCTCTAATGCCATCCATTTCCCTGCAAATTCTATGATTTTGTCATTTTTTAGTGCTGCATCCATCGTGTATAGATGCCACATTTTTTTTTTATCCATTCATCTATTGAATTGCATCTAGGTTGGTTACACAGTCTAGGTATTGTGAATTGTGCCACTATGATCATTGATGTGGCAGTATCCCTTTAGTACACTCTTTTAAGATCCTCAGGGAATAGTCCGAGAAGGGCGATAGCTGGTTCAAATGGTGGATCCATTCCTAGCTTTCCCAGGAATCCCCATACTGCTTTCCATGTTGGCCTCACCAATTTGCAGTCCCACCAGCGGTGTACAAGTGTCCCCTTTTCCCCATATCCTCGTAAACACTTGTTGTTGTTTGACTTCATAATGGCTGCCAATCATACTGGAGTGAGATGGTATCTTAGGGTGGGTTTGATTTGCATTTCTCTGACTGCTAGATATGGTGAGCATTTTTTCATGTACTTGTTGATTGATTGTATGTCCTCCTCGGTGAAGTGTCTTTTCAGGTCCTTGGCCCATTTGTTGATTAGGTTATTTGTTATCTTATTGATAATTTTTTTGAATTCTTTGTATATTCTGGATATTAGGGCTCTATCTGAAGTGTGAGGGGTAAAAATTTGTTCCCGGGATGTAGGCTATCTATTTACTTCCCTTTTTGTTTCTCTTGCAGAGAAAAAAAAAACTTTTTAGTATAAGTAAGTCTCATTTTTTTATTCTTGTTAAGAACTCTTGGGCTATGAGGGTCCTATTAAGAAATTTGGAGCCCGACCCCACAGTATGTAGATCGTAGCCAACTTTTTCTTCTATGAAACGCAGTGTCTCTGATTTTATATCTAGATCCTTTATCCATTTTGAGTTAAATTTTGTGCATGGCGAGAGAACGGGATTCAGTTTCATTTTGTTGCATATGGATTTCCAATTTTCCCAGCACCATTTGTTGAAGATGCTATCCTTCCTCCACTGCATGCTTTTAGCCCCTTTATCAAATATAATAAAGTTGTAATTTTGTGGATTGGTTTCTGTGTCCTCTCTTCTGTACCACTGGTCCACCTGCATTTTTCGGTACCAGTTCCATGCTGTTTTTGTTACTATTGCTTTGTAGTACAGTTTGAACTCTGGTATCGCTATACCTCCAGATTTACACTTCCTGCTTAGAGTTGCTTTTGCTATTCTGGGTCTTTTATTTTTCGATATGAATTTCATGATTGATTTATCTATTTCTACAAGAAATGCCGTTGGAATTTTGATTGGCATTGCATTAAACCTGTAGAGAACTTTGCGTAATATTGCCATTTTTATGATGTTAGTTCTGCCTATTCATGAACAGGGCACATGTTTCCATCTTCTGACATCTTCTTCTATTTCTCTCTTTAGATTTCTGTAGTTTTCATTATATAAATCTTTCACCTCTTTTGTTAGGTTGATTCCCAAGTATCTTATTTTATTTGAGGATGTTGTGAATAGAGTGGTTTTCCTCATTTCCATTTCAGAAGTTTTTTTTCTGTTATACAGGAATGCATTTGATTTATGCGTGTTAATTATATATCCTGCCACTTTTCTGAATTCATTTATTAACTTTAGCCATTTCTTTGTAGACATTTTTGTGTCTGTTAAATATATTATCATGTCATCTGCAAATAGTGATACTTTAAATTCTTCTTTTCCTATTTTTATGCCTTTAATTTCTTTTGTCTGTTTAATTGCTTTGGCTAGTATTTCAAGAACTAAATTGAATAGAAGTGGTGATAGAGGGCATCCCTGTCTTGTTCCAGATTTTAGAAGGAATGCCTTCAGTTTTTTCTCCATTTAGGATGATGCTAGCCTGAGGTTTAGCATATATAGCTTTTACAATGTTGAGGTAAGTTCCTGTTATCCCTAGTTTTTATAGAGTTTTGAACATAAATGGATGCAGAACTTTGTCAAATGCTTTTCTGCATCTATCGAGATGATCATATAGTTCTTGTCTTTAAGTCTATTGATGTGGTGAATGGCATTTATTGATTTTCTTATATTGAACCATCCTTGCATCACAGGGATGAATCCTCCTTGATGATGTTGCACAATTATTTTGATATGCTTTTGTACTCGATTTGTCAGAATTTTATTGAGAATTTTTGCATCCAAGTTCATTAGAGAAATTGGTCTGTAGTATTCTTTCTTTGAAGTGTCTTTGTCTGGTTTCGGAATCAGGGTGATGTTGGCCTCATAGAATGAATTTGGAAGAGCTCCTTCTTTTTCTATTTCTTTAAAAATCTTGAAAAATATTGATTTTAATTCTTCTTTGAAGGTTTTGTAGAAATCCGCTGTATTCCCATCCGGTCCAGGGCTTTTTTTGGGTTGGCAGTCTTTTGATTGCTTCTTCTATGTCTTCCTTTGTTATTGGCCTGTTTAAATTGTTTGTGTCTTCCTGACTCAATCTGGGCAGATCGTATGACTTAAGAAATTTATCAATATCTTCACAATATTCTATTTTATTGGAATATAGTGTTTCAAAATACTTTCTAATTATCTTCTATATTTCTGTAGTGTCTGTTGTGATATTGCCTTTTTTATCCCACATGTTAGTAATTTGAATTCTCTTTCTTCTTCTCTTCCTTAGCGTGGCTAAGGGCCTGTTGATCTTATTTATTTTTTCAAAGAACCAACTTTTAGTTTTATCAATTTTTTCAACTTTTTTTTTGTTTCAATTTCGTTGATTTCTGCTCTAAATTTAATTATTTCTTGTCTTCTACTACATTTGCTGTTGTTTTGCTCTTCCTTTTCCAGGTTTTTGTGGTGTAGTTTAAGTTCATTTATTTGTTGTTTTTTTTTTCTTTTTTTGAGGAAAGAACTCCAAGAAATGAATTTCCCTCTTAAAACTGCTTTCATTGTGTCCCATAGATTCCGGTATGTTGTGTCTGTATTGTCATTGGTCTCTAAGAATTTTTTATCTCCTTCTTTATGTCTTCTGTAACCCATTGGTCATTCAGTAGCATGTTGTTCATTTTCCATGTGATGTAGGATTTTTCCTTCCTTCTTTTCTCATTGATATCCAGTTTCATTCCATTATGATCAGATATGGTGCACGGTATAATCTCCATGCCTTTATATTTACTAAGAATTGCCCTATGGCATAATATATGGTGTATCTTTGAGTAGGATCCATGTGCTGCTGAGAAGAACATGTATCCACTTGATGATGGTTGATATATTCTATATATGTCGGTTAAGTGTAGGTTATTGATTGTGCTGTTGAGTTCTATAGTTTCTTTATTCAGTTTTTGTCTAGAGGATCTCTCTAATGCCGAGAGTGGTGTGTTGAAGTCACCCATAATTATTGTGTTGTAGTCTATTTGACTCTTGAACTTGAGGAGAGTTTGTTTTATGAACGTTGCACCTCCATTGCTTGGTGCATACAAATTGATAATTGTTTTTTTCTTGTTGGTGGATGATTCCTTTTAACAGAATATAGTGTCATTCTTTATCCCTTTTGATTAACTTAGGTTTGAAGTTGATATTATTCCATATGAGTATGGCAAATCCTTCTTGCTTCCGAGGGCCATGTGAGTGTTATGATTTTTCCCAACCTTTTACCTTCAGCCTGTGTATGTCTTTTCCTATCATATGAGTCTCCTGAAGGCAGAATATTGTTGGATTTGTTTTTTTGATCCAGGTTACTAGCACATGTCTCTTGATTAGTGAATTTAGGCCATTAACATTTAAGGTTACAATTGAAATATGATTTGTACTTCCAGTCATGTTTATTTATTTATTATATTTTAGTTTGGATAGTTTTTACTTTTTTGGTTACTTTCCTCCCGCTTTACTGAGATACTTCCCACTGTTAGTTTTGGGCACTATTTTTTAACTCTTCTTCTTGTAGTATTTTGCACAAAATGCTTTGCAGTGCTGGTTTTCTGGCTGAAAATTGTTTTAGCTTTTGTTTATCGTGAAAGACTTTAATTTCATTGTCAAATCTGAAGCTTAACTTTTCTTTATATGGTATTCTTGGTTGGAATTCTTTTTTTTTTTTCAGCATTTGAATTACACTGTTCCAGGATCTTCTCACTTTCAAAGAATGTGATGAAAAATCAGTTGTTAACCTAATTGGTTTACCCCTGAATGTAATCTGCCTCCTTTCTCTTATAGCTTTTAATATTCTCTCCTTGTTCTGTATGTTGGCTATCTTCATAATTATATGTCTTGGAGTTGGTCTATTTTGGTTTTGAATGTTTGGGGTCCTGTAGGCTTCCAGGAATTGGCAATCCAATCCATCATTCATCTCTGGGAAGTTTTATAGAATTATTTCATTTAATATGTTGTCCATTCCTTTGGTTTGAATCTCTATGCCTTCTTCTATCCTGATGACTCTTAAATTTGTTTTTTGTTTTTTTATGACATCCCATATCTTTTGAATAAATTCCTGGTGGGATTTAAGCATCTTTTCTGTGTTTACTCAATTCTTTTCAAGTTGATAAACTTTGTCTTCATTATCTGATGTTCTGACTTCTACTTGATCTAGTCTATTTGTAATATTCTCGTTTGAGTTTTTAATTTGGTTTATATTTTCCTGCATTTCTAGGATTACTGTTTAATATTTTTTTTAAGATCTCTATCTCCTGGTAATGCTCATTCTTTGCCATTTGAATTTGTTTGCTTAATTCATTTTCAAAATATACTTTTATTGCTTGGACTTGCTGCCTCATGTCTTCTCTAATATTCCTTTCCATCTGAGTTCGGTATGCCTTGAGTTCTTTCCCTATCCCTGTTTCTGACGCTTCAAGGTCCTCCTGTAGATTTAAGTTGTCCTGCATTGTTTGTACTCCTTTTTTGCCCTTGTTTTTTCATGATGTTCACGTTACTTTCCAGCTCTATTTGATTGCTGTGTTTCTGCTTTATTCTTTAGATTTGTTTTGGTGTTGTATATCTCTGTTGTCTCTCCTTTGTGTTGGTAAACTATGCCTGCTAAAGTGGATTCCGCTTGGAAGTAATTCCGAAGGCCGAGCTCCAGTGATGTCACCTCTCTGCTTTGGCCGGCCCCAGGCTCCTTGCCGAGGTGTCCGAATTGGGGAGTGGGACTTGACTGTCTCTGGTTTGTTTCAGCTCTGGGTCACTGGCAGGCGGGCGGTCTCCAGCCGCCCAATTGCGCGGTTGGTCGCCAGCGGGCAGGCGGTCTCCAGCCGCCCAGTCACGCGGGCAGCAGGTGGGCTGTCGCCGTTGGGTTGTCAATCTCTAGCCACGCAGTCTCACGCTCGGTTGCCGGCGGGCGGGCATTCCTCAGCCCCCCAGTCACTCAGGCAGTGGGTGGAATGTCATGTGCAGGCCTGCGGTCTCCAGCCGCCCAGTCACAAGGGCCTGCCTTCTAGTCCTTTGGTTTCTCCTGCTTGTCCTGGTTTCTTTTTCTAGACCAGATTTCACCTGAGTGATGCCTCTCGGCAGTTCAAACTGTACTCTGTGCCTGCCGTTTGTTGGGTGTGGAGGGTGTCTTTTGGGAACCCAGACACTCTATTGTTTTGATTTTTTCCACTTACCCCTCCCCCAGCACTGGCTATACACGTTTCGTTATGGCCACTGATGGTAGGGGGAGTCGAAAGTCAGGTATCTCTAGTTTTTCTTGCGTCTTTATGCAGGCTTGCTCTGATTAACCCTCCCCCGGAAAGCCTAGGAGACATTTTATGTGAATTCCCCGCTGTATGAGAGATGAGCTGAGTAACACACATCTGTTTTATTGTTGCAGTCTATTGGAGAGGGGCGGTGGTTACTTCAGATCTCAAAGATGGTGGCCGCTTGTTTCCTTGGTGGAGTTTCTTTGGTGGGGGATAGAACTATACCACTTTCTTCCCTGTCTGAATTCCCAAACTCAGCCCGGGGATCAGTGGGAGCTCAGCGGGCAGGATTCCACAGAATCCGCAGCAACATTTCTCCCTGCTTCAGGTCACTTCTCGGTGGTGCCCCGCCATCTGAAACAGCAGGCCGGGCTGCATGATTCAATCAGCCCGGATCTCTGATTGCACAGTTGGCTATTGGGAACCCCGGCACTCTATTGTTTTGATTTTTTTTTTTCCGCTTGCCCCTCTCTCAGCGCTGGCTAGACAGGTTTTTTTCACCACTGATGGGAGGGGGAGTTGAAAGTCAGGTGCCTCTAGTTTTCCCCTATCTTTATGCAGGCTCCCTCTGATAATCTCTCCCCCAGAAAGCCTAGGAGAGATTTGATGCAAATTCCCCGAAGTATGGGAGATGAGCTGAGTAACAGTAACAGAATAACAACATTTTATTGTTGCATTCTGTAGGGGAGTGGCTGTCGTTACTTCAGCTCACCAAGATGGTGGCCGTTGGTTTCCTTCGTGGAGTTTCTATTGTGGGGGTTAGAACTGTACCACTTCCTTCCCCATCTGAAACCCTGAACTCAGCCCAGGGCTCAGTGGGGACTCTACTGGCAGAATTCCACAGAATCTGCATCAACGTTTCTCCGTGATTATTGATCGCATCTCGGTGGTGCCCTGCTGTCTGTAGCCACTGGACTGGTAGCGCGGATCAGTCAGACAGGATCTCCGGTCGCAGAGTTGGCTCATGTTTGAGACTCATTTACCGGACCTCAGTGCTAGAAATCCTTCTTCTAGGTTTCAGTGCACCCCCATTTTGCTGTAAGTTCCTAACAAGATAGTTTTTTGTCGTTCTTAGTCGTTAGTCACCTGCGCAGTGGCGCGGTACACTGGGTATGATGCTCTCTATTCGCGGCCATCTTGCAATGTCAAAATATTATGATTTGTATGCACCATTCACTGAAGTTAGTTTTCAGTATTAGGAAACAAATATGTATTTCAGGTGGATGAATATTTCTGAGAATAATCTTGTGAAAAGTTCATTATAAATCCTCATACATGAATATGAATAATTTTAGGAAGTGTATAATAAGACACATATATTTCATATTTTGAAAAATCGGGAGAGTATATATATATATATATATATATATATATATATACACACACACACACACAAACACACACACCGAGACATTAAAAAGTAGCAATATATATGCCAATCGAAATTCATCATTAAATATATAACATCCACTTATCGAAAAATATACATTTTACTGAAAATGGATTTATGCATAATGTTGGTCAACTAGGAAGCTCACCCATAGGTTGAATTTTCTGTTCCAACAGAGGTTAGGAGGAGTGATCTCTTCTCACAATTTTTATCTGCCATGTCAGCCACCTCAGAAGAATGTACATGTGATACCAGGTAGGATTCTATTTGTGCATATTAAAATACATGTGCTTAATAGGCTACAGAAAAAGGGAGAGAGGAATTCACATATTTGTTAATTTTAAAAACACATGGAGAACTATGTCAATAAACATTAAGGGATGTCCAACTACATACCATGCCTTCTCTGAATTGCTGGTATTTGTATTCTTTTTGGGTTACTATTCTCCATCATATAAGGATTAGTAGTCAGAGTCTAGTAGGGTATGGGTTAGTGTCAGAGATTCAGTATTTCAAATGGAAAATAGGAAAGTAAACCCAATGTGTTTGCAAATATGTGCTACACAAAAATCTTCCCACTCACATTAAAAACAATCCCTTGATATTACCCTCACTGAAAGAAATACACAATTAGAGGATAAGAGTTAGAAAATCTGTGAATACATACCCGGAATGGAATATGCTGAGGAGTTCACAACCTTGGAGGTGGTAGATGAGTTTCCAAAAGTAAAAGACAAGGTAAACACTCCACAACATGGAGCTCTGCAGGCCTAAAGACTTCTTGAGATACTGCCTCTGAGTTGGGACACTTAAAATGTATGTTGTTGTCGGTAGCTTTAGCATCCTATGTAGTGAGACCATCAAAACTGGGTCAACATCTATGTGACCTGGAGGACATGGTATCTTATTTTCCAATTAAAATGAGGCAGCAGTGCTGAATTCTCACTTTGTGGGTAAACTGTGGCAACTGGGGGATTAGTGTCTCTCCGTGTGGACTGTGAAGCCATTTGGTCATACTCTACTTTTCGTGGTGATTCTTGCTGCTGCACTGGGAGATTGGTATTGGCTTAATGAAATACAAGGAGTTTAACTGGGACACAGTGCTGGAGGGAGTTCTGTCACGTGTGGTGGGACAGGGTCTCCAGGAGAATGCACCAACCAGGCTTATGTCCAACATAGCTTGCCCCCTTGACCATATCAACCTGATTCTGAACATTGCCCAGAAACCTATCCATATAACAAGATGCCTTTACATATAAGGGTCTGCTGGCTGCATCATGTCAGTCACAAGCCATTTGAAAGCCAATGGCCAATCCACATGAAACCACCAGAGATGGTTTATCTCACACCTACCCACCTTTGCTGTAGGCCCACTACTCAGCAGGTTCCAACTTACTGGCATCTCTGTTCTACACCATTTTTGTGAAACCCAGTCAATCAAGGCACTTTCTCGTACACTCATGATCAGCAACAGGATCTCCAATGTTTTTCCAGTGCCACCTGGTAATGGGAATTTCAAAAATTTCATGGTATTTATCGAGCCCATTTTTTAAGGTTGAAGTTGGAGGCACTGAGGGTTTCATTTAATTCAGTAACCATTAAATGGTGAGGAAGCCCATTTCAATGAAAGCTCTGGAAGACTCTCACAGGCAAGGCTTCCCAAAGAGTTGCCAAATGGTCACATAAAGCCAGGCATATTGAGGTCTACAATGTAAAATCCTTGCGTGTTTTGACTCTCAACTATGGGTGCTAATTCTTTCAGAAAAAAATTATGTGATAACCTGGCTGAGATTCCCTGTGCTCTGTGGAAAGCCTTCCTGGGCACAGATCTCAGTTTCCAAGGGTGACTCTCATGCATGGCCTCCTAAAATCCCAACAAAACTCATGGCAATACCTCTCTGAGATCAGTTCCAGAACTCAGTCTCTAAGGGGAATCACACTAGAATTCAAGACCAGGTGGAGCCAGTCATATTTTTCAACAACCACACTAATAACCACAATTAAAACCAGAACACTTCCACATGGCCGTCATCTTCTTCCATATAGATACTCATTTTAACCTCTGGCTGGAGGTTTCCATGAGGGGCACAGCCCAAGACAGTGTCCAAAATAAGCTCCCTTGCCCCTCATTTGCTTAACGTTGGGGTGGCCTGAACACCTTCCTGTGAACCATGACTTATCAAATAGGCCTGCCGTTAATACTGCTCTGCTTCTCCAATTTGAGGACTACTGACTGTGGGGTTTAGATTCTTCATGTGAATTGGAATCATTGGAATCACCTATGGGCTAGCCTCTGAAGGGCTTTGAAGAACTCATTTGACCCAAAGGCACCCTATTCTCACTTGATAGAGGTCAGGAACCTTACAGAGGTAGGGAGAGACTTCATCCACAAAAACTGCTCTTTTGGCCATTTTGGTTTTGGATGAACACGTGGGATGTATAAGGTGCTGAGTATCTAACCACAGCCTCACACAGGGCCAAGAGGCTGTTTCAGAAACATCCATTTCCAAAGCAATTAAGCAAAGAGCCACAGGTGATGCCCATTAATTTCCATTTGAAAACAGTTTTCTTCAGGCTTCACAAATTAGTGTCCTGAGGTAAAGACCTTCCTGAAATTCAGGGCAACAGAACAATAGGTAAGCAAAAGGCCCAAAGAAGGGTTTCTCCTCTGAGACTTTCCTGGTCCCACTGATATCTGAGTTTTCTTAGATTCTCGCCATTCCCTTCAGCTATCCAGTACATCACCATTTCACAGAGCTTGGAGGTGGTACATATCTTGGACACAAAACCATGAGGCTATTCTGGAGAGTTTCCAGAATTCAGGAAGAAAACAGAAACTACTGAGAGCAGATGTTGCCCTTCAATAAGACAAGCTGCAGTCCATTTGTAAATTGGGCAGGATGAATGCTTGGAAGCTTTCTACTAGACAGGACACATCCATTGATGCATTCTCTTTTCTAATGTCTACAATCACGGACAGAGTGGGATACACAGACATAGAAGCACTCGCCTTGTCAAACGACTTACTGGAAACAGTCCACACCAATCCAAACAAAGAGCCTTTCCTACCTATTCTCAGAACATGAGACAAAACCACAAACCCACACACACACACTCAAAGGCACCTCCTTTGCTCAAGTAAGTCTGTGACTATCCATAGTGTCCTCAGAATGGTGGGCCATTGTATGTTCCCCCAAAATGGCCTGTCCTGTATCAGATCTGGTCTCCTTGGCCAACACTTTGAAGTTGTTAGGAGCCATGGGTGAGCCACTACCTGCTTTCCCAGGAAAAGCTCCTCTTCAGAGCTTTCCTGTCATTTGGCCATCATCACATCAGTAGGTACTAAGAAAGACTGACTCTGTTCTTGGTAAATCAAAACAAGTGAGACCACTGGGACTGGGACTGTGACTGGCTCTTGGTGCCTGTCTTCCAGGATCAAACGTCCAGAGAGTTCCATCACCAAGGCAGTGAGGTGAGGTCATTTCCTTCAGGAACTGAAAGAGGTCACTGACTTGGCAACCACTTTGTCCTAACAGTTACTTCTAAGGGTCCCATGAGATGGAGGCTGTCCCTACATCCTGTCACACTTTCACAGTTAGAATGGTATACCAACCATAGGTACCTGAGAACAGCTCTCCACACAGGCCTGGTTTGGTCCATCTTCTCTACATTAAGATGGTAGAGGCTGATTCAGACACATCCCTTCATCCTGACCAGATAGTTTGCCATGGAAGATGTCTTTTGCTCTCTCAGGTCCTTCATAGCTTCCTTCATCATCTCAGGGGATCATTTCTGCATATACCTTTGATGTTCTCAGCAGGTGGAAGATCCCCTACATTCCTGTATTGTAAGACCAACTCTGTCCCTCCTCTTCTGTAAAGTTAGATTGAGGGAAAAGTGTATGTTTAGGGTTAATAACATGTTTGATTTGCGTTAGGAATCTTTCTGCCGGATGAATAATGGTATTTGGAGCCTGTGATATTTACAAAAATATATAGGTAAAATATAAGTATAAAAACAGAAATCTAGGTAAGATTGGAAGCCAGAAGGGAACTGGGCCCTTGAGTGGGATACTTAGGTTTGAATTATGTTCTGCACATGTGTCTCAGATAAATTGATATACAATGGCATAGGACCTTATACCTTGGATAATTGATTGTCGAAGAGAACATCGAGTCAAAAAACTATAGTCAGTAGCATTAGGAAGATAGTCAGTAGGTTTAGAAAGAAGAGTGAGTATAGGATTTGGACCAAAAGTTCTTTAGCAATAGGGTTTCGGGTAGAGAGTGAATGTAAATGTCAGCATATGTGAAGTGTCAGTCACAATGATGAACTGGGGGAAATATGTATGAAAGCAGGTATCAATAAAGATATTACCAAATCAGGCAAAGTATGAAGTGAGTGATAGGATTAGACATTTTCAACATGGTTGAGGTTGAATATATAATCTTAGGAAGAAACAAATATGTAGTCACCAATTTGATTTACATTTGAGAGCATTAGGCAACCTGGACATGGTTCTTTTTAGTAATCCACGCTCCCTTGGCATTTAGGCTTTGATACAATCATGAGTGTGACCTTCGTTTTTTGTGTCCAGAATATTCCTGTGATAAAATCTATATATAGATAAGGTGACATGAGTATTTCTTCCACCATTTCTGGGAGCAATATTTTGAAGACGTATAAATTAGTATTGAAGGGACAAAGAAGAGTACACTGTATCTATGAATATAGAGATAATGCATTAATAGACAATACTGTGAATAAAAAGCATAACTGGTTCCAACTTTAAATAATGGATTGAATTGAATCGTGAACATATAGAGGAAATCTTATATTGATATACAATTATTCATTCCAACCAGTTATACATCTAATGTTAATATTAATGTTATGGTTCATCATGAAGAGTGTGTGAGTTTAGCTTTGAAATTGATTATGGAAATTGAAAATAATGTATTTGGAAAGAAGTCTCATGAAAAGACCAGTCAAGTAACATGGAGGAATACATGTGTTCTGAAGCAAGAAGTGTTTGAAAGTGAAACAAATTCCTATATATTTTAAACTTGTGGAAGAAATACATATCCTATGATGTGCAAAAACTGAAGAAATAGTAATGTACCAGTGTTGGATTAAAATGAAGGTCAATATAGACATCATGTCCCATAGGAATCTACTGACATTGATGTTAAACTGGGTCAGTTACTGTAGAAATATTAGGATTTGTAAACACCATTGATTGAAATTAGTTTTCAGTACTGGGAAATAAATATGTATTTCAGGTGGATGAATATTTCTGAGAATTATCTTCTGAAAAGTTGATTATAAATTTATATACATGAACATGAATGAATTTACAGAGTGTGTATAAGTCACATACCTTTCATATTTTGAGAAATCTGGAGTGTATGTATATATATATATATATATATATATATATATATATATATATATATATATATATATATATTTTAAATAAACACAAATATACATTAAAAAGTATCAATATATATGCTAATCGTAATTCATCATGTAATATACATCATTCAAAGATGCAAAATATTTATTATACTGAACATGGATTTATGTATAATATCGTTCTACTGGGAAGCTTACACATAGTTTGAATTTTCAGTTCCCACAGCGTTTAGGAGGACTGATCTCTTCTCACAATTTGTATCTGCCAATTCAGCCAACTCATGAAAATGTACGTGTGATACCAGGTAGGATTCTGTATGTGCATATAAAAATACATGTGCTGAGTAGGCTACAGAGAAAGGGAGACAGGAATTCACATATTTGTGAACTTTATAAACACATGGAGGACTATTTCAATTAAAAATTGAGTAGATTTATAACACCTACCCTTAATCATGCAAAAGGGAAGTCCAACTGTACAGCATGCCTCCTCTGAACTGCTTGTATTTTTATTCTATTTGGGTATTATTCTTCATCATATTAGGATTAGTAGTCAGAGTATAGTAGGGTATGAGTTACTGTCAGGGATTCAGTATTTCGAATGGAAAATTGGAAATGGATCAATGTGTATGCAAATTAGTGTTACACAAAAATTTTCCCACTCTCATTTAGAACAATAACTTGACATTACCTTCACCCCAAGTAAGACACAATTAGAGAAAAAGAGTTAGAAAATCTTTGAATTCATACCTGAAATGAAAACTTCTCCGGATTTCACAACCTTGGAGATGGTAGAGGAGTTTCCAAAAGTAAGGGACAATGTAAAAACTCCACAAACATGAAGATTTGCCAGCCTAAAGACGTCTGGAGAAACTGCCTCTAAGATGGACAGTTGAAATATATGTAGTTTTCAGGAACTTTAGCTTTTTTTCTAGTAAGACCATCAAACGTCTTTATGCATCTCTGTGACCTGGAGGACATGGTTTATAATTTTCCAATGAACATGAAGCAGTAGTGCTGAATTCTCTCTTTGTAGGTGAACTATGGCCACTGGGGGCTATGTGTCTCCCCATGTGGACTGTGAAGCCATTTCATCATCCTCCACTTTTTATAGTGTCTCCTGCTGCACTGAGAGTTTTGTATTTGCTTCATGAAATACAAGGAGTTAAACTTGACCACAGTCCTGGAGGGAGTTCTGTCACATATGGTGGGTCAGGGACTGCAGGAGAATGCACCAACAGGACTTGTATACCACATAGGTTGCCTCCGTGACCATAGCAACCTGATTCTGAACATTGCCCTTAAACCTCTCCATATAACATGATGCGTTTACATACAATGTTCTGCTGGCTGCACCATGTCAGTCACAAGCCATTTGGAAGACAATGGCAGATCCACATGACCCCACCACAGATGTTTTATCACACACTTAATCACCTCTGCTCTAGGCCCACTATTCTGCAGGCTCCAAATTACTGGCATCTCTGTTCTACACCATATTCATGAAAGCCTGTTAATCAAGGCACTGTCTGGTACACTCATGATCAGCAACAGGACATCCAAAGGTTCTTCAGTGCCACCTGGTAATTGGAATTTTAAATATTTCATGGTATTTATCTAGCCAATTTTCAAGGATGAAGTTGGAGGCACTGTTTATTTCAATTCATTCAGGAATCATTCAATGTTGAGGAAGATCATTTCAATGAAAGCTCTAGAGAACTCTCAAAGGCAAGGCTTCCCAAAGAGTGGCCAAAAGGTCACACGAAGCCACGCCCATTGAGGTCTAAAATTGAGGTCCATGTGTTTTTTGACTATCAAATATGGCTGCCAAGTCTTTCAGGATTAAATCATGTGATATCCTGTCTGAGATTCCCAGTGCTCTGTGGAAAGCCACCGTGGGCATAGATCTCAGTTTCCAAGGGCGACTCTAATGCGTGGCCTCTTAAAATCCCCACACAATTTATGGCAATTCTTCTTTGATATGTGTTCCAGAACTCAGGCTCTAAGGGGAATGACACCAGAGTTCAAGCCCAGGTGGATCCAGTCATCTCTTCCAACTGCCACAAGAATGACCACAATTAAAACCAAAAGACACCCACATGGCCCTCATCTTCTTAAATATAGACATTCATCTTAACCTCTGGCTGGAGGTTACCATGCAGGATGCATCCCAAGAGAGTGTCCAAAATAATGTCGCTTGCCCCTCATTTGCCTAAAGTGAGGGTGACATGGACACCCTTCCTGTGAACCAGGAGTGATCAAATAGGCCTACCATTAATACTGCTCTCCTTCTCCAATTTGAGGCCTACTGACTCTCAGGTATAGATTCTTTATGTGATATGGAATCTTGAGAAAACACAAGCACCTCTGCAGGGATTTGAAGAACTCATTTGACCTAAAGGACTCCTATTCACACTTGATGGAGGTAAAGAACCTAACAGAGGAAGGCAAGAGACTCATCCACAATGAGTGATTTTTTGCCATTTTGGTTTTGATTGCACAAATGGAATCTATCTTTAGATCTACCATGTGCTGAGAATCTAAGCCACAACCTCACACAGGCCCAAAAGGCTGATTCGGACACGTCCCTTTTCAAAGCAATTAAGCAAAGAGCCACATGTTATGCCCATTTATTTCCATTTGAAAACAGTTTTCTTCAGGCTTCACAAAGGGGTGGCCTGAGGCAAAGACCTTCTTGACATTCAGGGCAACATAACCATAAGTATGCAAATGAACCAAAGCAGGGTTTCTCCACTGAGAGTTTACTGGTCACACAGATATTTGAGTTTTCTAAGATGTTCCCATTCCCTTCAGCTATCAAGCACATGGCCATGTCACAGAGCTTGGAGGTGGTACACATCTTGGACTCAAAACCATGGGCCTATTCTTGAGGTTTGCCGGAATTCAGGAAGAAAACAGGAACTTAGAAAGTTAGTAGGTGTTTCTTATGCATAAGGCGAGCCACAGTCCATTCCTAAATCGGGCAGGAAGAATGCTGGGAAGCATTCTACTAGACAGGACACATCCTTGATGCATTCTCTTTTCTAATGTCTACAACCACGGACAGAGTGGGAAACACAGACATAGAAGCACTCGCCTTGTCTAACGACTTACTAGAAACAGTCCACTCCAATCCAAACAAACTGCCTTTCCTACCTATTCTCAGAACATGAGACAAAACCACAAACTCACACCCACACCGACAAAGGCACCTCCTTAACTCAAGTAGGTCTGTGAATATCCAGAGTGTCCTCTGACTGGTGGACCATACTATGTTCCCCTGAAATGGCCTGACCTGTGTCAGATCTGGTCTCCTTGGCTAACTCTGTGAAGGTGTCAGGAGCCAGAGGTGAGCCACTACCTGCTTTCTCAGAAACGGCTCCTCTTTAAAGCTTTCCTGGCATTTGGCCATCCTCACATCAGTAGTTACCAAGAAAGACTGACTCTGTCTTTGGTAAATCCAAACAAGTGTGACCACTGGGACTGAGACTGGGACTGGCTATGGGTGACTGGCTTCATGAATCCCAAGTTCAGAGATTTTAATCACCAAGGAAGTGAGGTGAGGTCACTTCCTTCAGGAACTGAATGAGGTTACTGCCTTGGCAACCACTTTGTCCTACCAGTGGCTTCCAAGTGTCACATGAGAAGGAGGCTGCCCCTACTTCCTGTTACACTTTCACAAGATAGAACGGTATATCAATCATAGGCGCCCTGGGACAGCTACCCACACAGGCTGGGTTTGGTCCATTTTCTCTACATTAAGAAGAGAGAGGCTGATTCAGTCAGAACCCTTCATCCTGACCAGGTTGTTTGCCACTGAAGATGACTTTTGCTCTCTCAGGTCTTTTATAGCTGCCTTCATGTTCTTCAGAGATCATTTATGCATGTACCTTTGAGGTTTTCATCAGGTGAAAGATCTCATACAACTCTATCCCTGCTCTTCTGTAAAGTTAGATTGATGGAACAGTGAATGGTTAAGGTTAACAACATGTTTGATTTGGGTTAGAAATCATTCTGCTGGATGAATGATGGTATTTGGAACCTAAAATATTTAAAAGAATATAGAGGTGAAATATAATTATGAAAACAGAAATCTAGTTTAGATTCGAAGCCCAGAATGGCATTGGGACCTTGACTGGGATAATTAGCATTGAATTATGTTATGCACAGATGTCTAAGATGAATCTATAATCAATGGCATAGGATCTTCTACCTTGGATGATTGAATGTACAAGAGAACATCGAGTCAAACAGGGACAGTCGGTAGGATTAGGAAGATAGTCGGTAGGTATAGGAAGAAGAGTGAGCATAGTATTTGAAACAAAAGTTCTTTAGCAATAGGGTTTTGGTTAGAGAGTGAATATTTGTCAGCACATGTGAAGAGTCAATCACAATGATGAACTTGGGAAATATGTAGGAAAGCAGATATCAATAAAGACATTACAAAATCAGGCAAACTATAAAGTGATAGGATTAGACTTTTTCAAAGGGTTCAGGTTGAATATATAATCTTAGGAAGAAACACATATGTAGTCACGAATAGGATTGACATTTGAGAGAATTAGGCAATGTGGACATGGATGTTTTTAGTAATCCATGCTCACTTTCCATTTAGGCTTTGGTACAATAATAAGTGTGACCTTTGCATTTGGTGTCCAGAATATTACTGTAATAAAATGTATATGTAGATCATGTGGCATGCGTATTTCTTCCTCCATTTCCGGGAGCAATATTGTGAAGACGAATAAATTAGTATTGGGGGTACAAAGAGGCGTATGCTGTGTCTATGAATATAGAGATTATGCATACATAGATCATACTGGGAAAAATATAACTGGTTCCAATTAAATAATGGATTGAATTGATATCTGAAAATATATAGGAAATCTTATATTGATATACAATCATTCATTCCAAAGAGTTATACATCTAATGGTAATCTTAGAGTTATGGTTTATAATGAAGGGTGTGTGAGTTTTGTTTCAAAAGTGATTACGGAAATAGAAAATAATGTGTTTGGAAAGAAGTCTCATGAGAAGACCAGTCAAGAAACATGGAGGAATACATGTGTTCTGAAGCAGAAAATGATTGAAAGTGAACCAAATGCCTATAAACTTCCTAACTTGTGGAATAAATATATATCCTATTATGTGCATAAACTGAAGAAATAGTAATGTAACAGTGTTGAATAAAAATGAACTTCAAAATACACATCATGTTCCATAAGGAATCTACTTGCATTGATGTAAACCTAGGTCAGTTACTGTAGAATGGAAAATTGCAAAATAAATCCAATCTGGAATGGGAAATTCTCAGGAGTTCACAACCTTGGATATGGTGGAGGAGTTTCTCAAAGTAAGGGACATTGTAAACACAACACAAACATGGAGCTCTGCTGGCCTAAAGACTTCTTGAGAAACTGGCTAAGAGGTTGGGCACTTAAATTTATATTGTTGTCTGGAGCTATAGCTTCTTTTGTAGTGAGACCATCAAAGCTGGGTGTGCATATATGTGACCTGGAGGACATGGTATCTTATTTTATAATGAACATATGGCAGCAGTACTGAATTCCCTCTTTCTAGGTAAACTGTGGCCACTGGGGGCTAAGTGTCTCCCCATGTGGACTGTGAAGCCATTTGTTCATTCTCCATTTTCGTGGTGTTTCTTGCTGCTGCACTGGGAGTTTGGTATTTGCTTAACTAAATACAAGGAGTTCAACGGGGACAAGTGCTGGTGGCTACCCCTACTTCATGTGACACTTTCACAAGTTAGAATGGTATATCAACCATAGGCACCCGGGAACAGCTCTCCACACAGGCCATGTTTGGTCCTTCATATCTGCCTACATCTTCTCCAGGGGTCATATCTGCATGGACATTTGAGGTTCTCAGCAGGTGGAAGATCCCCTATATTCCTGTATTGTAAGACCAACTCTGTCCAGCTCTTCTGTAAAGTTAGATTGAGGGAACAGTGTATGGTTAGCATTAATAACTTGATCAATTTGGGTTAGGAATTATTCTGAGGGATGAATAATGATATTGGGAATCTGCTATATTTATAAGAACATAGAGGTGAAATATATGTATGAAAACAGAAATCTAGGTAAGATTTGAAGCCCAGAAAGGAATTGGGCCCTTGATTGGGATACTTAGCATTGAATTACCTTCAGCAGAGATTTCTTGGATAAATCAATATACAATGGCATAAGACTTTGTACCTTGGATGATTGAATTTAGAAGGGAACATCAACTCCAAAAGGGATAGTCGGTAAGATTAGAAAGACAGTCGGTAGTTTTCGGAAGAAGTGTGAGTATAGAATTTGGAAAAAAAAATTCTTTAGCAACAGGGTTTCGATTAGAGAGTGAATGCCAATGTCAGCACATGTGAAGAGTCATTCACAATGATGAACTAGGGAAAAAATGTAGGAAAGCAAATATCAAGGAAGACAATAGGAAATTAGGCAAAGTACAAAGTGATTGTTAGGATTAGACATTTTCAACAGGATTGAGTTTGAATATATAATCTTAGGAAGAAACAAATATGTAGTCACCAAAGAATGACATTTGAGAGCATTAGGCAACCTGGACATGGATGTTTTTAGTAATCCATGTTCACTTTCCATTTAGGCTTTGTAAAATCATAAGTGTGACCTTTGCAGTTTTGTCAAGAATATTACTGTGATAAAATGTATATGTAGATCAGGTGACATGAGTATTTCTTCCACCATTTCCGGGAGCAATATTGAGAAGACGTATAAATTAGTATTGGGGGTACAAAGAGGTGTACGCTGTGTCTGTGAATATAGAGATAATGCATGAATAGACCATACTGTGAATAAATAATATAACTGGTTCCACTTTAAATAATTCATTTAATTGATATCTGAAAATATACAGGAAATCTAATATTGATATAAAATCATTCATTCCAACCAGTTATACATCTAATGGTAATATTAGGTTATGGTTTATCATGAAGGGTGTGTCTGATTTTCTTCAAAAGGATTATGGAAATCGAAAATAATGTATTTGGAAAGAAGTCTCAAAAAATCCAGTCAAGAAACCTGGAGGAATACATGTGTTCTAAAGCAGGAAGGGATTTAAAGTGAACCAAATGCCTCTAAATTTGTGAACATGTGGATGAAATATATATGCTATGATGGGCTAAACGTGAAGAAATAGTAATGTAGCAGTGTTGAATAGAAATGAAGTTCAAAATAGACATCATGTCCCATAGGAATCTACTTGCATTGATGTTAAACTGGGTCAGTTAATGTAGAAATGTTAGGATTTGTATGAACCATTAACTGAAGTCAGATTTCAGTAATGGGAAACAAATATGTATTCAAGGTGGATGAATATTTCTGAGAATAATCTTCTGAAAAGTTGATTATAAATCCACATACATGAACATGAATGAATTTAGGGAGTTTATATAATACACATATATTTCATATTTTAAAAACCTTGGAGAGTCACACACACACACACACACACAGACACATGCACAGACATTAAAAGTAGCAATATATATGCCAATCGCATTTCATCATGAAATATATATAATCCACATATCGAAAAATATTCATTTTGCTTAACATGGATTCATGTATAATGTTGTTCTACTAGGAAGCTGACATAGGTTGAATTTTCAGTTTCAACAGCGTTTAGGAGGAATGATCTCTACTCACAATTTTTATCTTCCAAGTCAGTAGCCTCAAAAGAAATTATGTGTGATACCAGGTAGGATTCTATATGTGCGTATAAAAACACATGTGCTGAATAGGCTACAGAGAAAAGGAAACAGGAAGTCACATATTCGTTACCTTTAAAAACACATGTAGAACTATTTCAATTAAAAATTGACAATTTTTATAATACCTACCCTTTATCATGCAAAAGGCAAGACCTAGTATACACCATGCCTCCTCTGAACTGCTTGTATTTCTATTCTCTTTGGGTTATTTTTCTTCACCATATTAGGATTTATTGTCAAAGTCTAGTAGGGTATGGGATAGTGTCAGAGATTCAGTATTTTGGATGGAAAATAGGAAAATGAATCCAATGTGTACGCAAACATATGCTACACAAAAATCTTCCAACTCTCATCAAGAACAATGCCTTGTCATTACCTTCGACCCTAGTAAAACACAATTAGAGGAGAAGAGTTAGAAAATCTGTGAATTCATATGTGGAATAAAATATACTCAGTAGTTCAAAAAATTGGAGGTGGTAAAGGAGTTTCCAAAAGTAAGGGAAAGTTTAAACAGTCCACACACATGGAGCTCTGCTGGCCTAAAGACTTCTTGAGAAAGTCCCTCTGAGGTTGGGCACTTGAAATATATTTTGTTGTATGGAGCTTTAGCTTCCTTTGTAGTGAGACCATCAAAGATGGGTCTGCATCTATGTGACCTGGAGGACATGGTTTCTTATTTTCCAATGAACATGAGACCGTAGTGCTGAATTCTCTCTTCCTAAGTAAACTGTGGACACTGGAACCTAAGTGTCTCCCCGTGTGAACTGTGAAGCCATTTGGTCATCCTCCACTTTTCGTGGTGTTTCTTGCTGCTGCACTGGGAGTTTGGTATTTGCATCACGAAATACAAGGAGTTCAACTGGGACACAGTGCTGGAGGGAGTTCTGTCACGTGTGTATGGTCAGGTTCTGCAGGAGAATGCACCATCCAATATTCTATCTCTCATTGTTTGCCCCCGTGTCCATAGCAACCTGATTCTGAACATTTACCTGAAACCAAACCATATAACAATTTGCCTTTACATATAAGGGTCTGCTGGCTGCACCTTGTGAGTCACAAGCCATTCTATATAAATGCCACATTTTTAATCCATTCATCTAATGAAGGGAATCTAGGTTGGTTCCACAGTCTTGCAATTGTGAATTGTGCTGCTATGAACATCGATTTATCAGTATCTCTGTAGCATGCTCTTTTTAGTTCTTTAGGGAATAGACTGAGAAGGGGAATAGGTCAAATGGTGGTTCCATTCCCAGCTTTCCAAGAAATCTCCATACTGCTTTCCAAATTGGCTGCACCAATTTGCAGTCCCACCAGCAATGTACAGGTGTGCCCTTTTCCCCACATCCTCGACAGCACATGATGGCGTTTGACTTCATAATGGCTGCCGATCTTACTGCAGTGAGATGGTATCTTAGGGTGGGTTTGTTTTGCTTTTCTCTGACTGCTAGAGATGGTGAGCATTTTTTCATGTACTTATTGATTGATTGTATGTCCTCCTCTGAGAAGTGTCTGTTCAGGTCATTGGCCCATTTGTTGATTGGGTTATTCATTTTCTTATTGTTTAATTTTTTTGAGTTCTTTGTATACTCTGGATATTAGGGCTCTATCTGAAGTGTGAGGAGTAAAGATTTGTTCCAAGGATGTAGGCTCCCTATTTACCTCTCTTATTGTTTCTTTTGCTGACAAAAATGTATTTAGTTTGAGTAAGTCCCATTTGTTGATTCTAGGGATTAACTCTGGTGCTATGGGTGTCCTATTGAGAAATTTGGAGCCCGACACCACAGTATGTAGATGGTGGCAAAAGTTTTCTTCCACCAGATGCAGTGTCTCTGATTTGATATCAACCTCCTAGATCTATTTTGAGTTAACTCTTGTGCATGGTGAGAGGAGGGGATTCAGTTTCATTTTGTTACATATGGAATTCCAGTTTTCCCAGCACTATTTGTTGAAGATGCTATCCTTCCTCCATTGCATGCTTTTAGTCCCTTTATCAAATATAAGATAGCTGTAGTTTTGTGGATTGGTTTCTGTGTCCTCTATTCTGTATCACTGGTCCACCCGCCTGTTTTGTCACCAGTACCATGCTATTTTTGTTACTATTGATCTGTAGTATAGTTTGAGGTCTGGTATCGGTATACTGCCTGATTCACACTTCCTGCTTAGAGCTGTTTTTGCTATTCTGGGTCTTTTATTTTTCCATATGAATTTCATAATTGTTTTATCTATTTCTACAAGAAATGACCTTGAGATTTTGATTGGCATTGCATTAAACCTATAGAGAACTTTTGGTAATATCGTCATTTTGATGATGTTAGTTATGCTTATCCATGAACAGGGTATATTTTTCCATCTTCAAAGATTTTCTTCTATTTCTCTCTTTAGGGTTCTGTAGTTTTCATTGTATATGTCTTTCACCTCTTTTGTTAGGTTGATTACCAAGTATTTTATTTATTTTTTTGATGATATTGTGAATGGACTGATTGTCCTCATTTCCATTTCAGAGGATTTGTCGCTGATATACAAAAATGCCTTTGATTTATGCGTGGTGATTTAATATTCTGCCACTTTGCTGAATTCATTTATTACCTCTAATAGTTTCTTTGTAGACCCTTTTGGGTCTGCTAGGTATAGAATCATGTCTTTTGCAAATAGCGATAATTGGAGTTCTTCTTTTCCTATTTTAATGCCTTTAATTTCTTTAGTCTTTCTAATTGCTCTGGCCAGTGTTTCGATAACTATGTTGAACAGAAGGGGTGAGAGAGGGCATCATTGTCTTGCTCCAGATTTTAGGGGGAATGCCTTCAATTGTTCTCCATTCAGAATGATGCTAGCCTGAGGCTTAGCAAAGATTGCTTTTACAATATTGAGGTATGATTCTGTTATCCCTAGTTTTTCTAGAGTTTTGAACGTAAAGTGATGCTGTACCTTGTCAAATGCTTTTTCTGCATCTCTCGAGATGATCATATGGTTCTTATTTTTAAGTCTATTGATGTGATGAATAACATTTATTGATTTCCGTATATTGTACCAGCCTTGCATCCCAGGAATGAATCCTACTTGATTATGGTGCACATTTTTTATATATATATGTTTTTGTGTCTGATTCGCCAGAATTTTTTTGAGGATTTTTGCATTTTTCCTGAAATACCTTGAAAAGTATTGGTTTTTTTTCTTCTTTAAAGGTTTTGTATAATTCTGCTCTATACCCATCCGGTCCTGGGCTTTTCTTAGTTGGTAGTATTTTGATAGTTTCTTCTATTTCCTCAATTGATATTGGAATGTTTAAGTTGTCTATATCCTCCTGACTCAATCTGGGCACATCATATGACTTAAGAAATTTATCAATGCCTTCACTATATTCTATTTTATTGGAGTATATTAATTCAAAATAATTTCTGATTTTCTTCTGTATTTCTGAAGTGTCTCTTGTTATATTTCCTTTTTCATTTCATATGCTAGTAATTTGAGTTCTCTTTCTTCTTCTCTTTGTTAGCATGGCTAAGGGTCTGTCGATTATATTTATTTTTTCAAAAAACCAATGTATTGTTTTGTCAATTTTTTAAATTGTTTCTTTTGTTTCGATTTCATTAATTTCTTCTCTGATTTTAATTATTTGTTGCCTTCTACTTCTTTTGCTGTTGTTTGCTCTTGTTTGTCTAAGATTTTGAGATGAAGTATGAGATCATTTATTTGTTGGTTTTTTCTTTTTCTAAGGAATGAACTCAAGCAATGAATTTTCCTCTTGGAACTGCTTTCAATGTGTCCCATAGATTCCGATATATTGTGTCTGTGTTTTCATTTATCTCTAAGAATTTTTTAATTTCTTCCTTGATGTCTTCTATAACCCATTGATCATTCAGAAACCTATTGTTCATTCTCCAAGTGATGAATGATTTTTCCTTCTTTTTTTATCGTTGATTTTTAATTTCATTCCATTATGATCAGATAAAATGCATGGTATTATCTCTACTCCTTTTTATTGTCTAAGAATTGCCCTGTGACATAATATATGATGTATTTTTGAGAAGGATCCATGTTCTGCTGAGAAAAAAGTGTAACTTCTTGATGATGGGTTGTATATTGTATATATGTCAATTAAGTCTAGGTTATTAATTGTGTTATTGAGTTCTATAGTTTCCTTATTCAACTTTTGTTTGGAAGATCTGTCCAGTGGTGAGAGAGGTGTGTTCATGTCTCCCATGATTACTGTATTGTGGTCTATTAGACTCTTGAAATTGAGAAGAGTTTGTTTGATGAACAAAGCTGCACCATTGTTTGTGGCATATATATTTATGATTGTTATGTCTTGTTGGCGTATGGTTCCCTTGAGTAGTATGTAGTGTCCTTCTTTATCCCTTTTGATTAACTTTGGCTTGAAATCTATTTTATTTGATATGAGTATGGACACTCCTGCTTGTTTCCGAAGTTCATAAGAGTGATACGATTTTTCCAAGTATCACCCTCAGTCTATGTATGTCTTTTCCTATAAAATGCGTCTCCTGTAGGCAGCATTTTGTTGGTTCTTGTTTTGTGATCCATTCTACTAGCCTGTGTCTCTTAATTGGTGAGTTTAAGCCATTAAGATTTTTGGTTATTATTGAGATATGGGTTGTTCTTCCAGCCATATTTGTTTATTTATGTTACTAAACATAGTTTGTTTTCCTCTTTGATTATTTTCCCCCCTTTAATGTCCTACCTCCCACTGTTGGTTTTCATTGGTATTTTCCATTTCCACTTCCTGTAATGTTTTGCCGAGGATGTTTTGAAGAGATGGTTTTCTAGCTGCAAATTCTTTTCACTTTTGTTTATCGTGGAAGGTTTTAATTTCATCTTCCATCTGAAGCTTAATTTCGCTGGATACATGATAATTGGTTGGAACCCATTTTCTTTCAGTGTTTGAAATATGTTATTAAAGGATCTTCTAGCTTTCAGAGTCTGTGTTGAAAGATCAGCTGTTATCCTGGTTGGTTTACCACTAACTATAATCTGCTTCCTTTCTCTTGTAGCTTTTAAAATTCTCTCCTTATTCTGTATGTAGGGTATCTTCATTACAATGTGTCTAGGTGTGGATCTCTTATGATTTTGCACGTTTGGCGTCCTGTAGACTTTTAGGATTTGGGATTTTGTCTCATTCTTAAAGTCTAGGAATTTTTCTCCTATTATTTCATTGAATAGATTGCTCACTCCTTTGGTTTGGACCTCTATACTTTCCTGTATCCCAATGACTCTTATGTTTATTCTCTTTATGTTATCCCATATTTCTTGCAGTTTTGCTCATGGTTTCTTAACAGTCTTGCTGAGCTGTATATGTTCTTTTTGAGTTGAAATACTTTGTCTTCATTGTCTGATGTTCTATCTTCTAAGTATTCTGCTCTGATGGTAGTATTCTCAATTGAGTTTTTAAGATGGTTCATTACTTCCTGCGTTTCTAAGATTTCAGTTCGTTTGTTTTTTATAACCTCTATCTCCCTGGATAGTTGATCTTTGCTACTTGGATTTTTTTATGTAATTCATTGTCGAAGTGATCTTTCATTAACTGATTTTTGCTGTCTAATGTCTTCCTTGAGATTCCAGATCACCTGAAGCATGTATATCCTGAATTCTATATCTGACATTTCATATGCTGCATCTATTACCTCTTCTAAAGTTGAGTTGACCTGCATTGCTTGTGGTCCTTTCTTTCCTTGTCTTTTCATACAGCTTGCGTTTCTTTCTGCTTGGGAAACTGTTGTGTTTTTGTAATTTTCCCCCTGTATATTTATATTGCTCTTGTATTGTGGAAAAGTCTCCATTGCAGGTGCGGTTGGCGGCTGTGCTGCTCCTCCAATTGGGGTGATCTGTCTACCATGCTGACCGGCCGCTAGGCCTGTTCTGCCGGTCGGTCGTACGTCTGCCTACCTTGCAGGCATGGGTGTCGGCTCTGCTCTGCCCCTACTCCAATTGGGGTGACGTGACTACCACGCCGGTGGGTCGCTGGGCCTGTTCCAGGCACAGGTGGCAGCTCTGCTCTGCACCTCTGGCTTGATGACAAATTGAGAGAGACTCAGATGTTTGTGACTCACTTTCTTTACCAGGAGACCAACTATTTCTCTCGCCGCTGGTATCGATGAAGTTATCTCCTCCACTGCTTTGTGATCACATCAGATGTCTGCCATGTTGGTATCCCATGTAAATGGCAGCATTTCATTCCCTTTGTCAGGTGACCAAAGCAACGGGTGAGTCCTGACCGGCCCTCACAAGCCCCGTCTCAATCCTGTTGCCACTGTCTATGAAGGCTCAGTTGGCATTTACCTCTACAGTATTCAGCAGGACCCAGACCAAGAAACTGTTTCCGCAGGTTCTTTAGCCCTGGGCCAGAACAGTTCCGGGACCCGGAATTCAGCCGCTCCGGGCTCGGTGTATGTTCTGATAGGAGAACGATCCAAGAAGCAATTTTCATGGGTTCTTTAGCACTGACCCTGAGTAATTTGTCTGCAAGATGAAGGCGAATGGCAGCCTGAAATTACCTATTCTGTATCTGAATGAGCTGTGATCAGTCGAAAACAGGGATGGTGACATCAGCTCTCCAAGATGGTGACCGCTATCTTCCTCTGTGGTCTCACCGGTGTGGAAAACCGAATTGGACCGCTTCCTTCCCCCATTTCAAACCCAGAATTCAGCACTGAGCACAGTGATTGCCCAGATGGCAGGAGCCCGCATAATCCACAGACTGTATCTTTGTGTTGCTCTCTCATCGTTTCCCAGCGCGCATTGCAGACACTAGCCGTGGGGCGATTTGCTAAATAAGCAGCGTGACCCTCCGTGAGGACAAATTGCTGGTGTTTGAGTCCCCGTAGCTGGTCCTTGTGCAATGGAAATCCTTCCTGTAGGTTTTGGAGCACACCAATTTTCCTGGAAATTTCTAATAAGATAGATTTTAGCCGTTCTAACTCGTCCTTCTCCTGCAAAGTGACGCGGTACAGGTGGGTAATGAACTCCCATCGCTGCCATAATATGATCCCCTGAAGTTAGTTTTCAGTACTAGGAAACAAACATGTATTCAGGTGGAAAAATATTCCTGAGAATAATCTTCTCAAACGTTGATTATAAATCCAAATACATGAATATGAATGAATTTAGTTAGTGTATAATAAGACACATATATTTTATATTTTGAATAATCAGCAGAGTGAATACACACACACACACACACACACACACACACACACACACACACACACCTAAATACAGACATTACAAAGTAGCATTATGTATGGCAATCGAAATTCACCATGAAATATATATCATCCACAGATCCAAAAATATTGATTTTACTAAATATGGATTTATGTTGTTCAACTAGGAAGCTCACCCATAGGTTGAATTTTCAGTTCCAACAGCATTTAGAAGAAGTGTTTTCTTCTAACAATTTGTATTTGCAAAGTCAGTTACCTCACAAATATGTACGTGTGATACCATGTAGTATTCTATATGTGCATATAAAAATGCATGTGCTGAATCAACTACAGAGAAAGGGAGACAGGAATTCACATATTTGTTAACTTTAAAAACACATAGAGAACTATTTTAACTACAAATTGACAAGATTTATAACACCAACCCTTTATCATGCAAAAGGAAAGTACAACTATACACCATGCCTCCTCTGAACTGGTTGTATTTCTATTCTGTGTGGGTTATTTTACTCCATCATATTAGGATTAGTAGTCAGAGTCTAGTAGGTTTTGGGTTAGTGTCAGGGATTCAGTATTTCGAATTGAAAATAGGAAAATAAATTCAATATTTATGCAAATATGTGATACAAAAAATGTTCCCACTCTCATCCAGAACAATGCCTTGACATCATCTTCTCTTAGAGGACATGATTTACAAAAATCTGTGAATACATATCTGGAATGGAATATGCTCAGGAGTTCATATACTTGGAGGTGGTATAGGAGTTTCCAAAAGTAAGGGACAGGGTAAACACTCCACAAACATGGAGCTCTGCTGGCCTAAAGACTTTTGAGAAACTGCCTCTGAGTTTGGGCACTTGAAATATATGTTGCTGTCAGGAGATTTAGCTTCCGTTCTAGTTAGACCATCATAACTGGGTCTGCATCTATGTGACCTGGAGGACATTGTTTCTTAGTTCCCAATGAACATGAGGCAGCAGTGCTGAATTTTTTCTTTGTAGGTAAACTGTAGCCACTGCACGCTAAGTGTCTCCTCGTCTTTACTGTAAAGCCATTTTTTCATCCTCCACTTTTTGTGGTGTTTCTTGCTGCTGCACAGGGAGTTTGGTATCTGTTTCTTGAAATACAAGGAGTTCCACTGGGACAAAGTGCTGGAGGGAATTCTGTCACATGTGGTGGGTCAGGGTCTGCAGGAGAATGCACCAAGCAAGCTTCTTTCCCACAGAGCTTGCCCCATTGACCATAGCAACCTGATTCTGAATATTGTCCTGAAACCTCTCCATATAACAAGATGCTTTTACATACAAGGGTCTGCTGGATGCAAAATGTCAGTCACAAGCCATTTGGAAGCCAATGGCAGATAAACATGGCCTCACCACAGATGTTATTTCAGACACCTCCCCACCATTGCTCTAGGTCAACTACTCAGCAGGCTCCAAATTACTGGCATCTCTGTTCTACAGCATTTTCGTGAAACCAAGTCAATCAAGGCACTGTCTGGTATACTCATAATCAGCAACAGGAATCCAAAGTTTCTCCAGTGCCACTTGGTCAAGGGAATTTCAAAAATTTGGTGGTATTTATCTAGCTATTTTTTAAGGATGAAGTTGGAGGCACTGTGGGTTTCCAATCATTCAGGAACCATTAAATGGCGAGGAAACTCATTTGAACGAAAGAAATGGAGAACTATCACAGGCAAAGCTTCCCAAAGTGTGGCCAAAAGGTCACATGAAGCCAGGCTCATTGAGGTCTACAATGTGAGCTCCATGTGTGTTATGACTCTCAACTATGGCTGCCAAGTCTTTAACAATAAAATCGTGTGATATCCTGGCTGAGATTACTTATGCTCTGTGGAAAGCCACCCTGGGCCTAGATCTCAGTTTCCAAGGGCGAATCTCGTGTGTGGCCTCCTAAAATCTCAACACAATTCATGGCAATACTTCTCTGAGGACAGTTCCACAACTCAGTCTCTAAGGGAAATCACACCAGAGTTCAAGCCCAGGTGGAACCAGACATCTCTTCCAACCGCCACACAAATGACCACAATTAAAAACAAAAGACTCCCACATGGCACTCATCTTCTTCCATATAGACACTAATAATAACCTCTGGCTTGAGGTTTTCATGAGGGGCACAGACCAACACAGTGTTCAAAATAAGCACCCTCGCACCTCATTTGTCACAAGTCAGGGTTGCCTGGACACCCTTCCTTTGAACACGGAATGATCATAGAGCCCTGCCTTTAATACTGCTCCACAATTCCAATTTGAGGCTTACTGACTGTGGGATTTAGATTCTTTATGTGAACTGGAGTCATGAGTAATCACAAGCACCAGTGGGCTAGACTCTGCAAGGCTTTGAAGTACTCATTTGATGCAAAGGATCCCTATTCTCACTTGATGGAGATCAGGAACCTTACAGAGGAAGGCGAGAGACGTAGTCAACAATAAATGCTTTTTGGACATTTTGGATTTGGGTGCACACATGGGATCTTTCTTTAGGTCCATTAGGTGCTGAGTATCTAAGCCACAGCCTCACACAGGGCCAAGTGGCCAATTCAGACACATCCCTTTCCAAACAATTAAGCAAAGAGCCCCAGGTGATGCCCATTCATTTCCATTTGAAAACTGTTTTCTTCAGGCTTCACAAAGGCGTGGCCTAATCAAAGACCTTCCTGTTATTCAGTGCAACAGAAGAATAGGTATGCAAAAGGCCCAAAGCAGGGTTTCTCCACAGAGACTTTACTGGTCACATTGATATCTGAGTTTTCTGAGATGCTCCAATTCCCATCAGCTATCCTGTACATGGCCATGTCCCAGAGCTTGGAGGTGGTACATATCTTGGACACATAACCATGAGCGTATTATGGTTTGTGGCCAGAATTCAGGCAGAAAACAGGAACTTAGGAAGACAGTAGGTGTTGCCCATCCAGAAGGCAAGCCAAGTCCATCTATAAATTGGGAAGGATGAATGCTGGGAAGCTTTCTACTAGACAGAACACATCCATTGATGCATGCTCTTTCTAATGTCTTCATCCACGAACACAGTGGGATACCCAGACATAGAAACACACTCCTTGTCAAACGACTTTCTAGAAACCATCCACTGCAAAATGAACATACTGCCTTTCCTACCTATTCTCAGAAAATGAGACAAGACCACAAACTCACACCCAACCCACAAAGGCACCTCCTTCCCCCAAGTAGGTCTGTGACTATCCGGAGTGTCCTCTTACTGGTGGGCCATACTATGTTCCCAGAAATGGCCTGTCCTGTCTCAGATCTGGTCTCCTTGGCCAACTCTGTGAGGTTATTAGGAGCCAGCGGTGAGCCATTACATGGAGATGACTTTTTCTCTCTCAGGTCCTTCATAGCTGCATACATCTTCTCCAGGGATCATTCCTGTATGGACCTTTGAGGATCTTAGCATGTGGAAGATCTGCTACATTCCTATATTGAAAGACCAACTCTGTCTCTAATCTTCTGTAAAGTTAGATTGAGGGAACAGTGTATGGTTAGGATTAATAACATGTTCGATATGAATTAGGAATCATTCTGCAGGAATGATTGGGAAGCTGCAATATTTACAAGAAAATATAGGTGAAATATTAGTATGAAAACAGAAATGTAGGTAAGATTTGAAGCCCAGAAGGGCATTGGGCCCTTGATTGGGATACTTAGATTTGAATTATTTTCTGCAGAGATGTCTCAGATAAATTCAGTACAATGGCATAGGACCTTGTATGTTGGATGATGGAATGTTGAAGAGAACTTCTAGTCAAAAAGGGATAGTTGAAATTATTAGAAAGATATTCAGTTTCAGAAAGAAGAGTGAGTATAGGTTTTGGACAAAAGTTCTCCAGCAATAGGGTTTCGGATAGAGAGTGAATTTAAATGTGAGCACATGTGAAGAGTCAGTCACAATGATGAACTGGGGAAAATATGTCGGTAAGCAGATATCAATAGAGACATTAAGAAATCAGGAAAAGTATAAAGTGAGTGATAGGATTAGATATTTTCAACAGGGTTGAGTTTGAATATATAATCTAAGGAAGAAAAAAATATGTTGTCACAAATAGGATTGACATTTGAGAACATTAGGCAACATGTACATGGATGTTTTTAGTAATCCATGCTCACTTTCAATTTAGGCTTTGGTACAATCATATGTTTGACCTTTGCATTTTGGGTCCCGAATATTACTGTGATAAAATGTATATGTAGATTGGGTGACATAAGTATTTCTTATACCATTTCTGAGAGCAATATTTTGAAGATGTATAAATTATTATTGGCGGTACAAAGATTTGTACTCTGTGTCTATGAATATAGAATTAATGCATGAATTGACAATACTGTGAATAAATAATATAACTGTTTCCACTTTAAATAATGGATTGAATTGATATGTGAAAATATACACAAAAACTTATATTGATATACAATCATTCATTCCAACCAGTTACACATCTAATTGTATAATTGCGTTATGTTTTATTATAAAGATTGTGTGAGATTTGCTTCAAAAGTGATTATAGAAATCGAAAATAATGTGTTTGGAAAGAAGTTTCATTAAAAGACCAGTCAAGAAACCTGGAGGAATACATGTGTTCTGAAGCAGTAAGTGATTGAAAGAGAAACAAATGCCTATAAATTTGTGAATTTGTGGATGAAATATATATCCTATGATGTGCATGAACTGAAGAAATATTAACGAACCAATGTTGAATAAAAATGAACATCAAAATACACACCATGTCCCATAGGAATCTAATTGCATTGATGTTAAACTGGGTCAATTACTGTAGAAATATTAGTATTTGTATGCACATTCACTGAAGTTAGTTTTAAGTACTAGAAAACAAATATGTAGTTCAGGTAAATGAATACTTCTGAGAATAATCTTGTGAAATTTTTATTATAAATCCACATACATGAACATGAATGAATTTCGGTAGTGTATATAAGACACATATATTTCATATTTTGAAAAATCTTGAGAGTGTGTATATATATATATATATATATATATATATATATATATATATATATATATAAACACACACCCAAAACCCACACAGAGATATTAAAAAGTACCAATATATAAGCCAATCAATATTCATCATGAAATATATAACATCCACAGATGCAAAATAATTTATTTTACTGAGCATGGATTTATGTACAATGTTGTTCTCCTAGGAAGCTCACACATAGGTTGAATTTTCAGTTCCAACTGCTTTTAGGAGGAGTGATCTTTTCTCACAATTTGTATCTCCAAGTCAGCCAAGTCACAAAAATGTACGTGTGATACCAGGTAGGATTCTATATGTGCATATAAAAATACATGTGCTGAATAGGCTACAGAGAAAGGGCATATAAAAATACATGTGCTGAATAGGCTACAGAGAAAGGGAGACAGGAATTCACGTATTTGTTAACTACAAAAACCCATGGTGAACTATTTTAATTTAAAATTGACTAGATTTATAACACCTACACTTTATCATGCAAAAGGCAAATCCAACTATACACCATGCCTCCTCTGAACTGTTTGTATTTCACTTCTGTTTGCATTCTTTCTCTCCACCATATTAGGGTTAGTAGTCAGAGTCTAGTAGGGTATGGGTTAGTGTCAGGGATTCAGTATTTTGAATGTAAAATAGGAAAATGAATCAAATGTGTATGCAAATATGTGCTACACAAAATCTTCCTACTCTCATTCACAACAATACCTTGACACTATCTTTGCCCCAAGTAAGACAAAATAAAAGAAGAAGATTTAGAAAATCTGTGAATACATATCAGGAATGGAACATGGTTACGAGTTCACAATATTGGAGGTGGTAGAGGAGTTTCCAAAAGTAAGGGACAGGGTAAATACTGCACAAATATGGAGATCTGCCAGCCTAAAGACTTCTGGAGAACCTGCCTCTGAGGTTGGCCACTTGAAGTATATGTTGTAGTCAGGACCTATGGCTTCCTTTCTAGTGAGACCACCAAAGCTGGGTCTCCATCTATGTGACCTGCAGAACATGGTTTCTTATTTTCCAAAGAACGTGAGGCAGCAAGGCTAAATTCTCTCTTTGTAAGTAAACTCTTGCCACTGAAGGCTAAGTGTGGCCCCGTGTGGACTGTGAAGCCATTTGGTCATCCTCCACTTTTCATGGTGTCCTTGCTGCTGCACTGGGAGTTTGGTATTGGCTTCAGGAAATACAAGGAATTCAACTGGGTCACAGTGCTGGAGGGAGATCTGTCACGTGTTGTGCGTCAGGGTCTGCAGGAGAATGCACCAACCAGGCTTCTATCCCACATAGCTTGCCCCCTTGACCATAGCAACCTGATTCTGAACATTGCCCTGAAACCTCTCCATTCAACAAGATGCCTTTACATACAAGGGTCTGCTGGCTGCACCATGTCAGTTACAAGCCTTTTGGCAGATCCACATGACCCCACCACAGAAGTTTTATCACAGACCTGCAAAACACTGCTCTAGGCCCACTACTCAGCAGACTTTAACTTATTTGCATCATTGTTCTACACCATTTTCATGAAACCCAGTCAATCAAGGCACTGTCTGGTACACTCATGATGAGCAACAGGAAATCCAAAGTGTATCCAGTGTCACCTGGTGATGGGAATTTTAAATTTTTATGATGTTTATCTAGCCATTTTTCAAGGATGAGGTTGGAGGCACTGTGGGATTTAATTCATTCTGGAAACATTAAAAGGTGAGAAAGCCCATTTCAATGAAAGATCTGGAGAACTCTCACAGGCAAGACTTCCCAAAGAGTGGCCAAAAGATCAAATGAAGCCAGGCCCATTGAGGTCTACAATGTGAGGTCCATGTGTGTTTTTACTCTCAACTATGGCTGTCAAGTCTTTCAGAATAAAATCATGTGATATTCTGGCTCAGATTCCCAGTGCTCTGTGGGAAGCCCCCCGGGCCTAGATCTCAGTTTCCAAAGGCCACTACCATGTGTGGCCTCCAAAAATCCCAACACAATTCATGGCAATACATCTCTGCAGTCATTTCCAGAACTCAGTCTCTAAGAAGACTCACACCAGAGTTCAAGCCAAGGTGGACCCAGTCATCTCTTCCATCAGCCAAACAAATGACCACAATTAAAACCAAAACACTCCCACATGGCTCTCAACTACTTCCACATAGTCACTCATCATAACCTCTGGCTGGAAGTTTCCATGAGGGCTGCAGCTGAAGACAGTATCCAAAATATGCTCCCTACCCTCATTTGTCTAATGTCAGGGTGGCTTGACAACCTATCTGTGAACAAGGAGTGATCAATTAGGCCTGCCATTAATACTGCTCTGCTTCTCCAATTTGAGCCTTATGTCTGTGGGGTTTAGATTCTTTATGTGAATTGGAGTTATGAGAAAATCCAAGCACCTATGGGCTTGCCTCTGCAGGGCTTTGAAAAACTTTCTGAACCAAAGATACCTATTCTCACTTGATGGAAGTCAGGAACCTTACAGAGGAAGGCGAGAGACTTCATCCACAAGACTGCTCTTTTTCCATTTTGGTTTTGGATGCACACATGAGATCTTTCCTTAGATTCATCAGGTGGTGAGAATCTAAGTCACAGCCTCACACAGGGCCAAGAGGCTGATTCAGACACATCCCTTTCCACGGCAATTAAGCAAAGAGCCACAGGTGATGCTCATTATTTTCCATTAGACAACTGTTTTCTTCAGGTTTCACAAAGGGGTGGACTGAGGCAAAGACCTTCCAGACATTCAGGGCAACGGAACAATAGGTAAACAAAAGGCCCATATCAGTGTTTCTCCACTGACACTTTACTGGTCACACTGATATCTGAGTTTTCTGAGTTCCTCTCCATTCCCTTCAGCTATCCAGTACAAGGCCATGTTATAGAGTTTGGAGGTGGTACATATCTTTTACACAAAACCATGAGCCTATTCTTGAGAGTGGCCAGAATTCAGGAAGAAAACAGGAACTTAGGAAGATAGAAGGTGTTGCCCATTCATAAGGAAAGCCGTAGTCCATTCATAAATTTGGCAGGATGAATGCTGAGAAGCTTTCTACTAGACAGAACAATTCCATTGATGCATTCTCTTTTCTAATGTCTATAACCACAGACACAGTGGAATACACAAACCCACAACCACACCCACAAAGGCAACTCTTTCCTCCAAGTTGTTCTGTGACTATCCAGAGTGTCCTCTGACTGGTGGGCCATACTATGTTCCCCAAAATTGCTTGTCCTGTCTCAAATCTGCTTTCCTTTGCTAACTCTGTGAAGTAGTCAGGAGTCAGCGGTGAGCCAATACCTGCTTTATCAGAAAAGAATTATCTTCAGAGCTTCCCTGGCATTTGGCCATCCTCACATCTGTAGGTAAGTGCCGCAGCCCGGCTGGCTGGGCAAAATAACCGGGGGGGTGACGAACAACTTGGGTAGACTGATGCAGCAGGAGTGGAAGCCAATTATTGTTGAATAAGAGCGGTATTTATACATTTTACACAGCCTATCTAATTAGCATGAAATAGATACAGCAGTCAAACAATAAGGAATCTCCACACTTAATGGCTCGCTTTTGTTACTTCACAAACCACTCCCTCTGGCATTTTGCCAGGCGCCATCCAGACTTTTTTTACAGACTCTAACATTTCTCTGGCAAAATAACAGGTGCCAATCTGACTTGTTTACAGACCTTAACAGGTAAGAAGAAAGACTGACTCTGTCTTTGGTAAATTCAAACAAGTGAGACCACTGGGACTGGGATTGGTAATGGCTCTGGGTGCCTGGCTTCCTGGATCCCAAGTTCAGAGACTTTCATCATCAAGGAAGTGAGGTGTGGTCACTTCTTTCAGGAACTGAATGAGGTAACTGCCTTGGCAACCACTTTGTCCTAACAGTTGCTTCCAAGGGTCCCATGAGATGGAGGCTGCCCCTACTTCCTGTGACACTTTCATATGTTAGAATGGTATATCAACCATACGCACCTGGGAAGAGCTTTCCGCACAGGCCTGGTTTGGTCTACTCTACATTAAGAAGAGTGAGGCTGATTCAGACACATTCCTTCATCCTACCAGGTTCTTTGCCATGGAGATGTCTTTTGCTCTCTCAGGTCCTTCATAGCTGCCTACATCTTCTCCAGAGATCATGTCTGCATGTACCTTTGATGTTCTCAGCAGGTGGAAGATCCCATACATTCCTGTATTGTAAGACCAACACTGTCGCTGCTCCTCAGTAAAGTTAGATTGAGGGAACAGTGTATGATTAGTGTTATTAACATGTTCGATATGGGTTAGGAACCATTCTGCTGGATGAATAATGGTATTGGGAACCTGTGATATTTATAAGAATATAGAGGTGAAATATATGTACGAAAACAGAAATCTAAGTAAGATTTGAAGCCCAGAACTTCATTTGTCCCTTGATTGGGATACTTAGCGTTGAATTACATTCTGCACAGATGTTTCAGATAAATCGATATACAATGGCATAGGACCTTTCACCTTGGATGATTGAATGTAGAAGAGAACATCCAGTCAAAAAGTGATAGTCGGTAGGATTAGGAAGATAGTCGGTAGGTTTAGGAAGAAGAATGAGTGTAGGATTTGGAACAAAAGTTCTTTAGAACTAGGGTATCGCTAAGAGAGTGAATGTAAATATCAGCACATGTGATGAGGAAGTCACAATGATTAACTGGGGAAAATATGTAGGAAAGCAGATATCAATAGAGACATTACAAAATCAGGCAAAGTATAAAGTGAGTGACAGGATTAGACATTTTCAACATGTTTGAGTTTGAATATATAATCTTTGGAAGAAACAAATATGTAGTCACCAATAGGATTTTCATTTGAGAGCATTAGGCAACCTGGACATGAATGTTTTTAGTAATCCATGTTCACTTTCCATTTAGGTTTTGTACAATCATAAGTGTGACCTTTGCTTTTTGTGTCCAGAATATTACTGTGATAAAATGTATATGGAGATCAGGTGACATGGGTATTTCTTCCACCATTTCTGGGAGCTATATATTGAGGACGTATAAATTAGTATTGGGGGTACAAAGAGGTGTACCTGTGTCTATGAATATAGAGATAATTCGTGAATAGACTGTACTGTGAATAAATAATATAACTGGTTCCACTTTAAATAATGGATTGAATTGATATCTGAAACTAAGTAAGAAATCTTATATCGATATACAACCATTCATTCCAACCAGTTATACATCTAATGGTAATATTAGTGTCATGGTTTATTGTGACGGGTTTGTGCATTTTGCTTCAAATGTGATAATGGAAATCGAAAATAATGTTTTTGGGAAGAAGTCTCATGAAAAGAGCAGTTATGAAACATGGAGGAATACATGTGTTCTCAAGCAGGAAGTGATTGAAAGTGAAACAAATGCCTATAAATTTGAGAAATTTTGATGAAACATATATGCTATGATGTGCATAAACTGAAGATAGTAATGTACCAGTGTTGAATAAAAATGAACGTCAAAATACACATCATGTCTCATAGAGTCTACTTGCATTGATGTTCAACTGGGTCAGTTACTGTAGAAATATTAGGATTTGGGGGGGAATTAATAATACAATTTATTTTAGCACTAGCATGCCACAGAATGTAGAGGAAAGATCAATGGATTTTTAGTTATAGCACTAATAATCTAACATTTAGTGACTATTTTGGATAGTCTAGAAATTACATAAGGCTATGTAACATATTTTTTTTTATTTAACATTCATCAAAGCTTGGAATTTTCGTAATATTTCTTCTTTTTTCTTTTTTTATTTTTTCAGTTGTTGATTGACCTTCATTTTGATTATTTGTATGTGGTGCTGAGAATAGAACCATGTGCCTCACACATGCTAGATAAGCATGTTACCTCTGAGCCACAAACCCAGCCCCTCCACTTCTATCTTAACATCATACACTCATGTCCCTCTTCTTTACTCACTTTCTTCCTCATTTTCCCCCTTCTCTCCCTTCCTTTTTGGTTTCCCCTCCATATCTATTTTTCTCTCATGTCATTACAAACAGTAGTATGCTATGAAATTTAAATTTAAGACTGTTTTTTATAGTCATTCTTTTTCTTGAGAAAATTTAAAAATTATAATCACCTGATAGATATATTACAATACATTTATTATACATATGTATCTATATTCATGCATATGCATTACATATATATATATATATATATATATATATATATATATATATATATATATATTTAAAAGTACTTTGATTTTCCTGTTAGAAATAATATAGACCAAGTCTTTCTTAATTCTCAATTCTTCCATAATTAACATCTTACAGTGAAAATCAAATAAACATATTTAAGTAAACAGGTATCATTCTTATTTATCAATACTGATAATTTAAAGTTTTATATCACATTAAGCTGTAATGTGGCATATTAACTCTTATGAATTAGAGAAATTTTATTTGAACAACCTATTATTTAAGGACCATATGCACTGACATTTTAAATGGCTTTCTTGTGATTTCAATTTCTATCAATTGTGTATTAATTGCCAAATACTTATTTTAGTACTTTTCATGTTCAAAATTGATATAAAGTCAATTGTTTAATTCTTCTTGTAAGTAGTTACTAATTACAGTAGGGACATTATTAATAATACTACATCTTTATAAGAAAAATGGTACAAATTTATTTTCATGCAAAATTAAGAATAATTGTATGCTCTAGATGTTTGATTGTTGATACATATAACAAAGAGCTTTTGATGAGTCTCTTCCCCAGTAAAACATAAAATGCAAAGATATAGTTAGGTTTGTATCTCCAAATAAAGATAAAAAAAATACACATTATCAGCTAGAAACTATTAAATAAAAGATGAAAAGAACAATCCAACACATTGTACGAACTTGTCAGATGAGGTAGTATTCTGGAAGAATAGCCTAAGACTAGACCTTGTCCATGACAAAATATTCACGAAAAAAATGAAATATGAAAAGTGTAGAAAATGCTATGAATTTTTCATGAAGTTAGGTGAATTATCCTTTAATCTCAATTTATGTGCATTTTCTGGTAAAATAAATTTGTGATATTCACAAAACAAAGTTTCTGTATAGCAAAATGAATACATCTGAACCCATTTTTAGCTGATTTCTTCCCACTAAATTTTAAACCTTTATTTATTTATTTATTTTTATTGGTTGTTCAAAACATTACAAAGCTCAAGATATATCATCTTTCATGCATTTGACTCAATTGGGTTATGAACTCCCATTTTTTCCCCAAATACGAATTGTAGAATCACATCGGTTACACATTCACATTTTTACATAATGGCATATTAGTGACTGTTGTATTCTGCTACCTTTCCTATCCCCTACTATCCACCCTCTCCTCCCCTCCCATCTTCCCTCTCTACCTCATCTGCTATTGTTCAATTCTCTCCATTGTTTACCCCTCACTTCCCCTCACAACATCTTATATGCAATTTTGTGTAACATTGAGAGTTTCCTACAATTTTCATAAGCTTTCCCTTCTCTCTCCCTTTCTCTCCCCCCATTCGTCTTTGTTTAATGTTAATCTTTTCCTCATGCTCTTCCTCCCTGTTCTGTTCTTATTTGCTTTCTTTATAACAGAGAAGACATTTGGCATTTGTTTTTTAAGGATTGGTTAGCTTCGCTTAGCATAATATGCTCTAATGCCATCCATTTCCCTGCAAATTCTATGATTTTGTCATTTTTTGTGCTGTGTAATACTCCATTGTGTATAGATGCAACATTTTTTTTATCTATTAATCTATTGAAGGGCATCTAAGTTGGTTCCACAGTCTAGCTATTGTGAATTGTGCTGCTATGATCATTGATGTGGCAGTATCCCTATAGTACGCTATTTTAAGATCCTGAGAGAACATTCCAAGAAGGGTGATAGCTGGGTCAAATGGTGGATCCATTTCCAGCTTTTCCAGGAATATCCATACTTCTTTCAAAATTGGCCTCACCAATTTGCAGTCCCACCAGCAGTGTACAAGTGTATCCTTTTCCCCAAATCCTCGCCAACACTTATTGTTGTTTAACTTCATAATGGCTGCTGATCTTACTGGAGTCAGATGGTATCTTAGGGTGGTTTTGATTTGCATTTCTCAGACTGCTAGAGATGGTGAGCATTTTTTCATGTACTTGTTGATTGATTGTATGTCCTCCTCTGTGAAGTGTCTGTTTAGGTCCTTGGCCCATTTGTTGATTGGGTTATTTGTTATCTTATTGTTTAATATTTTGAGTTCTTTGTATATTTTGGATATTAGGGCTCTATCTGAAGTGTGAGGGGTAAAAATTTGTTCCCAGGATGTAGGCTCTCTATTTACCTCTCTTATTGTTTCTCTTCTTGAGAAAAAACTTTTTAGTTTAAGTAAGTCCCATTTGTTTATTCTTGTTATTAACTCTTGGGCTATTGATGTCTTATTAAAGAATTTGGAGCCCGACCCCACAGTATATAGATCATAGCCAACTTTTTCTTCTATGAGACGCAGTGTCTCTGATTTGATATCTAGCTCCTTGATCTATTTTGAGTTAACTTTTGTGCATGGTGAGAGAACGGGATTCAGTTTCATTTTGTTGCACATGGATTTCTAATTTTCCCTGCACCATTTGTTGAAGATGCTATCCTTCATCCATTGCATGTTTATAGCCACTTTATCAAATATAAGAAAGTTGTAATTTTGTGGATTGGTTTCTCTGTCCTCCATTCTATACCATTGGTCCACCTGCCTGTTTTGGTACCAGTACCACACTGTTTTTGTTACTCTTGCTTTGTAGTAAAGTTTGAACTCTAGTATCGCTATACCTCCCGATTCACACTTCCTGCTTAGAATTCCTTTTGCTATTCTGTGTCTTTTGTTTTTCCATATGAATTTCATGATTGCTTTATCATTTCTACAAGAAATGCCGTTGGGATTTTGATTGGCATTGCTTTAAACCTGTAGAGAACTTTGGGTAATTTCGCCATTTTGATGAATTTAGTTCTGCCTATCCATGAACAGGGTACATTTTTCCACCTTCTAAGATCTTTTTCTATCTCTCTCTTTAGGGTTCTGTGGTTTTCACCTCTTTTGTTAGGTTGATTTCCAAGTATCTTATTTTTTTTGAGGATATTTTGAATGGAGTGGTTTTCCTCATTTCCATTTCAGAAGTTTTGTTGCTGATATACAGAAATGCCTTTGATTTATGCATGTTGGTTTTATATCCTTCATTTATTAAATCTAGCAGTTTCTTTGTAGACCCTTTTGGGTCTGTTAAATATATTACCATGTCATCCACAAATAGCGATAATTCAAGTTCTTCTTTTCCTATTTTTATGCCTTTAATTTCTTTTGTCTGTCTAATTGCTCTGGCTAGTATTTCAAGAACTAAATTGAATAGAAGTGGTGATAGAGGGCATCCCTGTCTTGTTCCAGATTTCAGAGGGAATGCCTTCAGTTTTCTCCATTTAGGATGATCCTAGCCTGAGGTTTAGCATATATAGCTTTTACAATGTTGAGGTAAGTTCCTGTTATCCCTAGTTTTTCTAGTGTTTCGAACATAAAGGGATGCTGAACTTTGTTGAATGTTTTACTACATCTATCGAGATGATCATATGGTTCTTGTCCTTAAGTCTATTGATGTGGTGAATAGCATTTATTGATTTCCGTATATTGAACCAGCCTTGCATTCCAGGGATGAATCCTACTTGATCATGGTGCACAACTATTTTGATATGTTTTTGTATTCAATTCACACGGATTTTATTGAGAATTTTTGCATCCAACTTCATTAGAGATATTGGTCTGTAGTTTTCTTTTTTGAAGTGTCTTTGTCTGGTTTTGGGATCAGGGTGATTTTGGACTCCGAGAATGAATTTGGAAGAGCTCCTTATTATTCCATTTCTTGATATAGCTTGAATAGTATTGGTATTAATTCTTCTTCGAAGGTTTTGTTGAACTCCGCTGTATACCCATCAGGTACAGGCCTTTTTTTGATTGGTAGTCTTTTGATGGCTTCTTCCATTTCTTTCTTTGTTTTTGGTCTGCTAAAATTGTGTGTGTCTTCTTGACTGAATATGGGCAGATCGTATGACTTAAGAAATTTATCAATATTATAACTATCTTCTATTTTATTGGAATATAGGATTTCAAAATACTTTCTAATTATCTTCTGTATTTGTGTACTGTCTGTTGTGATATTGCCTTTTTCATTCCGTATGTTAGTAATTTGAGTTCCCTCTCTTCTTCTCATCCTTAGCGTGGCTAAGGGCCTGTAAATCTTATTTATTTTTTCAAAGAATCAACTTTTAGTTTTATCAATTTTTTCAATGTTTTTTTTGTTTGTTTCAGTTTCGTTGATTTCTGCTCCAATTTTAATTATTTCTTGTCTTCTACTACATTTGCTGTTGTTTTGCTCTTCCTTTTCTAGGTTTTTGATGTGTACTGTGAGTTTATTTATTTGTTGTTTTATTCTTTTTTTGAGGAAAGAACTCCAAGAAATGAATTTCCCTCTTAAAACTGCCTTCTTTGTGTCCCATAGATTCCAGTATGTTGTGTCTGTATTGTCATTTGATTCTAAGAATTTTTTTTATCTCCTCCTTTATGTCTTCTGTAACCCATTGATCATTCAGTAGAATATTGTTCATTTTACAAGTGATGTAGGATTTTTCCTTCCTTCTATTCTCATTGATTTCCAGTTTCATTCCATTATGATCAGATATGGTGCATGGTATTATCTCCACGCCTTTATATTTACTAAGAGTTGCCCAATGGCATAATATATGGTCTAACTTGGAGTAGGATCCATGTGCTGCTGAGAATAAAGTGTATCCACTTGATGATGGTTGATATATTCTATATATGTCGGTTAAGTCAAGGTTATTGATTGTGCTGTTGAATTCTATAGTTTCTTTATTCAGTTTTTTATAGAGGATCTGTCTAATGGCGAGAGCGGTGTGTTGAAGTCACCCATAATTATTGTGTTGTAGTCTATTTGACTCTTGAACTTGAGGCGAGTTTGATTTATAAGCGTTGCAGCTCAATTGTTTGGTGCATACCAATTGATAATTGTTATGTCTTGTTGGTGGATGGTTCCTTTTAACAATATATAGTGTCCTACTTTATCCCTTTTGATTAACGTAGGTTTGAAGTTGATTTTATATGATATGAGTATGGCCACTCCTGCTTGCTTCCGAGGGCCATGTGAGTGGTAAGATTTTTCCCAACCTTTCACTTTCAGCCTGTGTATGTCTTTACCTATCAAAAGAGTCTCCTGAAGGCAGCATATTGTTGGATTTATTTTTTTGATCCAGGTTACTAGCCTATGTCTCTTGATTGGTGAGTTTAGATTTTTAACATTTAAGGTTACAATTGAAATATGATTTATACTTCCAGTCATGTTTATTTATTTATTTATTTTAATTTGGGTAGTTTTTACTTTTTGGTTATTTTCTTACCCCTTTACTGAGATACCTCCCGCTGTTAGTTTTGGGCACTATTTTTCAATTCCTCTTCTTGTAGTATTTTGCTCAAAATGCTTTGCAGTGCTGGTGTTCTGTCTGCGAATTCTTTTAGCTTTTGTTTATCAAGAAAGACTTAATTTCATTGTCAAATCTGAAGCTTAATTTTGTTGGATACAGTATTCTTGGTTGGAATCCATTATTTTTCAGTGTTTGAAATACATTGTTTAAAGATATTCTCGCTTTCAAAGTCTGTGATGAAAAATCAATTGTTAACCTAATTGGTTTACCCCTGAATGTTATCTGCCTACTTTCTCTCGTAGCTTTTAATATTCTCTCCTTGTTCTGTATGTTGGCTATCTTCATAATTATATATCTTGGAGTTTGTCTATTATGGTTTTGAATGTTTGAGGTCCTGTAGGCTTCCAGGATATGGCAATCCATTCCATCTTTCATCTCTGGGATGTTTTCTAGAATTATTTCATTTAATATGTTGTCCATTCCTTTGGTTTGAATCTCTATGCCTTCTTCTATCCCGATGACTCCCAATTTTCGTTTTTTTATGACATCCCATATCTCTTGAATAGTTGCTCATGGGATTTAAGCATGTTTTCTGTGTTGACTATATTCTTTTCAAGTTGACAAACTTTGTCTTCATTATCTGATGTTCTGACTTCTACTTGATCTAGTCTATTTGAAATATTCTTGTTTGAGTTTTTAATTTGGTTTATAGTTTCCTGCATTTCTAGAATTACTGTATGATTTTTTAAAAGATCTCTATCTCCTGGTAAACCTTGTTCTTTGCCATTTGAATTTGGTTGTTTAATTCATTTTCAAAATATACTTTTATTTCTTGGACTTGCTGCCTCATGTCTTCTCTATTATTCCTTTCCATCTGAGTTAGGTATGACTTAAGTTTTTTCCCTATCCCTGTTTCTGATATTCTAGGTTCTCCTGTAGTATTAAGTTGTCCTTCATTGTTTCTACACCTTTTTTTCCCCTTGTTTTTTCATGATGTTCACGTTATTTTCTGGCTCTATTTGATTGCTGTGTTTCTGCTCTCTTCTATAGATTTGTTATGGGTTTATATATCTCTGTTTTCTCTCCTTTGTGTTGCTAGACTATGCCTGCTTAAGTGGATTTCGCTGTTAAGGAATTCTGACAGCCGAGCTCCAGTGATGTCACCTCTCTGCTGTGGTTAGCCCCAGGCTCCTTGCCGGAGTGTCCGAATTGGGGGGGTGGACTGGATTGTCTCTTGTTGGTTTCAGCTCCCGGTCGCTGGCATGCCGGCAGTCTCCAGCCACCCAGTAGCGCGGGCAGCGGATGGGCTGTCGCCGGCGGGTGGGTGATCTCTAGCCACACAGTTGCGCGTTCGTTCGTCGGCAGGCGAGCGTTCTCCAGCCGTCAAGACATGCCGTCAGCAGGTGGGCTGGCGCCGGCAGGAAGCTGGTCTCCAGTTGCCCAGTCACACTGGCAGCGGTCTGGCGTTCTCCAGCCACCCAGTCAGGAGGGCCTGGCCTCTAGTCCCCTGGTTTATCCTGCTAGTCCTGATTTCTCCTGCTAGACCAGATTTCTCCTGAGTGATGCTTCTCGGCAGCTCAAACTGTTCTCCGGGTCTGCCGTTTGTTGGGTGGGGAGGGTGTCTATTGTGAACCCTGGAACTCTATTGTTTTAATATTTTCCGCTTGCCCCTCGCCCCGCACTGGCTAGAAAAGTTTCATTTTTGCCACTGATGGGAAGGGGAGATGAAGGTCAGGTGCCTCTAGTTTTCCCCCAGTCTTTATGCAGACTTGCTCTGATTATCCCTCCCCCAAAAGCCTAGGAGAGATTTTATGCGAATTTTCCTCTGTATGTGAGATGAGCTGAGAAACACACACCTGTTTTATTGTTGCAATCTGTCTGGGAGTGGTGGTGGTTACTTCAGCTCTCCAAGATGGTGGCTGCTGGTTTCCTTTGTGGAGTTTCCACTTTGGGGGATAGAAATGTACTGCTAACTTTCCCGTCTGAAATCCCAAATTCAGCTGGGGGCTCAGTGGATGCTCAGCCAGCAGGATTGCACAGAATCTGCAGCAACGTTTCTCCGTGCTTGCTGGTCGTTTCTCGGTGGTGCCTCACCATTTGTAGACACGGGGCAGGTCACGCGGATCAATCAGAATGGATCTCCGGTTGCACAAGTGGCTTGTGTTTGAGACTCAATTACCGGACCTCGGTGGTGGAAATCATTCTTCTAGATTTCGGTAAACACCCATTTTCCTGTAAGATCCTAACAAGATAGTTTTTCATCGTTCTAACTCGTTATTCACCTGCGCAGTGGCAGGGTACACTGGGTGTGATACACTGTCTTCACAGTCATCTTGCAATGCCGAAATATTAGGATATGGATGCACCATTTACTGAAAACTGTTTCAGTACTAGGAAAAAATATGTATTTCAGGTGGATGAATATTTCTGAGAATAATTTTTTAAAAAGTGGATTATAAATCCACATACATGAATATGAATGAATTTAGGGAGTGCATAATAAGACACAAATATTTCATATTTTAAAAAATCCGGAGAGTATATATATATATATATATATATATATATATATATATATATATATATACATATACACACACACACACACAGACATTAAAAACTAGCATTATATATGTTAATTGAAATTCATCATGAAATACATATCATCCACAGACCCAAAAATATTCATATACTTAACATGGATTTATGTATAATGTTGTTCAACTAGGAGGCTTACCCATAGGTTGAATTTTCAGTTCCAACAGCATTTAGGAGGAGTGATCTCTTCTCAAAATTTGTATTTGCCAAGTCAGTCACCTCACAAAAATGTACGTGTGATACCAGGTATGATTCTATATGTGCATATAAAATTACATGTGCTGAATAGGCTACAGAGAAAGGGAGACAGGAATTTACATATTTGTTAACTTTCAAAACACACGGAGAACTATTTCAACAAAAAATTGACTAGATTTATAACTTCTAACCTATATAATGCAAAAGGCAATTCCAACTATACACCATGCCTCCTCTGAACTGCTTGTATTTCTATTCTGTTTGAGTTTTTATTCTCTATCATATTACGATTAGTAGTCAGAGTCTAGTAGGGTAGGGGTTAGAGTCAGGGATTCAGTATTTCGAATGGAAAATTGGAAAATGAATCCAATGTGTATGCAAATATGTGCTACACAAAATCTTCCCACTCCTCCAGAACAATAGCTTGACATTATCTTCGCCCCAAGTAAGACATAATTAGAGGAGAAGAGTTAGAAAATCAGTGAATACTTATCTGGAATGGAATATGCTAAGGAGTTCACTACCTTGGAGGTGGTAGAGGAGTTTCCAAAAGTAAGGGACAGGGTGAACACTCCACAAACATGGAGCTCTGCTGGCCTAAAGACTTCTTGAGAAATTGCCTCTGAGTTTGGGCACTTGAAACATATGTTGTTATCAGGAGCTTTAGCTTCCTTTGTAGTGAGATCATCAAAGCTGGGTCTGCACCTATGTGACCTGTAAAACATAGTTTCTTATTTTCCAATGAACATGAGGCAGCAGTCCTGAATTTGATCTTTGTAGGTAAACTGTGGCCACTGGGTTCTAAGTGTCTCCCTGTGTGGACTGTGAAGCCATTTGTTCATTCTCCAATTTTCATGGTGTTTCTTGCTGCTACAATGGGAGTTTGGTATTTGCTTCATGAAATACACGGAGTTCAACTGGGACACAGTGCAGGAGGGAGTTCTGTCACGTGTGGTATTTCAATTTCTGCAGGAGAATGCACCAACCATGCTTCTATATCACATAGCTTGCCCCATTGACCATAGCAAATCGATTCTGAACATTGCCCTGAAACCTCTCCAAATAACAAGATGCCTTTACTTAGAAGGGACTGCTGGCTGCATCATGTCAGTCACAAGCCATTTGGAAGCCAATGGCAGATCCACATGGCCCCACCACAGATGTTTTATCACACACCTGCCTACCACTGCTCTAGGCCCACTAATCATCAGGCTCCAACTTATTGGCATCTCTGTTTTACATAATTTTCATTAAAACCAGTCAATCAAGGCAGTGTCTGTTATACTCATGATCAGCAACAGGAAATCCAAAGGTTCTCCTGTGCCAGCTGGTCATGGAAATTTCAAAAATTTCATGGTATTTTTCTAGCCATATTTCAACAATGAAGGTGGAGGCACTGTGAGTTTCAGTTCATTCCAGAACCATTAATGTTGACGAAGCTCATTTCAATGAAAGCTCTGGAGAAATCTCATAGGCAATGCTTCCCAAAGAATGGCCAAAAGGTCAAATGAAGCCAGGCCCATTGAGTTCTACAATGTGAGGTCCATGTGACTTTTGACTCTCAACTACGGCTGCCAAGTCTTTCAGAAGAAAATTATGTGATATCTTGGCTGTGATTCCCAGTGCTCTGTTGAAAGCCACCCTGGGCCTTGATCTCAGTTTCCAAGGGCGACTCTCATGCATGGCCTCCTAAAATCCCAACACAATTAATGGCAATACTTTTCTGAGGTCAGTTCCAGAACTCAGTCTCTAAGGGGAAAAACACCAGAGTTCATGTCAAGGTGGACCCAGTCATCTCTTCCAATCACCACACTAACAACCACAATTAAAACCAAAACAATCCCACATGGCCCTCATGTTCTTTTATATAGACACTCATCATAACCTATTGCTGGAAGTTTCCACGAGGGGCGAAGCCCAAGACAGTCTCTTAAATAATCTCTCTTGCCCCTAATTTGCCTAAATTCAGGGTGGCCTGGACACCATTCCTGTGAACCAGGAGTGTTCAAATAGCCCTGCTGTTAATACTTCTCTGCTTCTCCAATTTGAGGCGTATTGACTGTGCAGTTTGGATTCTTTATGTGAATTGTAGTCACGGGAAAACTCAAGCAATTTATGGCTTTGAAGAAATGATTTGGCCCAAAGGATCCCTATTCTAACTTGATGGAGGTCAGGAACCTCACAGAGAATGGGGAGAGACTTCATCCACAATAACTGCACTTTTGGCCATTTTTGTTTTGGATGCACACATGTGATGTTTCTTTAGATTCTTCAGGGGTTGAGAATCTAAGCCACGGCCTCACACAGGGCCAAGAGGCTGATTCAGACACTTCCATTTTCAAAGGAATTAAGCAAAGATCCACAGGTGATGTCCATTCATTTCCATTTGAACCTGTTTTCTTCAGGCTTCACAAACGGATGTCTTGAGGCAAAGACCTTCCTGACATTCAGGGCAACAGAACAATAGGTAAGCAAAAGGCCCAAAGCAGGGTTTCTCCACTGAGACTATCATGGTCACACTTATATCTGAGTTTTCTGAGATGCTTGACATTCCCTTTAGCTATCCAGTACATGGCCATGTCACAGGGCTTGGAACTGCTACATATCTTGGACACAAAACCATGAGCCTATTCTGGAGAGTAGCCAGAATTCATGAAGAATGCAGGAATTTTGGAAGATACCACATGTTGCCCATCGATCAGGCAAGCTGAAATCCATTCATAAATTCGGCAGGATGAATGCTGGGAAGCTTTCTGCTAGACAGGAGACAACAATTGATGCATTCAGTTTTCTAATATCTAAAACCATGCACATAGTGGGATACACAGACATAGAAACACTTGCTTGCCAAACGACTTACTATAAACAGTTCACTCCAAACCAAACAAACCGCCTTTCCTACCTATTCTCAGAACATGAGACAAAACCACAAACCCACACCGACAACCACAGAGGCACCACCTTCTACAAAGTATGTCTGTGACTATCCAGAGTGTCTTCTGACTGGTGGGCCAACTTATGTTCCCCGGAAAACACCAACTCTGTGAACTTGTCAGGAGCCAGCGGTGAGCCACTATCTGCTTTCTCAGGAAAGGCCCCTCTTCTGAGTTTTCCTGGCAGTTGGCCATCCTCATATCTGTAGGTACCATGAAAGACTGACTCTGTCCTTGGTAAATCCAAACAAGTGAGCCCACTGGGACTGGGACTGGGACAGGCTCTTGGTACCTTGCTTCCTGGATCCCAAGTACCGAGAGTTCCATGACCAAGAAAGTGAGGTGAGGTCACTTCCTTCAGGAACTGAATGAGGTCACTGCTTTGGCAACCACTTTGTCCTAACAGTTGCTTCCAAGGGTCCCATGAGATCGAGGCTTCTCCTACTTCCTGTGACACTTTCACAAGTTAGAATGGTATATGAACCATAGGCACCCAGGAACAGGTCTCCAAAAAGGACTGTTTGTGTCCATCTTCTCTACATTATGAACAGAGAGGCTGATTCAGACACAACCCTTCATCCTGACCAGGTTGTTTGCAATGGAAGATGACGTTTGCTCTCTCAGGTCCTTCATGGCTGCCTACATCTTCTCCAGGGATCACTTCTTCATGGACCTTTGAGTTTTACAACAGGTGGAAGATTCTCTACATTCCTGTATTGTAAGACCAACTTGGTCCCTGCTCTTCTGTAAAGTTAGATTGAGGGAACAGTGTATGGTTAGGGTTAATAACAGGTTTGATTTGGGTTAGGAATTATTCTAATTGATGAATAATGGTATTGGGAACCTGTGATATTTATAAGAATATATAGGTGAAATATAAGTATGAAAACAAAAATCTAGGTAAGATTTGAAGCCCAGAAGGGCATTGCGCTATTGATTGGGATACTTAGCTTTGATATACGTTCTGCACAGGTGTTTCAGATAAATCGATAATCAATGGCATAGGACCTTGTACCTTGGATGATTGAATGTAGAAGTGAACATCCACTAGAACAGGGATAGTCGGTAGGATTAGGAAGATATTCGATAAGTTTCAGAAGAAGACTGAGTACAGAATTTAGACCAAAAGTTCTTTAGCAATAGTGTATCGGGTAGAGAGTGAATGTAAATGTCAGCACACGTGAAGGGTCAGTCACAATGGTGAACTGGGGAAAATATTTAGGTAAGCAGACATCAATAGAGACATTAGGAAATCAGGCAAAGTATAAATTGAGTGATAGGATTAGACATTTGCAACAGGGTTGAGGTTCAAAATATAGTCTTAAGAAGAAACAAATATGTAGTCACCAATAGGATTGACATTTGAGAGCATTAGGCACACTGGACATGAATGTTTTCAGTAATCTATGCTCACTTTTCATTTAGGCTTTGATACAATCATAAGTGTGACCTCTTCTTTTTGTGTCCAGAATATTACTGTGATAAAATGTATATGTAGATTAGGTGACATGAGTATTTCTTCCACCATTTCTGGGAGCAACATTTTGAAGATGAAAAAATTAGTATTGGGGTTACAAATAGATTTACTCTGTGTCTATGAACATAGAGATAATTTATGAATAGACGATACTGTGATTAAATATTATAACTTGTTCCAACTTTAAATATTCGATTGAATTGATATCTGAAAATAAACAGAAAATCGTATATTTATATGCAATCATTCATTCCAACCAGAAATACATCTAATGGTAATATTAGGGTTATGGTTTATCATGAAGAGTGTGTCAGTTTTTCTTCAAAATGATTATGGAAATCGAAAAAAAAAGCGTTTGGAAAGAAGTCTCATGAAAAAACAATCAAGTAACCTGGAGGAATACATGTGTTCTGAATCAGGAAATGATTGAAAGTGAATCAAAATCCTATAAATTATTGAAGTTGTTGATGAAATATATATCCTATGATGTGTATAAACTGAACAAATAGTAATGTACCAGTGTTGAATAAAATGAACTTCAACATAGACATCATATCCAAGAGGAATCTAGTTGCATTGATGTTAAACTGGGTCAGTTACTGTAGAAATATTAGGATTGTATGCACCACTCACTGAAGTTAGTTTTCAGTACTATAAAACAAATATGTAATTCAGGTGGATGAATATTTCTGAGAATAATATTGTGAAAAGTTGATTATAAATCCACATACATGAACATGAATGAATTTAAGTAGTATATGTAAGACACATATATTTCATATTTTGAAATATTTGGAGAGTGTATATATATATATATATATATATATATATATATATATATATATATACACCCCCACACACACACACACAACACACACACCCAGGCAATAAAATGTAGCAATATATATGCCAATCGAAATTCATCATGAAGTATATATCATCCACAGATGCAAAAATATTTAATTTACTGAACATGGATTTATGTATAATGTTGTTCTACTAGGAGGCTCACCCATAGGTTGAATTTTCTGTTCCAACAGCGTTTAGGAGGAGTGATCTCTTCTCACAATTTGTATCTTCCAAGTCAGCCACCTCACAAGAATGTACATCTGATACCAGGTAGGATTCTATATGTGCATATAAAAATACTTGTGCTGAATCGGCTACAGAGAAAGGGAGACAGGAATTCACATATTTGTTAACTTTAAAAACACATGGAGAACTATTTCAATTAAAAATTAACTAGATTTATAACACCTACCCTATATCATGCAAAAGGCAAGTGCAACTATACACCATGCCTCCTCTGAACTGCTTGTATTTCTATTCTGTTTGGATTATTTTTCTCCATCATATTAGGATTTGTCATCAGAGTCTAGGAGGGTATGGGTTAGTGTCAGATGGCCCGGCTGGCAGGACACATCAACTTGGGTGTCGATCCTAGTTGGGGAGGAATGAAGGGACAAGAGACACGAGAGATGACAGCAAGACAGGAGTTCTGATCATGCTGCAAACTTTTATTATTCTCAGAGGGTATTTATATGCTGCGGATGGGAAAGCTCTCTTATCGGCAGTTGCTGGATGTCTTCACAGGGTGAGATAACCTCAGGATGTTTCAGGTAGACAGATGGTAGCCGGATGTCAAAAGGAGATAGATGGCTGTGGGATGTCTCCCAGGCAGGTTGTGTCCAAGGGGGATGTTTCTTGTGTCAGTCTATTTTTTGAAGGAGAACTTCCTTCTAGCCCCTGACATCTCCCCTTTTGTTATATAAAATATTCGACCATACCTTACAGGCCATGGATTTAGGGGGTGATAGTGGCTCTGTTTCTCTAGGATGCCTTAGAATATCTCCTGATTTGAGCGAGCATCTTTCCTAGGAGATTTCGTGTTGGCTTTGGCATGTTTTTGGAGGAGACGTCTTTGAGGGGATAGCATGCCAACCGCCATGCACCAGAGCGTGTCATTCAGAGGTCTTGTGTTTGGGGATCCGTGGATCCATCCTCCTGCAGTCCTTCCTGGACCCTCCGTTATTATGTCCTAACGTGCTCATTCCAAGGGTGTGTCCTCCCCCAAGCGGAGGGGCCCATGGAGAACGAACCCTTATTGCAAGGGTAGAAGATGGTTGCTCAGAGCTGTTACTTATAGTTTTCTGTAAGAAAGAGAGATCTGTGGGGATGTAAACTTAATAAGCCTGTGAGAAGGGTTGAACATTCTTTGAAATGTTGGCAGTGCTGTCTTCCGTCTCCAGACCATGATAGTGGACCTGTATGGGCTTAGAAACCAAAATATTAATCTGTTCTTTAATAAATTGTACCAGCCTCTTTATAATGCAGGGGCCTATGGACACCATTAAAAGTAAACCCAACAAAGGGACTAATAGGGGAAGAAGGTAGGGTAGAAATCCATTATGCCCAATCCAGAGGGGATTTTCAAATAGTTCCCTTTGTCTCTTTTCTGGATCTTCTTGAAGCTGCTTAATTTTAATGCGTACTATGCCTGATTTATTGGCATAAAAGCAGCATCGTTCCCCTAAGGCTAAGCAAATACCTCCCTGGTTAGCTGTCAGCAAATCTAAGCCCCGTCTGTTTTGAAGGAACACTTCTGCCAGGGAATTTATTTGGTCCTGCAAATCTTTAAAGGTTCCTGATAAAGTTTGTACATAATTTATAAGTTGTTGAGACAGGCGATGGTAAGAGTGAATAGCCGTGCCTAAGCCACTGTACTTGTGCCCACAGCAGCTGTTATTCCAAGGCTGGCAATGAGTGGTAAAGCCTGTATTGCCCACCTATGTCTTTTGACTAAAGTGTCTAGGCTAGAAATTGGTAGAGGTTCATCTCCTGGGACAATAGTTATATCAGGGAGTAATAAAGCAAGAACACAACCAATGGTCCAATTCGCTGGAAGCGTGGGAAGGCCGAGTTTCCTCCACACATAAAAACTGTGCCATTGGAGGAACAAAGAGATGGGGTGGGTGAGGAATAATTATATACTGTTGAGCAATTTCCAAAGGAAGTAAGTCGAACATCAGTATCATAGGTATTATTCTGCATCGCGCCTAAAAGAAATAATGTAAAAGTGCCTATAGGCTGTACTTTAAAGGGAAATCCGGGTTGGCATGTATTATCATTGTCCATGATAGAATTAATAGGAACTGCCATAGGCATGATTGCCCCTGCTGTCATGCAGAGCCAGCAATCACCAGCAAGGGTGGGGTTCGAATTATTAAGCTAGGAGAATGTAGTTTGCAAAATATCTAATGTATTGGTATCTAAACCTGGGAACTGGGATTTAGGCTACATTAAGGGATGATATGTGAGCTCAGGGATTTGGGGTTTCAAAAGTTTGATTATCTCAGGATGCTTGACAGAATAAGTGGGTCCTCCACCATCAGAGACCCCTGTAGGGGCCTTAATGGGCCAGTAGGAACCTTTTCCGACAGTGCCTTGGCACCCAGCTGACTGTAGCTTGGTGTATTTGCCATCTCCTCCATGGTCAAAGAGAATGGGGGTATAATGAATAGTGGTCCCCCTGCTGCATGAGTTTTAGTTAGGGAGGCTTCAAAAAATTGTTCTCCCTGTTTATTAACACAAAGTGAAGCCGACACATTACAAGAGACATGCATCACCTGTGTATGCGTACAAGTTGCAGAACAATTTTGGAGAGCTTTACTTGTACTAGGGGGAATAATCTTTGGCTTGTTAACACATACCCATTTAGGCTGATGAACTCCTCCGAGATTATGGTCAACCTTGGCACGGAGGTAAGTCACCTTAGTCATGCAGTCAGCAGTCTGGGTCCAACTAGTGGGAGCCTCAGTCCAAAATCCTCCTTTGCATTCACGGGGGGGGGGGGCAAAAAGGTACTCCATGATGTTGGAAATTGGAGGTCCAAGGCCTCTGTGTTCAAACCTGTTCAGCAGAAGTGCCTTAAGCAGGATCCTCGCACAGATTGTTGGCTGTATCTGAAATGGAGGAAAATTTGTCCTCAGGGGGAGGGCCTCCGTCCCTGGGTTGAGGTAAGTAATTTACCTGTTTAACCAGGCATTCTGGTAACCATCTTGGGGATGCTTGCTCTTGGTCCAAAACACAAGCTGAGCCTCATCCCCTGATGAGGATAGGATCTGGGCGTTTTCATTTATTTGTAATGGGATTGCACCACATAACAGGCGAGCGAACAGAATTGGACGAAGGATGCCAGTGTCTGTCTGTGGCCAAATGGCCTTCACTGTCTAAGGTAAGAAAAATAAGGGCAAATAATGCATGGTTAAGGCGATCCCTGGGAGTGGTAAATACAAGGGCAGAAGCCTTAAGACGGGATAGCCAAGTCTTTAAGCTAAGCTGGGCAAGTTCCACATGCCTTGGCCCTGAGAGTTGTATGGAATTTCAGTAGTATGACAAAATTGCAAGGTAGCACAAAACTGTTTAAACTTGGCACTGGTATATGCAGGACATTTATCTGTTTTAATATGTATTGGTTTACCCATTACGAAAAAGGCTGAAACAAGATGAGAAAGGACATCTTTGGTAGCCTCTCCAGAATGTGGTGATGCAAAACTAAAGCCGCTGAAGGTATCTATAGAAACGTATATATATTTGGTTTTTCAAAATTCAGGAAAATGAATAACATCCATTTGCTAAACCTGATTGGGCTGTAATCCTCGGGGGTTAACTCCCAAGTGTTGAATGGGGAGGGAGACAGTGCAGCCAGGGCATGCTTTTACTATTTCTCATGCATGTTGCCTGGTAATTTTCCAAAGTAATCAATGGCTCTGGGAATTTAGATGGTGAAGATTTTGTAACTCCATGGCCTTTTGAATGGAGCCAACAAAAATTGGAAAGATGGAACGTGTTGCTGCATCAGCTTGGGCATTACCTTGTGTTAGAGGGCTCAGAAGGTCAGAGTGTGTCACGATGTGTCCTAAGGAAAATGCATGTTTTCTGGCCTGAATTAGCTGCTGAAGCTGGTGAAACAGAAAGGGGGAATTGGAAGAAGCCATAATGGTGGGTGAAATCTCCAGCAGGGGCACAGAAAGAGCAATGTAGGCACTGTCTGTATAAATATTAACAAGATTATCAAAAAAACTTTATGAAAACTTGTGTTATGGTGAACAATTCCACAAACTGAGCTGACTGATAGACAGTATCAAAGGTGGTAGGCTTGTTATTGACAACAAAGACTGCACGGCCATTACTGGAACCATCTGTAAAGACAGTAAGTTCCTGAGGAATGGGAGCCTTTTGAGTAATTTTGGGAAAAATAAATGAATGTAACTGGACAAAATTTAAAACGGGGTCATTGGGGATGTGGTTATGAATTGTTCCCAAAAAGCCTGATAGGGCAATACCCCATTGATCCATGTCTCTAGTAAAAATTGTAGTAAGGGTTTGGTCCTTAGTATATGGAATTAAAATATTATCAGGGTCTTTGCCAAAATGTTGTCGAGAAAGCAAACGACCTTTAAAAATAAGAGAAGCTACCTGAGCAAGATAAACAGTAATAACCTTGGAGGATGTGGTGGATACAAGGACCAAAAGCAAGGGGCAGCCTTTATTTTTAAAATGTGGATCTCGCTGCCAAAATATTCCTGTGGGTGTATGAGGAGTGTGGAAAATAACCAGAACCAGAGGAAGGTTATAAGAAATTTGTGTAACAAACTTTTGGGCAATGGCTTCTGTGGCTTGGTTTAATGCATGTCATGCCTGGGAGTAAGCTTTTGAGGGGAGGAGGGGTGGGAATCACCTATCAAAATATCATTAAGGGGCAAAAGTACACAAGTGGGTAATTTTAAATATGTTCCTAGCAATTGAATATCCCCCAGTAATATTTGAAAATCATTAAGTGTGTGAAGATGGTAAACACATAGTTGTATTTTAGGAATTTGGATCTGATTATCTTGAAGTTTAAGGCCCAAATAGGTATAAGGGTCCTGTGTTTGAAACTTATCTGGAGCTATCTGTATTCCCAAGGTAGTGAGGTTTTGTAAAAGTCCAAGTAACAATTATTAAGGTCATGGGTTTTAGGTGCAGCAATTAACAAATCATCCATATAATGTAAAATATAATTTTGTGCTCATCGCTCTCTCACAGGGTCTACTGCTTGAGCAACGTGTTTTTGGCAAAGACTAGAGCTGTTGGCCATACCTTGGGGAAGAACCTTCCATTGAAATCTCTGCATAGGGCCCTGAAAATTAATGTGAGGGAGACTAAAGGCAAAATAGGGTCTATCCTCAGGATGTAAAGGAATGGTAAAAAAGCAATCTTTTAAGTCAATAACCATTTTACAATAGTTTTTTGGAATCGCCACTGGTGTGGGAATGCCTGGCTGTAGTGCTCCCATCGGGCGCATAACTTTATTAATGGCACACAAATATTGTAAAAGGCACCACTTGCCTGAATTTTTCTTGATAATAAAAATAGGAGTAATCCATGATGAGGTTGAGGGCTTTACATGGCCGGCTGCAAGCTGTTCCTGCACTGACGTGGAGGCAGCCTCCAATTTTTCTTGGGTAAGGGGCCACTGATCCACCAACACAGGAGTCTGAGTCTCCAAAATAATTTTATCTGCATGGGGTACAGGAGGGTCAGGGACTGACACTAAAAATCTGAATACACAAGTCCACATGTATTTGTTTTTGTATGGGTTGTATAGGCTCCACCAGTCCTTGTTTCAGTATCCCCAGGCCTGTACCAGGAACAAAATTCATAGAAAGCATTTGATGAGTCACCATGGAATTGGGACTGGCGAGAATAACTTCCAATAACTCAAAATATCTCCTCCCTATACGTTAACAGGGAGGTCAGAATCAACGAAAGGAGTGACAGTTGACTTATTACCATCTTTATCAGTGCAGCTAATAGACCTAGAGCTGACCAGAGGATTTTTTTATTTTCCTATCCCTTTAAGGTCAGTCAAGGATGGAGTGAGGGGCTAACCTGATGGCTTGTATTTTTGAGAAATAATTGTGGCATCAGCTCCAATATCTAGAACTCCTTGGAATTCCTTTCCTTCAGTAAGTAAGGTAAGGGTGGGTCTATTGTGAGAAATGGGCTGAACCCAATACACATCAGAGAAGCCCAAGAAGGCAGTCCCCCGAGGTAGGTTTGGGTTTTGGAAATGCCTCCTGAATCCAAGGGAAGGAGAATTAATTGTGCAAGTCTTGTTCCTGCTGGGATGGCGGCAACTCCATTAATAGCAGTGGCCAGTATTTTTATTTCTCCAGTGAAATCATTATCATTAATGCCAACGAAGACCTGAACACCATGTATGGTAGTGGAGGCTCTTCCAAGATTAAGGGCACATGTATGAGATGGAGGGGGACCCATAATTTCATTGGGTATTATCTGGGGCCCTTGCATTGGGTCTAATATTGTATTTGTGGCAGCACAGAGGTCCAATTTTGTGCTGCCTGGGGTGGCTAGTTGGAGGGAGGCAATTGTGGAGAAGGATTTTGTGGTAGGTTGGGAGTTTAGGAGGGAACAAACTTTATTGCTCCTGTGTTTGTCCTGGGGGATGTTGTGGCCGGGGGCTGGCCCCGCAGGGAGTTTCCCGAGAAGTAGGAAGAAATAGGCTGTCTGAGGGCATTTGTCTTAGATCTACACTCACTGGCCCAGTGATGACCTTTACCACTTCTATGGAAAAGGGTAGCTGGGGGCGGTTAAGCCCCAGTTTGAGGAGACGCTATTCCTAGGCTTTGTTTGCCTGTGGGACACTCACATGCAAAATGGCCAGGTTGTTTACAAGTAAAGCAAGTACGTGAGCCAGGATTGTGAAAGGCCTTGGTAAAGGCGGTCCCTAAAGCCAGACCCATGGCATGGGCTGCACCCACGTCTGCACAGAGTCTAATAACTTCAGAAAGTTTCCCTTTATCCTTATGTGTTTGAAGAACATTCTGACATGCTGGGTTGGCATTTTCAAAGGCAAGATGTTTTACATAGGTGCTTTCACCTTCGCTTGGTAAATCCTATAGGCTGTGGCAGGGTCCTGAGAGGTCGCGGGTGTTCTGAATGGTAGAGAGCTGCTTCCTTCTCCAAGATAGCGTCCTCCCCAGGGGTCAATGTGTCTCTGGGATTTAAAACTGGATAAAGGTGGTTTTTAATCATTGGAGCCTTATTAATTAGGGTCGTATTTTGAGGGGGACCAGGAAGGTTCTCAGGGTCCTGGGAAGACTGAGAAGGTTCTATGTCTATACTAATGATGGGCATGCAGAGGGGGGACGAGAGGTCTTTTGCATAATCTCTTCCCCAATCCTGACAAGTTGTAAGGTACCATTGTCAAAGCGAAAACTTTTAAGAATTTCATTAATTAAGTTCCAGTAAGAAAAGGTGGGAACTGGCATTTTTTCTGGGCCAAATGATTCATAATAATCTTTTAAACAGTCTCCTACTCTAAGCCATTTTTGCCATCAATGGTCCCTTCAAGAGGAAACCATGGACACAATTCTCCTATGTATGAAAAGAAAAATTTTAAGTCCTTTTCTTAACATGTGCCCCTCATGTCTTGAAGGACTCCTTGAGGCCTGAAATAAACAAATCATGTGACGATACTGCTTGTCACATAATGCGTCACTCACCGTGCATCATCCCCACCTTCCTCCTGGATATGTCTCCGGGTGGTGTCTGCTGAGGCGATTGTGAGCTCCTCTTGACCAAGTCTTCCAGGAGGAAGGGGTTCCCCCTCAGTCAAAGGCTTGAGCCCCAGTCGGTGGGCGCCAGATGTCCCGGCCGGCAGGACACATCAACGTGGTCAGCGAACCTAGATGGGGAGGAATGAAGGGACAAGAGGCATGAGAGATGAGAGCAACACAGGAGTTCTGATCAAGCTGCAAAATTTTATTGTTCACACATGGGTATTAATATGCTGGATATGGGAAAGCTCTCTTATCAGCAGTTCCTGGATGTCTTCACAAGGTGAGATAACTTCAGGATGTTTCTGGAAGAAAGATGGCCACAGGATGTCTCAGGGACATATATGGCTACAGGATGTCTTCCAGACAGGATGTCTCCTGGTGGCTGTTTCTTGTAAGTGTCAGGGTGTTCTTTGAAGAAGAATTCCTTCTACCCCTGACAGTCAGGGATTCAGTATTTCGAATGGAAAATTGGAAAATGAATCCAATGTGTAGGCAAATATGTGCTACCCAAAAATCTTCCCACTCTCATTCAGAACAATGCCTTGACATTTCCTTCACTCCAAGTAAGACATAATTAGAGGAGAAGAGTTAGAAATCTGTGAATACATATCGGTAATGGAAAATGCTCAGGAGTTCACAACCTTCGAGGTTGTAGAGGAGTTTCCAAAAGTAAAGGACAGGGTAAAAACTCCAAAAACATGGAGCTCTGCTGGCCTAAAGACTTCTTGAGAAACTGCCTCTGAGATTGGGCACCTGAAATATATGTTGATGACAGGAGCTTTAGCTTCCTTTGTAGTGAGACCATCAAAGCTGGGTCTGCATCTATATGACCTGGAGGACATGGTTTCTTTTTTTCCTATGAACATGAAGCAGTAGGGCTGAATTCTCTCTTTATAGGTAAACTGTTGCCACTGGGGGCTAAGTGTCTTGCAGTGTGGACTGTGAAGCCATTTGGTCATCCTCCACTTTTCGTGGTGTTTCTTGCAGCTGCACTGGGAGTTTTTTATTTGCTTCACAAAATACGAGAAGTTCAACTGGGACACAGTGATGGAGGGAGTTCTGTCATGTGTGGTGGGTAAGGGTCTGCAGGAGAATGCACCAACCTGGCTTATATCCCACATAGCTTGCCCCCTTGACCACAGCAATCTGATTCTAAACATTGCCCTTCAACCTGTCCATATAACAAGATGCCTTTACATACAAGGGAATGGGGGCTGCACCATATCAGTCAAAAGGCATTTGAAAGCCAATGGCATATCCACATCAGCCCACCACAGATGTTTTAACACACACCTGCACACCACTGCTCTAGGCCGACTACTCATCAGGCTCCAAGTTACTGGCATCTCTGTTCTACACCATTTTCATGAAACCCAGTCAATCAAGGCACTGTCTGGTACATTCATGATCAGCAATAGGACACCTAAAGGTTCTCCAGTGCCACCAGGTGATGGGAATTTCCAAACTTTAATGATATTTATCTAGGCATTTTTCATGGATGAAGTTGAAGGCACTGTGGGTTTCCATTTATTCAGGAACCATTAAATGGAGAAGAAGCTCATTTCAATGAAAGCTCTGGAGAATTCTAACAGGCAAGGCTTCCCAAAGACAGGCTAAAAGGTCACATTAAGCCAGGCATTTGAGGTCTACAATGTGAGGTCCATGTGTGTTTTGACTTGCAACGATGGCTGCCAAGTCTTTAAGAATAAAATCATGTGATGTCCTTCCTGAGATTTCCAGTGCTCTTCGGAAAGGCTCCCTGGGCCTAGATCTCAGTTTCCAAGGGCGACTCTCATGCGTGGCCTCCTAAAATCGCAACACAATACATGGCAATACTTCTTTGAGGTCAGTTCCAGAACTCAGTCTCTAAGGGGAATCACATAAGGGTTCAAGCCCAGGTGGACATAGCCATGTCTTCCAACGGCCACAAAAATGACCACAATTAAAACCAAAACACTCCCACATGACACACCTGATGCAAAGACCTTCCTGACTTTCAGGGCAACAGAAGAATCGGTAAGCAAAATGTCCAAAGCAGGGTTTTTCCAATGAGGCATTCCTGGTCTCACTGATATCTGAGCTTTCTCAGATGCTCGCCATTCCCTTCAGCTATCCAGTCATGGCCATGTCACAGAGATTTGAGGTGGTACATATATTTGACCCAAAACTATGAGCCTATTCTGGAGAGTGCACACAATTCAGGAAGAAAACAGGAACTTAAGAAGTTAGCAGGTGTTCCCCATCGATAAGTCATGCCGCAGTCCATTCATGATTTGTGCAGGATGAAAGCTGAGAAGCTTTCTACTAGACAGGACTCACCCATTGATGCATTTTCTTTTCTAATGTCTACAACCAGGGACACAGTGGTATAAACAGACATAGAAACACTCGCCTTGTCAAATGACTTACTAGAAACAGTTCCCTCGAAACCAAACAAACCGCCATTCCTACCTATTCTCAGAATATGAGACAAAACCACAAACCCACACCCACACCCGCAAAGACACCTCCTTCCCCCATGTAGGTCTGTGACTATCCGGAGTGTCCTCTGACTGGTGGGCCATACTATGTTCCAATGAAATGGCCTGTCCTGTCTCAGATCTGGTCTCCTTGGCCAACTCTGTGAAGTTGTCAGGAGCCAGCAGTGAGCCACTACCTACTTTCTCAGGAAAAGCCCCTCTTCAGAGCTTTCCTGGTTTTGGCCGTCCTCACATCAGTAGGTAGCAAGAATGACTGACTCTGCCCTTGGTAAGTCCAAACAAGTGAGACCACTGGGACTGGGACTGCCTCTTGGTGCCTGGCTTCTTGGATACCAAGTTCAGAGAGTTCCATCAACAAAGAAGTGAGGTGAGTTCACTTCCTTAAGGAACTGAATCAGATCACTGCCTTGGTAACCACTTTGTCCTAACAGTTGCTTCCAAGACTACCATGAGATGGAGGCTGCCCCTACTTTCTGTGACACTTTCACAAGGTAGAATGGTATATCAACCATAGGCACCTAGGAACAGCTCTCCACACCAACCTGGTTTGGTCCATCTTCTCTACATTAAGAAGAGAGAGGCTGATTCATAAACAACCCTTCATCCTGACCAGGTTGTTTTCCATGGAAGCTGACTTTTGCTCTCTCAGGTCCTTCATAGTTGTCTACATCTTCTCCAGGGATCATTTCTGCATGGACCTTGAGGTTCTCAGGAGGTGGAAGATCCCCTACATTCCTGTATTGTAAGACCAACTCTGTCCCTGCTCTTCTGTAAAGTTAGATTGAGGGAACAGTGTATGGTTAGGGTTAATAATATGTTCAATTTGAATTAGGAATCATTCTGCTGGATGAATAATGGTACTGGGAACCTGCGACATTTATAAGTATATATAGGTGAAATATATGTATGAAAACAGAAATCTAAGTAAGATTTGAAGCGCAGAATGGGGATGGGCCCTTGATTGTGATACTTAGCGTTGAATTATGTTCTGCACAGATGTCTGAGATAGATCGATATACAATGGCATTAGACCCTGTACCTTGGATTATTGAATGTATAAGAGAACATCCAGTCAAAAAGGGATAATGGGTAGGATTAGGAAGATAGTCAGTAGGTTTAAGAAGAAGAGTGAGTATAGGATTTGGAACAAAAGTTCCTTAGCAATAGGGTTTGGGTTAGAGTGTGAATGTAAGTGTCAGCACAATTGAAGAGTCAGTCACAATGATGAACTGCGGAAAGTATGTAGGAAAGCTGATATAAATAGAGACATTATGAAATCAGGAAAAGTATAAAGTGAGAGATAGGATTAGATATTTTCAACAGGGTTGAGTTTGAATATATAATCTTAGCAAGAAACAAATATGTTGTCACAAATAGGATTGAATTTTGAGAGCATTAGCCAAACTTGATATGGATGGTTTTAGTAATCCATGTTCACTTTACATTTAGGCTTTCGTGCAAACATAAGTGTGACCATTTCTTTTTGTGTCCAGAATATTACTCTGATAAAGTGTATATGTAGATCAGATGACATGAGTATTTCTTCCACCATTACTGGGAGCAAAATTTTGAAGACGTATAAATTAGTATTGGGTTTACAAAGAGGTGTACTCTGTGTCTATGAATATAGAGACAATGCATGAATAGACAATAGTGTGAATAAATAATATAACTGGTTCCACTTTAAATAATGGATTGATTTGATATCTGAAAATAAATAAGAAATCTTATATTGATATACAATCATTCATTCCAACCAGTCATACATCTAATAGTAATATTAGGGTTATAGTTTATCATGAAGGGTGTGTGAGTTTTGCTTCAAATTTGATTATGGAAATCGAAAATAATATGTTTGGAATGAAGTCTCATGAAAAAACCAGTCAAGAAACATGGAGGATTACATGTGTTCTAAAGCAGAAAATGATTGAAAGTGAAACAAATGCCTATAATTTTGCTAACGTATGGATGAAATATATATCCTATAATGTGCATAAACTGAAGAAATTGTAACATACCAGTGGTGAATAAAAATGAACATCAAAATACACATCATGTCCCATAGGAATCTACTTGCATTGATGACAAACTGGATCAATTATTGTAGAAATATTAGGATTTGTATCCACCATTCACTGAAGTTATTTTTCATTTCTAGGAAAAAATATGTATTTCAGGTGGATGAATATTTCCGTGAATAATCTTGTGAAATGTTAACTCTAAATCCACATACATGAATATGAATGAATTTAGGGAGTGTATAATAAGACACATATATTTTATATTTTAAAAAAATTTAGTGTGTGTGTGTGTGTGTGTGTGTGTATATATATATATACACACACACACACACACACACACACACACACACAGAGACATTAAAAATTAGCAATACATATGCCAATCGAAATTCACCATGAAATATATATCATCCACAGATCCAAAAATATTCATTTTACTGAACATGGATTTATGTATAATGTTGTTCAACTAGGAAGCTCACCCATAGTTTGAAATTTCAGTTTCAACAGCGTTTAGGCGGAGTGATCTATTCTCACAATTTCTATCTGCCAAGTCAGCCACCTCACAAGAGTGTACCTGTGGTACCAGGTAGAATTCTATATGTGCATATAAAAATACATGTGCTGAATAGGCTACAGAGAAAGGGAGAGAGGAATTCACATATTTGTTTACTTTAAGTACCCATGGAACTATTTCAATTAAAAATTAACTTGAATTATAACACCTACACTTTATCATGCAAAAGCCAAGTCTAACTATACACCATGCCTCCTCTGAAATCCTTGCATTTCTATTCTGTTTGGGTTATTTTACTCCATCATATTAGGATTAGTAGTAAGAGTCTATTAGGGTATGGGTTAGTGTCAGTTATTCAGTATTTCAAATGGAAAATAGGAAAATAAATCCAATGTGTATGCAAATATGTGCTACAAAAAATTCCCACTATCATCCAGAACAATGCCTTGACAATATCTTCGCCCCTAGTAAGACACAATTAGAGAAGAAGAGTTAGAAAATCTGTGAATACATACCCGGAATGGAAAATGTTCAGGAGTTCACAACCTTGGAGGTGGTAGAGGAGTTTCCAAAAGTAAGGGACAGTGTAAACACTCCACAAACATGGAGCTATGCTGGCATTAAGACTTCTTGAGAAACTGCCTCTGAGGTTGGACACTTGAAAAATATGTTGTTGTCAGGAGCTTTAGCTCCCTGTGTACGGAGACCATCAAAGCTGGGTCTGCATCTATGTGACCTGGAGGATATGGTTTCTTATTTTCTAATGAACATGAGGAAACAGTGATGAATTCTCTCTTTGTAGATAAACTGTGGCCACTGGGGGCTAAGTGTCTCCCTGTGTGGACTTTGAAGCCATTTGGTCATTCTCCAATTTTCGTGGTGTTTCTTGCTGCTGCACTGGGTGTTTTGTATTTGCTTCACAACATACAAGGATTTCAAATGGGTCACATTGTTGGAGGGAGTTCTGTCACGTGTGGTGGGTGAGGGTTTGCAGGAGAATGCAATAACCAGGCTTCTATCCCACATAGCTTTCCCCCTTGACCATAGCAACCTGATTCTGAACATTGCCCTGAAACCTGTCCATATAACCAGATGCCTTTTCATATAATTTTCTGCTGGCTGCACCAAGTCAGTCACAAGCCATTTGGAAGCCAATGACACACCCACATGGCCACACTGCAAATATATTATCAGACAACTGCACACCACTGCTCTAGGCCCACTACTCAGCAGGCTCCAACTTACTGGCATCTGTGTTCCACACCATTTTCAAGAACTCCAGTCAATCAAGGCACTGTCTGGTACACTCATGAGCATCAATAGGACATCCAATGGTTCTCCAGTGCCACCTGGTCATTGGGAATTTCAAAAATTTCATGGTATTTATCTATCCATTGTTCAAGAATGAAGTTGGAGGCACTTTGGGGTTTTCATTCATCCAAGAACCATTAAATGGTGAGGAAGCTCATTTCAATGAAAGCTCTGGAGAACTCTCACAGGCAAGGCTTTCCAAAGAGTGGTCAAAATGTCATATGCAGACAGGCCCATTGAGGTCTAAAATGTGAGGTCCATGTGTGTTTTGACTCTTAACTATGGCTGCCAAGTCTTTCAGAATAAAATCATGTGATATCCTGGTTGAGATTCTCAGTGCTCTGTGGAAAGCCACCCAGGGCCCATTCTCAGGTTTCAAGGGTGACTCTCATGCGTGGCCTCCTACAATCCCAACACAATTAATGGCAATACTTCTCTGAGGTCAGTTCCAGAACTCAGTCTCGAAGGAGAATCACACCCGAGTTCAAGCCCATGTGGACCCAGTCATCTCTTCCAACCGCCACACAAATGACCACAATTGAAACCAAAACATTCCCACATGACCCTCATCTTCTTCCATATAGACACTCATCATAAACTCTTGCTGGAGGTTTCCATGAGGAGCGCAGCCCAAGGCAATGTCCAAAATATGCACCCTTGCCCGTCATTTGCCTAAAATGAGGGTGGCCTTGACACCCTTCCTGTGAACCAGGAGTGATCAAATAGGCCTGCCTTTAATACTGCTCTGCTTCTCCAATTTGAGGCCAACTGACTGTCAGGTATAGATTCTTTATGTGATTTGGCATCATGGGAGAACCCAAGCACTTCTGCAGGAGTTCAAAGAACTCATTTGACCCAGAGGATCCTATTCTCACTTGATGGAGGTTAGGAACCTAACAGAGGAAGGCAAGAAACTTCATCCACAATGACTGATATTTTTACCATTTTCGTTTTCAATACACACATGGGAACTTTCTTTATATCCATCAGGTGCTGAGAATCTAATCCATAGCCTGACCCAGAGGCAAGCAGCTGATTCAGACACATCCCTTTCGAAAGCAATTAAGCAAAGCACCACAGGTGATGCCCATTCATTTGCATTTAAAAACTGTTTACTTCAGGCTTCAAAAAGGAGTGGCCTGAGGTAAGGACCTTCCTGACATTCAGGGCAACAGAAAAATAGGTAAGCAGAAGGCCCAAAACAGTATTTCTCCACTGAGACTTTCCTGGTCACACTGATATCTGAGTTTCCTGAGATGCTCGCCATTCCATTCAGCTATCCAGTACATGGCCATGTCACAGAGCTTGGAGGTGTTACATATCTTGGACACAAAACCATGAGCCTATTCTGGGTAGTGGCCAAAATTTAGGAAGAAAACAGGAACTTAGGAAGATAGTAGGGGTTGCCCATCCATAAAGCAACCTGCAGTCCAGTCATAAATTGGGTAGGATGAATGATGGAAAACTTTCTTCTAGACAGGACATATCCATTGATGCATTCTCTTTTCTTATGTCTACAACCACGGACACAGTGAGATACACAGATATAGAAACACTCACCTTGTCAAACGACTTTTTAGAAGCAGTCCACTCCAAACCAAACAAATCGCCTTTCCTATCTATTCTCAGAACATGAGACAAAACCACAAACTCACACCCACACCCACAAAGGCACTTCCTTCCCCCAATATGTCTGTGACAATCCGGAGTGTCCTCTGACTGTGGACCATATTGTTACCCTGAACTGGCCTGCCCTGTCTCAGATCTGGTCTCCGTGGCCAAATCTGTGAAGTTGTCAGGAGCCAGCGATGACCAACTACCTGTTTTCTTAGGAAAGGACCCTCTTCAGAGCTGTCCTGGCATTTGGCCATTCTCACATCAGTAGGTACCAAAAAAGACTCTCTCTGCCCTTGGTAAAACCAAACATGTGATCCCACTAGGACTGTTACTGGGACTGGCTCTGGATGCCTGGCTTCCTGAATCCCAAGTTCAGAGAGTTCCATCACCAAGTAAGTTAGGTGAAGTCACTTTCTTCATGAAATGAATGAGGTCACTGCCTTGGCAACCACTTTGTCCTAACAGTTGCTGCCAAGGGTCTCATGAGATGGAGGCTGTTCCTACTTTCTGTGACACTGTCACAAGTTAGAATGGTATATCAACCATATGCACCGGGGAACTTCTCTCCATACAGGCCTGCTTTGGTCCATCTTCTCTACATTAAGAAGAGAGAGGCTGATTCAGACACATCCTTTCATCCTGTCCAGGTTCTTTACCATGTCAGAAGACTTTTGCTCTCTTTGGTACTACATAGCTGCCTACAACTTCTCCAAGGATCATTTCTGCATTGACCTTTGAGGTTCTCAGCAGGTGGAAGATCCCCTACATTCCTGTATTGTAAGACCAACTCTATCCCTGCTCCTCTGTAAAGGTAGATTGAGGGAACAGCGTATGGTTAGGGTTAATAACAGGTTCGAATTCGGTTGGGAATCATTCTGCGGGATGAATAATGTTATTGGGACCCTGCGAAATTTAAAAGAATATATAGGTGAAATATAAGTTTGAAAACCCAAATCTATGTAAGTTTTGAAGCCCAGAAGTGTATTGGGCCCTTGGGTAGGATACTTAGCTTTGAATTATGTTCTGCACAGATGTCTCTGATTAATCGCTATACAATGGCATAGGACCTTTACCTTGGATGATTGAATGTCGAAGAGAACATGCAGTCAAAAAGGGATAGTCGATAGGATTAGGAAGATAGTCAGTAGGTTTAGAAAGAAGAGTGAGTATAGGATTTGGACAAAAACTTTTTTAGCAATAGGGTTTCGGGTAGAGAGTGAATGTAAATGTCAGCACATGTGAAGAGTCATTCACAATGATGAACTGGGGAAAATATGTAGGAAAGTAAATATCAATTGAGACAAAAGGAAATCAGGCAAAGTATAATGTGAGTTATAGGATTAGACATTTTCAACAGGGTTGAGGTTGAATATATAATCTTAGCAAGAAACAAATATGTAGTCACCAATTGGATTGACATTTGAGAGCATTAGGCAACCTGGACATGGATGTTATTACTAATCCATGCTCACTTTCAATTTAGGCTTTGGTACAATCATAAGTGTGATCTTTGCATTTTGTGTCCATAATATTACTGTAATAAAATATATATGTAGATCAGGTGACATGAGTATATCTTCCACCATTTCTGGGAGCAATATTTTGAAGACGTATAAATTAGTATTGGGGGTACAAACAGGTGTACCCTGTTTCTATGAATATACAGATAATGCATGAATGGAACATACTCTGAATAAAACATATACTCATTCCACTATAAATAATGGATTGAATTGATATCTGAAAAAATACAGGAAATCAAATATTGATATACAGACATTCATTACAACCAGTTATACATCAATGATAATATTAGTATTAGGATTTTCATGAAGAGTGTGTGAGTTTTGCTTCAAAATTGATTATGGAAATCGAAAATAATGTGTTTGGAAAGAAGTCTCATGAAAAGAGCAGTAAAGAAACATGGAGGAATACATGTTTTCAGAAGCAGGAAATGATTGAAAGTGAAACAAATTCCTATATATTTTTGAACTTTTGGATGAAATATATATATTATGATGTGCATAAACTGAAGAAATAATAATGTCCCACTGTTGAATAAATATGAACGTCAAAATACATATCATGTCCCATAGGAATCTACTTGCATTGATGTTAAACTGGGTCAGTTACTGTAGAAATATTAGGATTTGTATACACCATTCACTGAAGTTAGTTGTCAGTACTAGGAAACAAATATGAATTTCAGGTGGATGAATAGTTTGGAAAATAATCTTGTGAAAAGTTGATTATAAATCCACATAAATGAATATGAATGAATTTAGGGCGTGTATAATAAGTCACATATATTACATATTTTGAAATATCTGGAGAGTATATATATATATATATATATATATATATATATATATATATATATAGAGAGAGAGAGAGAGAGAGAGAGAGAGAGAGACAGAGAGAGAGACATTAAAAACTAACAATATATATGCCAATCAAAATCCATCATGAAATATATATCATCCACAGATCCAAAAATATTCATTATACTGAACATGGATTTATGTATAATGTTGTTCAACTAGAAAGTTCACCCATAGTTTGAAATTTCAGTTCCAATAGCATTTACGAGGAGTGATCTCTTCTCACAATTTGTATCTGCCAAGTCAACCACCTCACAAGAATGTACGTGTGGTACCAGGTAGAATTCTATATGTGCATATAAAAATACATGTGCTTAATAGGCTACAGAGAAAGGGAGAAAGGAATTCACATATTTGTTAACTTTAAAAACACATGGAGAACTATTTCAAAAAAAATTTGCAAGATTTATAACTCCTACCCTATATTATGCAAAAGGCAAGTCCAAGTATACACCTTGCCTCCTCTGAACTGCTTGTACTTCTTTTCTGTTTTTTGTTATTTTTCTCCATCATATTAGGATTAGTAGTCAGAGTCTAGTTTGGAATTGGTTAGGGTTAGAGATTCAGTGTTTTAAAGGGAAATTGAAAAATGAATCCAATGTCTATGCAAATATGTGCTACCCCAAAATCTTCCCAGTCTCATCCAGAACAATGCCTTGACATTATCTTTTACCAAAGTAAGATACAGTTAGAGGAGAAGAGTTAGAAAATCTGTGAATACATATCTGGAATGGAATTTGCTCAGGAGTTCACAACCTTGGAGGTGGTAGCAGAGTTCAAAATAGTAAGGCAAAAGGTAAACACTCCTCAAACATGGAGCTCTGCTGGCCTAAAAAATTCTTGAGAAACTGCCTCTGAGGTTGGGCACTTGAAATACATGTTGTTTTCAGGAGATTTAGTTCTTTTATAGAGAGACCATCAAAGCTGGTTCTGCATATATGTGACCTGTAAGACATGGTTTCTTATTTTTTATTGAACATGTGGCAGCAGTGCTGAATTATTTTTTTGTAGCTAAACTGTGGACACTGGGGCTAAGTTTCTCCCTGTGCTAACTGGGAAGACATTTGTTCATCCTCCACTTTTAGTGGTGTTTCTTGCTGCTGCACTGGGAGTTTGGTATTTGCTTCACGAAATAAAGGAGGTCAATTGGGACACATTGTTGGAGGGAGTTCTGTCACGTGTGGTGGGTGAGGGTTTGCAGGAGAATGCAATAACCAGGCTTCTATCCCACATAGCTTTCCCCCTTGACCATAGCAACCTGATTCTGAACATTTCCCTGAAACCTCTCCATATAACAAGATGCCTTTACCTATTGGGTCTGTTGGCTGAAACCATATCAGTCACAAGCCATTTGGACGCCAATGGCAGTTCCACGTGGCCTCACCAAAGATGTTTTGTCACACATCTGCTCACCACTGCTCTAGGCCCACTAATCAGCAGGCACCAACTAACTGGCATCTCTGTTCTACACCATTTTTATGAAACCATGTCAATCAAGGCACTGTCTGGTATACTCATGATCAGCATCAGGACATCCAAAGGTTTTCCAGTGCCAACTGGTCATTGAAATTTCAAAAATTTCATGGTATTTATCTAGCCATTATTCAAGGAAGAAGTTGTAGTCACTGTGGGTTTCAATTCATTCAGGAACCATTAAATGTTAAGGAAGCTCATTTCAATGAAAGCTCTGGAGAACAATCGCAGGCAAGGCATCCCAAATAGTGGCCAAAAGGTCACATGAAGCCAGGCCCATTGAGGTCTACAATGTGAGGTCCATGTGTGTTTTGACTCTCAACTATGGCTGCCAAGTTTTTCAGAATAAAATCATGTGATATCCTGGCTGAGATTCTCAGTGTTCTGTGGAAAGCCACCCTTGGCATAGATCTCAGTTTCCAAGGGCGACTCTCATGCGTGGCCTCCTAACATCCCCACACAATTCATGGCAATACTTCTCTGAGGTCAGTTCTACAACTCAGTCTCTAAGGAGTATTACACCAGAGTACAAGCCGAGGGGGACCCAGTCATCCCTTCCAACTGCCACACAAATTACCAAAATTAAAACCAAAACATTCCCACATGGCCCTCATCTTCTTCCACATAGACCCTCATTTTAACCTCTGGCTGGAGATTTCCATGAGGGGTGCAGCGCAAGAGAGTGTCCAAAATAAGCTCCCTTGGCCCTCATTTGCCTAAAGTCAGGGTGGCCTGGACACCATTCCTGTGAACCAGGAGTGATCAAATAGGCCTGCCATTACAACTACTCTGCTTCTCCAATTTGAGGCCTACTGACTGTGGGGTTTAGATTCTTTATGTGAAGTGGAATCATGAGAAAACCCAAGCACCTCTGCATGGCTTTGAAAAACTCATTTGACCCAAAGGATCCCTATACTCACTTGATGATTGTCTGCAACCTAATAGAGGAAGGAGAGAGACATCATCCACAATGACTGAATTTTGCCATTTTAGTTTTGGATGCACACATGGGATCTTTCTTTATATCCATCAGGTGCTGAAAATATAAGCCACAGCCTCACACAGGGCCAAGAGGCTGATTCAGACACATCCCATTCAAAGCAATTAAGCAAAGAGCCACGGGTGATGCCCAATCATTTCCATATGAAAACTGTTTTTTTCATGCTTATCAAAGGGGTGGCCTGAGGCAAAGACCTTCCTGTCATTCAGTGAAACAGAAAAATAGGTAAGCAAAAGGCACAAAGCATGGTTTCTCCACTGAGACTTACCTGGTCACACTGATATCTGAGTTTTCTAAGAAGCTCGCCATTACCTTCAGCTATTCAGTACATGGCCATGTGACAGAGCTTGGGGTGGTACCTATCTTGGACACAAAACCATGAGACTATTCTGCAGATTGGTCAGAATTCAGGAAGAAATCTGAAACTTAGGAAGATAGTAGGTGTTGCCCATCGATAAGGCAACCTGCAGTGCAGTCATAAATTGGGCAGGATGAATGCTGGGATGCTTTCTACTAGACAGGACACATTCATTGAAGCATTCTCTTTTCTATTGTCTACAACCACGGACACAGTGTTATACACAGACATAGAAACACTTGCCTTGTCAAAAGACTATCTAGAAACAGTCCACTGCAAACCAGACATACCAGCTTTCCTACCTATTCTAAGAAAATGAGACAAAACCACAAACTCACACCCACAAACACAAAGCACCTCCTTCCCCCAAGTAAGTCTCTGAATATCCAGAGTGTCCTCTGACTAGCGGGCCCTACTATGTTCACCCGAAATGGCCTGTACTGTGGCAGATCTGGTCTCCTTGGCCAACTCTGTGTAGTTGTTAGGAGCCAGCGGTGAGTCACTACCTACTTACTAAGGAAAGGCCCGTCTTCAGAGCTCTCCTGATATTTGGCCATCCTCACATCAGTAGGTACCAAGAAAGACAGAATCTGTCATTGGTAAAACAAAACAAGAGAGCCCACTGGTACTGGGACTGGGACTGGCTCTGGATGCCTGGCTTCCTGGATCCCAAGTTCAGAGAGTTCCATCACCAAAGAAGTAAGGTAGGTCACTTCCTTCAGGAACTGAATGAGGTCAATGCCTTGGCAAACACTTTGTCCTAATAGCTGCTTCCAAGAGTCCCATGAGATGGAGGCTGCCCCTACTTCCTGTGACACTGTCATAAGTTAGAATGGTATATCAACCATAGACACACGGGAACAGCTCTCCACACAGACCTTGTTTGGTCCATCTTCTCTACATTAAGAAGAAGGTGGCTGATTCAGACACACCCCTTCATCCTGACAAGGTTGTTTGCCATGGAAGATGACTTTTGCTCTCTCAGGTCCTTCATAGCTGCCTACCTCTTTTCCAGGGATCATGTCTGCATGGACCTTTGAGGTTCTCAGCAGGTGGAAGATCCCCTACATTCCTGTATTGTAAGACCAACTCTGTCCCTGCTCTTCTGTAAAGTTAGATTGAGGGAACAGTGTATGTTTAGGGTCAATAACATGTTGGATTTGGTTTAGGAATCATCCTGCAGAATGAATAATGGTATTTGAAACTGCGATATTTACTAGAATATATATGTGAAATATAAGTGTGAAACTAGAAATCTAGGTAACATTTGAAGCCCAGAAGGGCATTGGACCCTTGATTGTGATACTTAGAATAAAATTACATTCTGCACAGAGGTCTCAGATAGATCAATATACAATGGCATAAGACCTTGTACCTTGCTTGATTGAATGTAGAAGAGAATATCCAGTCAAAAAAGGATAGTCGGTAGGATTAGGAAGATAGTCGGTAGGTTTAGAAAAAGAATGAGTATAGGATTAGGAACAAACGTTTATTAGCAATAGGTTATCGATTAGAGTGTGAATGTAAATGTCAGCACATGTGAAGAGTCAGTCACAATGATGAACTGGGGAAAATATGTAGGAAACAGATAGAAATAGAGCCATAATGAAATCAGGCAATGTATAAAGTGAGGGATAGGATTAGACATTTTCAGTAGGGTTGAGTTTGAATATATAATCTTAAGAAGAAACAAATATGTAGTCACCAATAGGATTGATATTTGAGAGCATTAGGCAAGCTGGACATGGATGTTTTTAGTAATCCATGTTTACTTTCCTTTTAGGCTTTGGTACAAACATAAGTGTGAGCTTTGCATTTTGTGTTCCGAATATTTCTGTGATTAAATGTATAAGTAGATCAGGTGACATGAGTATTTCTTCCAACATTTCAGGGAGCAATATTTTGAAGACATATAAATTAGTATTGGAAGTATAAAGAAGTGTACACTGCGTCTATGAATATAGAGATAATGCATGAATAGACCATACTGTGAATAAATAATATAACTCGTTCCACTTTAAATAATGGATTGAATTTTTATCTGAAAATATACAAGAAATCCTATATCATTATGCAATCATTAATTCCAACCAGTCATACATCTAATGGTAATATCAGAGTTATAATTCATCATAAAGTTTATGTGAGTTTTGCTTCAAAAGTGATTATGGAAATTGAAAGTAATGTGTCTTGAAAGAACTCTCATGAAAAGACCTGTCAAGAAACATGGAAGAATACATGTGTCCTGAAGCAGGAAGTGATTGAAAGTGAAACAAATTCCTGTAAATTTGTGAACTTTTGGGGAAATCTTAAGAGCCCCTCCCAGCTCTCCCTTGAGCGCGATAGCCAGACCGAGGGAATTAGGAGTGGCACGGGACTCGTGGTGCAGACCTCCAGGCCACCGCTCCCACCAGTGCTGAAAACTGAAGTCTCTTGCTCCAGCTTCCGGGGGCATGGCTTCCGGAGTGCAAGCAAATTCGCTGGGGGTTCTCAGGCCTAAGCTCTACAAACTTAGGGTCTGAGGGAGACAAACAGGGAGAGTGTTCCCAGGCGTTCATGAAAACAGGGCTCCTAGGAGCAGCAGACCTGGCATGTAGCCAGTATTGTGGTGAGTGTCACAGGTGAGTGGGGCCTGGCTTGAGGAAACACAAAAGAAGGCCCTAGGCACTCAGGATTGGACACCCACCCAGTCTGGGAGGAAGAGCTGCTGCACAGTGATTGGTTCCCACTTATTGAAAGGAGAAGCTTGGCCCAGTGGGCACAGCTCTACCTACTGGAAAAGAAGTTTATTGCAATCTATGACAGCATTTATTGTTATTATTATTATTTTAATTTGGTTTTTTTTGTTTTTGTTTTTGTTTTTTTTTTGTTTTCTTTTATTTTCATTTTTTTGTTGCTGTTCTTTAACTTTTAAAAAATGTTTTAAAATTTTTTATTTTATTTTATTTTTTTTTCCGGTTCATGATGACCATCTGAGAACACAAATTTATTGCTTTTATTTTCCAAAATCCTCATAAAAGAACTTAAACACTATAAAAATAATCACACGGTATTACCATAAAACAACAAATGAAAGGGGAAAAACGTATTGGATCTCACCATTATGTATACACACAACACACACCTGCACAATCCCCCCAAACTAAAAGTAAATAGCGGAAAGATCAGTAGAGTGGAGGGAAGGGAACAGAAAGAGGGAGGAAAGGAGAAAAAGAGGAAGTACTGGGGACTGAATTAGAGCAAATTATATTTCATGCTTTTATAATTATGCCAAAATGAATCTTAATGTTATGTATAATCTTAATGTTATGTATAAAAAGAACCAATTAAAAAAAGAAATATGATAGTATACCAGTGCTGTGTAGAGCCAATAAAAAAATACCTATACATAAACTAAAAAAAATGTGAATTTTAAGAATAAACTGGAGTGGGCTAGAGTTGTGGCTCAGTGGTAGAGCACTTGTCTAGCATGTGTGAGGCACTGGTTGGATTCTCAGCACTGCATATAAATTAATTAATTAAATAAGGATCCATCAACAACTAAAAAAACTAGTAAAAAAGAATAAATTATAAAAAATAAATGAAAGTGTGTAGAAAATGTCATTTGAAGTAAAAATACAAAATCAGCTCTAAGTTGTTTGCAACACAAACACACAAGTTAAGTGGTGTTTGAAAATACAGGGAGCAAAAGCTATTGTATAAAAATTTGATTGATAATTCCAGAAAATCTATTATTAATATCAATGTAAAATATGTATTTTAAGTGAAAGAACCTTTAATAAGACAGCAATTGTGTTAATTAATTAAAGAATCTAAAAATAAGATGAAAATATGATTTGTTTTTATTCAATGAAGCAAGATTAAATGTTTGAAATATGATTTTAAGGAGAAATATAGGCACCACAATAAGTTTTAGGAATTTTGTGGATACAAAGATAATTAACTTAGGACAACTTACTATGATAAATGAGTTTACTTTAGTAGAAAAATAGAATTTGCTCTCTGGAAACTGGGCACCCCTAATCCCCAAATCCCAAATCCAAAATGCCAAATCTAACGTGTTTTAGTACTGGAATGTGACAAGTGAAAAGTTTCCTACTTGGCTTCATTTGACAGGTTACAGTCAAAATGCAGGTATACTAAAATGTTGTATGAAATTTCCTCCAGGCTATGGGTCTAAGGCATGTATGAAATATAAATGAATTTCATATTTACACTTGAGTCTTATCCCCAAGATTATGTGTGTATAAATATTCCATAATTCCAAAAAAATCCAAAATCTGAAATGCTTCTTGTTCTAAGCATTTTTGATAAACAATACTTAACCTATATACAATTGTTTCCCCCACAACAAATAAACAAATTTAATAAGGTTAAAAACTTTCCAAAAATAAAATTTAAACATACTACAAAGCAAATAAATAACACATGAAATAATAAATTTTTTGGTGACTTAACAACTGGAAACTGTTTCATTTAACTTGCCCCTGGATCATAGATAAACTTCAAAATTATTTTCTTTTTTTTTTTAAATGGCAAAATAATTTTATTTTATTTTATTTTTTTATTGGTTGTTCAAAACCCTACAAAGCTCTTGACATATCATATTTCATACATTAGCATACATTAGCTTCAAGTGAGTTATGAACTCCCTTTTTTAAACCAAGTAGAGATTGCAGAATCACATGGGTTACACATCCACATTTTTACATAATACCATACTAGTAACTGTTGTATTCTGCTGCCTTTCCTTTCCTCTGCAATCCCCCCTCCCCTCCCCTATTTTGTTATTATTATTTTTTAAAATTTTAATTTTAATTTTATATTATCATTATCATTTTTTAAAAAAAATCATTTTCATTCTTTATTTTCTATTTTTTCTATTGTATTTCATTTCTTTTCAATTTTCTTATTTCCCATTCCTTGCATTCTACCTGCCTACTCTCATTCTCTTTAGTGACTTTTTCCCTTCCCTTCTAAAATCTTTCCTCCCAAGCATCAAATAAATTTATAAGAGTAAACAGTAACTCAGCAGTCAAACAGAACAAGAAGTAACATGAGCAGCATAAACAAGCAAGGAAGAAAAGGAGAACAAACAACGAAGAACACCCTAAATATTCAGGAGGACCAGGATTCATCAGAAAAGTGGTCATATAAAGAACTCAAGGAATACCTTAGACAGATGGAATGGAAACTTAAAGAAGATACGAGACAGAAAATCCAAACAGTAAAAGAAAACATTGAAAATGAATTACATAAACATATAAAAGAAAAAGTTAAGCATCTTTATCAGTGGATAGAGATTATAAAAAAAATCAAACAATAATTCTAGAAATGAAGGAAATGATAAACCAAATTAAGAACTCCATTGAGAGTATCACTAACAGAGTGGAGCAAGTAGAAGCCAGAACGTCAGATAATGAAGACAAAATATATCATCTTGAAACGAGTCCAGCCAACTCAGAAAGGCTGGCAAAAAAATCACAAGAAAAACATCCAAGAGATTTGGGATAACATAAATAAAACCACACTTACGAGTCATCAGGATAGAGGAAGGTACAGAGACTCAAACCAAGGGAATGAGAAAACTGCTGAATGAAATAATTACAGAAAACTTTCCAGAAATAATAAAGGAAATGGATATACAAATTGTAGATGCATACAGGACAAGAGCACACAAAATCACAGTAGACGAATGCCAAGACACATTGTTATGAAGATATCCAATATACAGAACAAAGAGAAAATAATAAATCTACAAGAGAATGGAGGCAGAATACATTCAGTGGTAAACCAATAAGGTTAACAACGGATATTTGATCACAGATGCTGAAAGCGAGAAGATCCTGGAAAAACGTATTTCAAACACTGAAAGACAATGGATGCCAACCAAGAATTATGTATCCAGCATAATTAACCATCAGGTACTACAATAAAATAAGAATCTTTCATGATAAACAAAAGCTAAAAGAATTTGAAGCCAGAAAACAAGCTTTACAAAGCGTCTTGAGAAAAACACTACACAAGAAAGAAATGAAAAACAACAACCAAAACCATCAGTGGGAAGTACCTTGGTAATGACAGAGGCAGGGTGAAAGCTTATCATGGAGAAACAAACTAAATTTAAAAAAAGATAAATAATCAAACATGGCTGGCAGTACAAACCATACATCAATAGTAACTCTGAATGTAAATGGCTTCAACTGTCCAATAAAGCGACATAGGCTGGTAACTTGGATTAAATAAACAAATCCAACAATATGTTGCCTCCTGGAGACACATCTGAAATGCAAAGACACACAGGCTGAAGGTGAAAGGTTGGGAAAAAATACACCATGCACACTTATCCTCATAAACAAGCAGGGGTGGACATCCTCATATCAAATAAAATCGACTTCAAGACTAAGTTAATCAAAAGGGATAAGGAAGGACATTATATACTGTTAAAAGGAACCATTCACCAACAAGACATAACAATTATCAATATTTATGCACTAAATAATGGTGCTACGATGTTCATGAAACAAATTCTCCTCAAGCTCCAAAATGAAATAGACCTCAACACAATAATTATGGGTGACTTCAACACACATCTATCACCATTGGACAGATCCTCCAAACAAAAGTTGAATAAAGAAAGTATAGAACTCAATATCACAATCAATAACCAACATGTAACTGACATATATAGAATATATCAACCATCATCAAGTGGATATACTTTTTTCTCAGCAGCACATGGATCCTTCTCAAAAAAAGACCATATATGATGCCATAGGGCAACCCTCAGTAAATATAAAGGTGTGGAGATAATAACATGCATTTTATCTGATCATAATGGAATGAAACTGGAAATCAATGATAAAAGAAGGAAGGAAAAATTCTACATCACATGGAAAATGAACAATATGTTACTGAATGATCAATGGGTTACAGAAGACATAAAGGAGGAAATCAAAAAATTCTTAGAGATAAATGTAATTATAGACACAACATATCGGAATCTATGGGACACAATGAAAGCAGTTTTAAGAGGGAAATTCATCGCCTGGAGGTCATTCCTGAAAAAAAAGGAAAAACCAACAAATAAGTGAGCTCACACTTCATCTCAAAGCCCTAGAAAAGGAAGAGCAAAACAACAGCAAATTTAGCAGAAGGCAAGAAATTATTAAAATCAGAGTAGAAATCAACAAAATTGAAACAAAAGAAACTATTGAAAAAATTAACAAAACTAAAAGTTGCTTCTTCGAAAAAATAAATAAGATCAACAGACCCTTAGCCATGCTAAAGACGAAAAGAAGAGAAAGAACTCAAATTACTAACATATGGGATGAAAAAGGCAACATCACAACAGATGCTACAGAAATACAGAAGACAATTAGAAATTATTTTGAAAACCATTATTCCAATAAAATAGAAAATAGTGAAGACATCGATAAATTTCTTAAGTCATATGATTTGCCCAAACTGAGTCAGGAGGATACACACAATTTAAACCGACCAATATCAATGGATGAAATAGAAGAAGCAATCAAAAGACTACCAACCAAGAAAAGCCCAGGAACGGATGGCTATACAGCGGAATTTTACAAAACCTTTAAAGAAGAATTAATACCAATACTTTTCAAGTTATTTCAGGAAATAGAAAAAGAGGGAGCTCTGCCAAATTCATTTTATGAGGCCAACATCACCCTAATTCCAAAACCAGAAAAAGACACCTCAAAGAAAGAGAACTACTGACCAATATATCTGATTAACCTAGATGCAAGAATCCTCAATAAAAATCTGCCTAATCGAATACAAAGGCAAATCAAAAAAATTGTTCACCAGGATCAAGTAGGATTCATCCCTGGTATGCAACGATGGTTCAATATACGAAAATCAATAAATGTTATTCATCACATCAATAGACTTAAAGATAGGAACCATATGATCATCTCGATAGATGCAGAAAAAGCATTTGACAAAGTACAGCATCCCTTTATGTTCAAAACATTAGAAAAATAGGGATAACAGGAACTAACCTCGACATTGTAAAAGCTATCTATGCTAAGTCTCAGGCTAGCATCATTATGAACGGAGAAAAATTGAAGGCATTCCCTCTAAAATCTGGAACAAGACAGGGATGCCCTCTGTCACCACTTCTATTCAATATAGTTCTCAAAACACTGGCCAGAGCAATTAGACAGACGAAAGAAATCAAAGGCATAAAAATAGGAAAATAAGAACGAAAATTATCACTATTTCCTGGTGACATGATTCTATACATAGAAGACCCAAAAGGGTCTACAAAAGAACTACTAGAACTAATAAATCAATTCAGCAAAGTGGCAGGATATACAATCAAAACGCATAAATCAAAGGCATTTCTGTATATCAGCGACAAACCTCCTGAAACAGAAATGAGGAAAAACACTCCATTCACAATACCCTCAAAAAAATTAAATACTTGAAAATCAACCAAACAAAAAAGGTGAAAGACTTATACAATGAAAACTACAGAACCCTAAAAAGAGAAGTAGAAGAAGATCTTAGAAGATGGAAAAATATACCCTGTTCCTGGATAGGCAGAACTAACATCATCAAAATGGCGAAATTACCAAAAGTTTTCTATAGGTTCAATGCAATGCCAATCAAAATCCCAATGGCATTTCTTGTAAAAATAGATAAAGCAATCATGGAATTCATATGGAAAAATATAAGACCCAGAATAGCAAAAGCAATTCTAGCAGGAAGTGTGAATCAGGCGGTATAGCGATACCGGACTTAAAACTATACTACAGAGCAATATTAACAAAAACAGCATGGCACTGGTACCAAAACTGGCAGGTTGACCAATGGTACAGAATAGAGGACACAAAGACTAATTCACAAAGCTACAACTATGCTATATTTGATAAAGGAGCTAAAAGCATGCAATGGAGGAAACAAATGGTGTTGTAAAAAATGGAAATCCATATGCAACAAAATGAAACCGAATCCCCTCCTCTTGCCATGCACAAAAGTTAACTCAAAGTGGATCAAGGAGCTAGATATCAAATAAGAGACTCTGCATCTGATACAAGAAAAAGTTGGCTCCGATCTACATAATGTGGGGCCGGGCTCCAAATTCCTTAACAGGACACCCATAGCAGAAGAGTTAATAACAAGAATCATCAAATGGGACTTACTTAAACTGAAAAGTTTTTTCTCAGCAGGATAAAAATGAGAGAGGTAAATAGGGAGCCTAAATTATGGGAACAAATTTTTACTCCTTACACTTCAGATAGAGCCCTAATATCCAGAGTATACCAAGAACTCAAAAAATTAGACAATAAGATGATAAATAACCCAATCAAAAAATGGGCCATGGACCTGAACCGACACTACTCAGAGGAGGACATACAATCAATCAGTAAGTAAATGAAAAAATGCTCACCATCTCTAGCAGTCAGAGAAATGCAAATTAAAATCACCCTAAGAAACCATCCTACTCTAGTAAGATTGGCAGCCATTATGAAGTCAAACAACAAGTGCTGGCGAGGATGTGGAGAATAGGGTACTCTTGTACATTTCTGGTGGGACTGCAAACTGTTGTGGCAAATTTGAAAAGCAGTATGGAGAATCCTGGGAAAGCTGGGAATGGAACCACCATTTGACCCAGCTATTGCCCTTCTCAGACTATTCCCTGAAGACCTTAAAAGAGCATATTACAGGGATACTGCCACATTGATGTTCATAGCATCACCATTCAAAATTGCTAGACTGTGGAACCAACCCAGATGCCCTTCAGTAGATGAATGGATAAAAAAAATGTGGCATTTATACACCATTGAGTATTATGCATCATTAAAAAATGACAAAATCATTGAATTTGCAGGGAAATGGATGGCACTAGAGCAGATTATGCTTAGTGAAGCTAGCCAAACCCTAAAAAACAAATAAAAATGTCTTCTTTGATATAATGAGAGCAACTAATAACAGAGCAGGGAGGAAGAGCAGGAAGAAAAGATCAACATTAAACAGAGACATGAGGTGGGGGTCGGAAAGAGAGAGAGATAAAGGAAATTGCATGGTAATGTAGGGAGACCCTCATTGTTACACAAAATTACATATAAGAGGTTGTGAGGGGAATGGGAAAATTAACAAAGATATAAATGTATTACAGTAGATGGGGTAGAGAGAGAAGATGGGAGGGGAGTGGGGATACTAGAGGATAGAAAATGTAGCAGAATACAACAGTTACTAATAGGGCATTATAAAAATGCAGATGTGTAACACATATGATTCTGCAATCCGTATTTGGGATAAAAATGGGAGTTCATAACCCACTTGAATCTAATGTATGAAATATAATATGTCAAGAGCTTTGTAATGTTTTGAACACCCAATTAAAAAAATAAAAAAATAATATGAAATAAAATAATTGAAAAAAAAAAACACATGGAGAAATATTTCACTCTCTTCCAGAACAATGCCTTGACATTACCCTCGCCCCAAGTAATACATCATTAGAGGAGAAGAGTTAGAAAATCTGGGAATACATAGCTGGAATTTAATATGCTCAAAAGTTCACAACATTGGAGGTGGTAGAGTAGTTTACTAAAGTAAGGGACAGGGTAAACACTCCACAAATATGGAGCTCTGCTGGCCTAAAGACTTCTTCAGAAACTGCCACTGAGGTTGGGCACTTGAAATATATGTTGTTGTCAGGAGCTTTAGATTCCTTTGTAATGAGAGCATCAAAGCTGGGTCTGCATCTATGTGACCTGGAGGACATGGTTTCTTATGTTCCAATGAACATGAGTCAGCAGTGCTGAATTCAATCTTTGTAGGTAAACTGTGGTCACTGGGGGCTAAGTGTCTCCCCGTGTGGACTGTGAAGCCATTTGGACATCCTCCACATTTTGTGGTGTTTCTTGCTGCTGCACTGGTAGTTTGGTATTTGCTTCACAAAATACAAGGAGTCCACCTGGGACAAAGTGTTGGAGGGAGTTTCTCACGTGTGGTGGGTCAGGGTCTGCAGGAGAATGCACCCACCAAGGTTCTATCCCAAATAGCTTGCCTCTTGACCATAGCAACGTGATTCTGAACATTACCCTAAAAACTCTACAAATAAAAATACGCCTTTACATATAAGGGTCTGCTCGCTGCACCATGTCAGTCACAAGCAATTTGGAAGCCAATGGAAGATCCACATGGCTCCACCACAGATGATTTATCACACACCTGCCGACGGCAGCTCTATGCCCACTACTCAGCAGGCTCCAAATTACTGGCATCTCTGCTCTACACCATTTTCTGGAAACCCAGTCCATCAGGCACTGTCTGGTATACTCATAGTCAGCAACAGGATATCCAAAGGTTCTCCAGTGCCACCTGGTCATGGAAATTTAAAAAAATTTCACGGTATTTATCTAGCCATTTTTTCAAGGATGAAGTTGAAGGCACTGTGGGTTTCACTTCATTCAGGAACCATTAAATGGTGAGGATGCTCATTTCAATGAAAGCTCTGGAGAACTCTCATAAGCATGGCTTCCTAAAGAGTGGCCAATGATCACATGATGCTAGGCACATTGAGGTCTACAATGTGAGGTCCATGTGTGTTTTGACTCTCAACTATGGCTGCCAAGTCTTTCAGAATAAAATTATGTGATACCCTGGCTGAGATTCCAAGTGCTCTGTGCAAAGCCAACCTGGGCCTAGATCTCAGTTTCCAAGGGCAAATCTCATGCGTGGCCTCCTAATATCCCAACTCAATTCATGGCAATACTTCTCTGAGGTCAGTACCTCAACTCAGTATCTAAGGGGAATCACACCAGAGTTCAAGTCCAGGTGGACCCAGTCGTCACTTCCAACCACCACCCAAATGACCACAATTAAAACCAAAACACTCCCACATGACCCACATTTTCTTCCATATAGACACTCATCATAACTTCTGGCTGGAGGATTCCATAAGGGGCTCCACCCAAGCCAGTGTCAAAAATAAGCTCCCGTGCCCCTTAATTTGACTAAACTGAGGGTGGCTGTACACACTTCCAGTGAACAAGATGTGATCAAATAGGTCTGCCATTAATACTGCTCCGCTTCTCCAATTTGAGGACTACTGACTGTGGGTTTTAGATTCTTTATGTGAACTGGAGTCATGATAAAACCCAAGCACCTAGGGGATAGAATCTGCAGGGCTTTGAGGAACTCATTTGAGACAAAGGATCCCTATTCTCACTTGATGGAGGTCACGAACCTTACAGAGGAAGACGAGAGACTTCATCCACAATGACTGCTCTTTTTGCCACTTTGGTTTTGGATGTACACATGGAATCTTTCTTTAGATCCATCAGGTGATGAGAAACTAAGCAACAGCCTCACACAGGGCCAATGGTCTGAATGAGACACATCTTTTTCAAAGCAATTAAGCAAAGAGCCACAGGTGATGCCCATTCATTTCCATTTGAAAACTGTTTTCTTCAGGCTTCACAAAGGGGTGGCCTAAGGCAAAGACCTTCCTGACATTTAGGGCAACAGAACAATAGGTAACCAAAAGGCCCAAAGCAGGGTTTCTCCACTGAGTCTTTAATGGTCATAGTGATTTCTGAGTTTTCTGTGATGCTCGCCATTCCCTTCAGCTATCCAGTACATGGCCATGTCACAGAGCTTGGAGGTGGTATATATCTTGCACAAAAAACCATGAGCCTATTCTAGAGAGTGGCCAGAATTCAGGAAGAAAAGTGGAACTTAGGAAGATAGCAGGTGTAGCCAATTGATAAGGCAAGCCGCAGTCCATTCATAAATTGTGCAGGATGAATTCTGGGAAGCTTTCTACTAAACAGGACATATCCATTGATCCAATATCTTTTCTAATGTCTACAACCATAGATAACAGTGGGATACACAGACATAGAAACACTCGCCTTGCCAAACGACTTACTAGAAACAGTTCACTCCAAACCAAACAAACCGACTTCCCTGCCTATTTTCAGAACATGAGACAAAACCACAAAACCACAACCAAACCTACAAAGGCACCTCCTTCTGCCAAGTAGGTCTTTGACTATCTTGAGTGTCCTCTGACTTATGGGCCATACTATGTTCCCCCGAAATGGCCACTCCTGTCTCAGATTTGGACTCCATGGCCAACTCTATTTAATTGTCAGGAGCCAGCTGTGAGCCACTACCTGTTTTCTCAGGAAAGGCCCCTCTTCAGAGATTTCCTGCCATTTGGCCATCCTCACATGAGTAGGTACCAAGAAAGACTGACTCTGTCCTTGGTAAATCCAAACAAATGAGACCACTCGGACTGGAACTGGCCCTGGCTTTTTTGCCTGAATTCCTGGATCCCAAGATCAGAGAGTTCCATCACCACGGAAGTGAGGTGAGGTCACTTCTTTCAGAAATTGAAAAATCTGTGGAAAGCAACGCTGGGCCGAGATCTCAGTTCCAAGGGTGACTCTTATGCGTGGCCTCCTAAAATCCCAACAAAATTCAATGCAATACTTCTCTAAGGTCAGTTCCACAACTCAGTCTCTAAGGGGAATCACACGAGAGTTCAAGCCCAGGTGGACAAAGTCATTTCTTCCAACCGCCACACAAATGACCAAAATTAAAACGAAAAGACTCCCACATGGCCCTCATCTTCTTACATATTGTCATTCATCATAATGTCTGGCTGAAGATTTTCATGAGGGGCGAAGCCCAAGAAAGTGTCCAAAATAAGCTCACTTGCCCCTCATTTGCCTAAAGTCAGGGTGGCCTGGACACCCTTCCTGTGAACCAGGAGTGATCAAATAAGCCTGTCATTAATAATGCTCTGTTTCTCCAATTTGAGGCCTACTAATTTTCAGGTATAGATTCTTTGTGATTTGGAGTCATGCGAAACCCCAAGCACCTCTGCAGGGCTTTGAGGAACTCTTTTGACCCAAAGAATCCATTTTCTTACTTGACAGAGGTAAGGAACCTAACAGAGGAAGGCAAGAGACTTCATCTACAATGACTGATCTTTTTGCCATTATGGTTTTTGATGCACACATGGGATCATTCTTTAGATCCATCAGGTACTGAGAATGTAAGACACAGCCACACACAGGCCAAGAGGCTAATTCAGCCACATCCCTTTACAAAGCAATTAAGCAAAGAGCCACAGGTGATGCCCATTCATTTCCATTTGAAAACTCTTTCTTCAGGCTTCACAAAGGGGTGGCCTGAGACCAAGTCTTTCCTGACATTCAGTGCAACAGAACAATAGGTAAGCAAAAGGCCCAAAGCGGGGTTTTTCCACTGAGACATTTCTGTTCACAGTGATATCTGAGTTTTCTGAAAGGCTGGCCATTCTCTTCCGCTATCCAGTACATGGCCATGTCACAGAGCTTGTAGTGGTGCATATCTTGGACACAAAACCATGAGCCTATTCTGGAGAGTGGCCAGAATTCAGGAAGAAAACAGGAACTTAGGAAGATAGAATGTGTTGCCTCTCGATAAGACAAGCTGCAGTCCATTCATAAATTGGGCAGGTTGAATTATGGGAAGATTTATAGTAGACTGGACGCATCCATTAATGCATTCTCTTTTCTAATGTCTACAACAATGGACACAGTGGGATACACAGACATAGAAACACTCGCCTGGTCAAACGACTTACTAAAAACAATCCACTCCAAACCAAACAAACCAACTTTCCTACCTATTCTCAGAACATGGCCTGACCTCTCTCAGATCTGGTTTCCTTGGCCAACTCTGTGAAGTTGTCAAGAAAAAGGGGTGAGCCACTACCTGCTTCTTCTGGAAAGGTCCCTCTTCAGAGCTCTCCTGGCATTTGGCCATCCTCACATCGGTAGGTACCAAGAAAGACTGACTCTGTCCTTGGTAAATCCAAACAAGTGAGTCCACTGGGACTGGGGCTGCCTCGGGGTGCCTGGATTCTTGGATACAAAGTTCAGAGAGTTCCATCACCAAGGAAATGAGGTATATCACTTTCTTTGGAACTGAATGAGGTCATTGCCTTGGCAACCACTTTGTCCTAACAGTTGCTTCCAAGTGTCCCATGAGATGGAGGCTGCCCCTACTTCCTGTGACACTTTCACAAGGTAGAATGGTATGTCAACCATAGGCACCCAGCAGCAGCTCTCCACACAGGCCTGGTTTGGTCCATCTTCTCTACAATAAAAAGAGAGAGGCTGATTCAGACACATCCCTTCATCCTGACCAGGTTGTTTGCCATGGAAGATGACTTTTGCTCTCTCAGGTCCTTCATAGCTGCCTACATCTTCTCCAAGTATCATTTCTGAATGGACCTTTGAGGTTCTCAGCAGGTGGAATGTCCCCTACTTTCCTGTATTGTAAGAACGACTCTATCCCTGCTCTTCTGTAAAATGAGATTGAGGAAACAGTGTATGTTTAGGCTTAATAACAGGTTCGATTTGGGTTAGCAATAATTCTGTGTGATAAATAATGGTATTGGGAACCTGCGATATTTACAAGAATATTGAGGTGAAATATAAGTATGAAAACAAAAATCTAGGTATGATTTGAAGCCCAGAAGGGCATTGGGCCCTTAATTGGGATACTTAGTTTTAAATTATATTCTGCAAAGATGTCTCAGACAATTTGATATACAATGGCATAGGACCTTGTACCTTGGATGTTTGAATGTAGAAGAGAACATCCAATCCAAAGGGATAGTCAGTAGAATTAGGAAGATAGTCGGTAGGTTTAGGAAGAAGAGTGAGTGTAGGATTGGGACTAAAAATTCTTTAGCTATAGGGTTTCGGATAGAGAGTGAATGTAAATGTCAGCACATATGAAGAGTCAGTCACTATGATGAAATTGGGAAAATATGTTGAAAAGCAGATAACAATAGAGACATTATGAAATCAGGCAAAGTATTAAGTGAGTGATAGGAGTAGACATTTTCACCAGGGTTGAGTTTGAATATATAATCTTAGGAAGAAACAAATATGTAGTAACCAATAGGATTGACATTTGAGAGCATTAGGCAACCTGGACAAGGATGTTTTTAGTAATCCATGATCGCTTTCCATTTAGTCTTTGGTACAATCATAAGTGTGACCTTTACATTTTTTGTCCAGAATATTACTGTGATAAAATCTATATGTAGATCAGGTGACATGAGTATTTCTACCACCATTTCTGGGAGCAATATACTGAAGACGTAAAATTTGTATTGGGGGTACAAAGAGGTGTACCCTGTGTCCATGAATATAGAGATTAAGCATGAATACACCATACTGTGAATAAATAATATAACTGGTTCCAACTTTAAATAATGGATTGAATTGATATCTGAAAATATACAATAAATCTTATATTGATATATATTCATTCATTCCAACCAGTTATACATTTAATGGTAATATTAGTGTTTTGATTTATCATGAAGAGTGTGTGAAGTTTGCTTCAAAAGTGATTATGGAAATCGAAAATAATGTGTTCGGAAAGAATTCTCATGCAAAGACCAGTCAAGAAATATGGAGGAATACATGTGTTTTGAAGCAGGAAGTGATTGAAAGTGAAACAAATGCCTATAAATTTGCTAAATTTTTTATGAAATATATATCCTATGATGTGCATAAACTGATGAAATTGTACCAGTTTTGAATAAAAATTAACGTAAAAATACACATCATGTCCATTGGAATCTACTTGCATTGATGTTAAACTTGGTCAGTTACTGTAGAAATATTAGGATTCGCGTGCCTCATTCACCGAAGTTAGTTTTCTTTTTTTTTTAATTTTTTATGGTTGCTCTAAACATTATTTATTTCTTGATATATCATATTTCACACTTTGATTCAAGTGGGTTATGAACTCCCATTTTTACCCCGCATACAGATTGCAGAATCACATCAGTTACACATCAATTGATTGACACATTGCCATACTAGTGTCTATTGTATTCTGCTGCCTTTCCTATCCTCTACTATCCCTCCTCCCCTCCGCTCTCTTCCCCTCTCCTCTCTCTACCCCCTCTACTGTAATAAATTTCTCCCTTTTGTATTATTTTTCCCTTTCCCCTCACATCCTCTTTTATGTAATTTTGTATAACCCTGAGGGTCTACTTCCATTTCCATGCAATTTCCCTTCCCTCTCCCTTTCTCTCCCACCTCTCATCCCTATTTAATATTAATCTTCTTCTCATGCTCTTCATCCCTACTCTGTTCGTAGTTACTCTCCTTTTATCAAAGAAGGCATTTGGCATTTGTTTTTTAGGGATTGGCTAGCTTCACTTTGCTTAATCTGCTCTAATGCCATCTATTTTCCTGCAAATTCTATGATTTTGTCATTTTTTAAAGCAGAGTAATACTCCATTGTGTATAAGTGCCACATTTTTTTATCCATTCTTCAATTGAACAGCATCTAGGTTGGTTCCACAGTCTTGCTATTGTGAATTGTGCTGCTATGAACATCAATGTAGCAGTGTCCCTGTAGCATGCTCTTTTAGGGTCTTTAGGGAATAGACCGAGAAGAGGAATAGCTGGGTCAAATGGTAGTTCCATTCACAGCTTTCCAAGAAATCTCCATAATGCTTTCCAAATTGGCTCTACCAATTAGCAGTGCCTCCAATAATGTACAAGTGTACCTGTTTCTCCACATCCTCACCAGCACTTGTTGTTGTTTGACTTCATAATGGCTGCCAATCTTACTGGAATGAGATGGTATCTTAGGGTGGTTTTGATTTGCATTTCTCTGACTGCTGGGGATGGTGAGCATTTTTTCATGTACTTGTTTTTTGATTGTATGTACTTCTCTGAGAAGTGTCTGTTCTGGTTCTTGGCCCATTTGTTTATTGGGTTATTTGTTATCTTATTGTCTATTTTTTGAGTTCTTTGTATACTCTGAATATTAGGGCTCTATCTGAAGTGTGAGGAGTAAAGATTTGTTCCCAGGATTTAGGCTCCCTATTTACCTCTCTTATTGTTCCTTTTGCTGATAAAAAAACTTTTTAGTTTGAGTAAGTCCCATTTGTTGATTCCAGTTATTAACTCTTGTGCTATGGGTGTCCTATTCAGGAATTTGGAGCCCGACCCCACAGTATGTAAATCGTAGCCAACTTTTTCTTCTATCAGACGCCATGTCTCTGATTTGATATCGAGCTCCTTGATCCATTTTGAGTTAACTTTTGTGCATGGCGAGAGAAAGGGATTCAGTTTCATTTTGTTACATATGGATTCCAAGTTTTCCAAGCACCATTTTTTGCAGATGCTATTTTCCTTCATTGCATGCTTTTAGCCCCTCCATCAAATATAAGATAGTTGTAGTTTCCTGGCTTGGTTTCTGTGTCCTCTATTCTGAACCATTGGTCCACCTGCCTGTTTTGGTACCATTACCATGGTATTTTTGTTACTATTTTTCTGTAGTATAGTTTGAAGTCTGGTATCGCTATGCCGCCTGATTCACACTTCCTGCTTAGTGTTGTTTTTGTTATTCTGTGTCTTTTATTTTTCCATATGAATTTCATGATTGCTTTCTCTATTTCTAGAAAAAATTCCGTTTGGATTTTGATTGGCATTGCATTAAACCTATTGAGAACTTTTGGTAATATCACCATTTTGATGATATTAGTTCTGCCTATCCATGAACAGGATATATTTTGACATCTTCTAAGATCTTCTTCTATTTCTCTCTTTAGGGTTCTGTAGTTTTCATTGTATAAGACTTTCACATCTTTTGTTAGGTTGATTCCTAATTATTATTATTTTTTTTTAGGATATTGTGTATGGAGTGGTTGTCCTCATTTCTATTTCAGAGGATTTGTCGCTGATATGCAGGAATGCCTTAGATTTATGCATGTTGATTTTATATCCTGCCACTTTGCTGAATTCATTTATTAGCTCTATTAGTTTCTTTGTAGACCCTTTTGGGACTGCTAGACATAGAATCATGTGATCTGATAATTTAAGTTCTTCTTTTCCAATTTTTACGCCTTTTATTTCTTTCGTCTGTCTAAATGCTCTGGCTAGTGTTTCGAGAACAATGTTGAACAGAAGTGGTGAGAGAGGGCATCCCTGTCTTGTTCCAGATTTTAGAGAGAATACCTTCAATTTTTCTCCATTCAGAATGATGCTAGCCTGAGGCTTAGCATAGATTGCTTTTACAATATTGAGGTATGTTCCTCTTATCACTAGTTTTTCTAGAGTGTTGAACATAACAGAATGCTGTACTTTATAGAATGCTTTTTTTGCATCTACCGAGATGATCATATGGTTCTTATTTTTAAGTCTATTGATGTGGTGAATAACATTTATTGATTTCCGTATATTGAACCAGCCTTGCATCACACGGATGAATCCTACTTGATCAGGATTCACAATTTTTTTGATATGTTTTTGTATCCAATTCGCCAGAATTTTATTGAGGATTTTTTCGTGTAGGTTCATTAGAGATATTGGTCTGTAGTTTTCTTTCTTTGAAGTGTCTTTGTCTGGTGTAAGAATCAGGGTGATCTTGGCCTCATAGAATAAATTTGGAAGATCTCCCTCTTTTTCAATTTCCTGAAACACCTTGAAAAATATTGGTATTTGTTCCTCTTTAAAGGTTTTGTTAAACTCTGCTGTATACCCATATGGTCCTGGGCTTTTCTAAGTTGGTAGTGGATTGATGGTTTCTTCTATTTCCTCAATTGATATTGGTCTGTTTATGTTGTCTATATCCTCCTGACTCAATATGGGCATATCATATGACTTAAGAAATTTATCGATGCCTTCACTGTCTTCTATTTGTTTGGAGTATAAGGATTAAAAATAATTTCTGATTATCTTCTGTATTTCAGAAATATCTCTTGTGATATTTTCTATTTTAATCCCTTATGCTAGTAATTTGAGTTCTCTCTTCTTCTCTTTCATAGCATGGCTAAGGGTCTGTCAATTTTATTTATTTTTTCAAAGAACCAACTTCTACTTTTGTCAAGTTTTTTCAATTGTTTCTTTTGTTTCAATTTCATTAATTTCAGCTTTGATTTTAATTATTTCTTGCCTTCTACTTCTTTTGCTGTTTCTTTCGTCTTCTTTTTCTAGGATTTTGAGATGAAGTATGAGATCATTTATTTGTTGGTTGTTTCTTTTTTTAAGGAATGAACTCCAAGCAATGAATTTTCCTGTTAGAACTGCTTTCAATGTGTCCCATAGATTCTGATATGTTGTGTCTGTGTTTTCATTTATCTCTAAGAATTTTTAAATTTCCTCCTTGATGTCTTCTATAACCCATTGATCACTAAGTAACCTATTGTTCATTCTCCAAGTGATGCATGATTTTTCCTTCCTTCTTTTATCATTGATTTTTAGTTTCATTCCATTATGATCAGATAATATGCATGGTATTATCTGTACTCCTTTATACTGTCTAAGAGTTGCCCTGTGACATAATATATGATCATTTTTTAGAAGGATACATGTGCTGCTGAGAAAAAAAGGTAACTGTTTGATGTTGGGTCTTATATTCTACATATCTCAAATAAGTCTAGGTTATTAATTGTGTTATTGAGTTCTATAGTTTCCTTATTCCTTATTCCTTGTTTGGAAGATCTGTCCAGTGGTGAGAGAGGTGTGTTCATGTCTCCCATGATTACTGTATTGTGGTGTATTAGACTCTTGAACTTGAGAAGAGTTTGTTTGATGAACATAGCTGCACCATTGTTTGGGGCATATATATTAATGATTGCTGTCTCTTGTTGGTGTATGGTTCCCTTGAGCAGTATGTAGTGTCTCTCTTTATCCCTTTTGATTAACTTTGGCTCAAAATCTATTTTATTTGATATGAGTATGGACTCTCCTGCTTGTTTCCGAAGTCCATATGAGTGATATGATTTTTCCCAAACTTTCACCATCAGTCTATGTATGCATTTTCCTATCAAATGCATCTCCTGTAGGCAGCATATTGTTGGGTCTTGTTTTTTGTTCAATTCTACTAGCCAGTGTGTCTTCATTGGTGAGTTTAAGCCATTAACATTTAGGGCTATTATTGAGATATGGGTTGTTCTTCCAGCCATATTTGTTTATTTATGTTACTAAACATGGTTTGTTTTCCTCTTTGATTATTTCCCCCCCTTTAATGTCCTACCTCCCACTGTTGGTTTTCATTGTTATTTTCCATTTCCTCTTCCTGCAATGTTTTGCCGAGGATGTTTTGAAGAGATGGTTTTCTAGCTGCAAATTCTTTTCACTTTTGTTTATCGAGGAAGGTTTTAATTTCATCTTCCATACTGAAGCTTAATTTCGCTAGATACACAATTCTTGGTTGGAACCCATTTTCTTTCAGTGTTTGAAATATGTTATTCCAGGATCTTCTAGCTTTCAGAGTCTGTGTTGAAAGATCAGCTGTTATCCTGATTGGTTTACCCTTAAACGTAATCTGCTTCCTTTCTCTTGTAGCTTTTAAAATTCTCTCTTTTTTCTGTTTGTTGGGCATCTTCATTATAATGTGTCTAGTTGTGGCTCTCTTATGATTTTGCACATTCGGCGTTCTGTAGGCTTCTAGGACTTGGGATTCTGTTTTATTTATCAAGTCTGGGAAGTTTTCTCGTATTATTTCATTGAATAGGTTGCTCATTCCTTTGGTTTGGACCTCTATACCTTCCTGTATCCCAATGACTGTTAAGTTTGGCCTCTTTATGTTATCCCATATTTCTTGGATATTCTGCTCGTGGTTTCTTAACAGTCTTGCTGAGTGGTCTATGTTCTTTTCAAGTTGAAATACTTTGTCTTCATTGTCTGATGTTCTATGTTCTAAGTGTTCTACTCTCCTGGTAGTATTCTCAATTGAGTTTTTAAGTTGGATTATTCCTTCCTGCAATTCTAAAATTTCTGTTTGTTTGTTTTTACAACCTCTATCTCCCTATATAGTTGATCTTTTGCTTATTGGATTTGTTTATGTAATTCATTGTTGAAGTGATCTTTAATAGTCTGATTTTGTTGTCTAATGTCTTCCTTGAGACTCCAGATCATCTAAAGCATGAGTATCCTGAATTCTTTATCTGACATTCCATCTGATGCAGCTATTACCTCTTCTAAAGTTGTGTTGACCTGCATTGCTTGTGGTCCTTTATTTCCTTGTCTTTTCATACTGCTCGCGTTTCTCTCTGCTTGTTGAAACTGTTTTGTTTTGGGCAGTGGCTCTGCTCTGCCCCTATTCCTATTGGGGTGACCTAACAACCACGCTGGTGGGCCGCTGGGCTTGTACTGGGCGCGGGAGAAGGCTCTGCTTTGCCACTACTCCAATAGGGGTGCCGTGTCTACCACACCAGCGGGTCATTGGGCCTGTTCTGGGCATAGGCGGTGGCTCTGCTCTGCCCCTACTCCAATTGGGGTGACGTGACTACCACGCCTGCTGGTTGATGGGCCTGTTCCAGGCACGGGCGGCAGCTCTGCTCTGTCACTACTCCAATTGGGATGACATGACTACCACGCCTGCAGGTCGCTGGGCCTGTGCCGGGCATGGGCGGCGGCTCTGCTCTGCCCCTCTGGCTTGAAGACAAAGTGAGAGAGACTCGGGTGTTTGTGACTCACTTTTTTTACCAGGAGACCAACTGTTTCTGTCACCGCTGGTATCGATGAAGTTATCTCCTCCACCACTTTGTGATGACATCAGATCTCTAACATGTTGGTATCCCATGCGAATGGCAGCATTTCGTTCCCTTTGCCGGATGACCAAAGCAATGGGTGAGTCCTGACCAGCCCTCACAAGCCCCGTCTCAATCCTGTTGCCACTGCCTATGAAGGCTAGGTAGGTATTTACCTCCACATTATTCAACAAGACCTAGACCGAGAAGGAGTTTCCGCAGGTTCTTTAGCCCTGGGCCTGATCAGTTCCAGGAGCCAGAATTCGGCCGCTCTGGGCTTGGTGTATGTTCTGATAGGAACAGGCCTGAGTAATTTGTCTCCGAGACACAGGCGAATGGCAGCCTGAGATTACCGGTTCTATAGCTGAATGAGCTGCTATGAGTTGAAAACAGGAATGGTGACGTCAGCTCTCCAAGATGGTGGCCCCTGGCTTCCTCTGTGGTCTGACTGGTGTGGAAAACCGAATTGGACCGCGTCCTTCCCCGGTCTCAAACCCAGAATTCAGCAATGAGCACAGTGATTGTACAGCTGGCAGGAGCCCACAGAATCCGTACCACTGAATATTTGTGTTGCTATCTCATTGTTTGCCAGCATGCGCCACAGACTCTAGCCGCAGGGCGATTTGCTGAATAAGCAGCATGATGCTCTATGCGGACAAATCACTCACGTTTGAGCCCCGTAGCTAATCCTCATGAGATGGAAATACTTCCACTAGGTTTTGGAGCACCCAAATTTTGCTGGAAATTCGTCATTCTCTTGCACAGTGATGCTGTATATGGGGTTGATGCACTCCTTTCACTGCCATCATATGATCCCCTGAAGTTAGTTTTCAGTACTAGAAACGAATATGTGTTTCAGGTGGATGAACATTTCTGAGAATAAACTTGTGAAAAGTTGATTATAAATCCACATACATAAATATGAATGAATTTAGGGAGTGTAAAATAAGACAAATACATTTCATATTTTGAAAAATCTGGAGAGTGAATACATATATATATATATAGATAGATAGATAGATAGATAGATACACACACAGAGAGAGACATTAAAAAGTAGCATTATGTATGCCAATTGAAATTCACCATGAAATATATATCATCCACAGATCCAAAAATACTCATTTTCCTGAACATCAATTTATGTTGTTCAACTAGAAAGCTGACCCATATGTTGAATTTTCAGTTCCAACAGCATTTAGTAGGAGTGATCTTTTCTTACAGTTTGTATCTGCCAAGTCAGCCACCTCACAAAATGTATGTGTGATACCAGGTAGAATTCAATATGTGCATAAAAAAATACATGTGCTGAATAGACTACAGAGAAAGGGAGACAGTTATTCACATATTTGTTAACTTTTAAAACACATAAAGAACTGTTTCAATTAAAATTTGCTAGATTTATAGCACCTACCATTTATCATAGGAAAGGCAAGTCCAACTATACACCATGCCTCCTGTGAACCTCTTGTATTTCTATTTTGTTTGGGTTATTTTTCTCCATCATATTAAGATTAGAAGTAAAAGTCTACAAGGGAATTTGTTAGTGTCAGGGATTCAGTATTTCGAATGGAAAATTGGAAAATGTATCCAATGTGTATGCAAATATGTGCTACACAAAAATCTTCCCACTCTCATTCAGAACAATGCCTTGGCATTACCTTCGCCCCATGTAAGACACAATTAGAGGAGAAGAGTTAGAAAATCTGTGAATACATTCTTGTTATAGAAAATGCTCAGGAGTTCACAAATTTGGAGGTGGTAGAGGAGTTTCCAAAAGTAAGGGACAGGGTAAACACTCCACAAACATGAAGCTCTGCTGGCCTAACATCTGGAGAAACTACCTCTGAGGGTGAGCACTTGAAATATATTTTGTTGTCAGGAGCATTAGCTTCCTTTGTAGTGAGACCATCAAAGCTGGGTCTGCATCTATGTGACATGGATGACATGGTTTCTTATTTTCCGATGAACATGAGGCAGCAGTGCTGAATTTTCTCTTTGTAGGTAAACTGTGGCCACTGAGGGCAAGTGTCTCCTCATCTGTACTGTGAAGCCATTTGGTCATCCTCCACTCTTTGTGGTGTTTTTTGCTGTTGCACTAGGAGTGTGGTATTTGCTTCATGAAATAAAAAGAGTTCAACTGGGACACAGTGCTGTAGGGAGTTCTTTCAGTTGTGGTGGGTTGGGTTCTGTTGGAGAATGCACCAACCAGGCTTCTATCCCACATAGCTTGCAACATTGACCATAGCAACCTGATTCTGAACATTGCCCTGAAACCTCTCCATATAACAAGATTCTTTTACATATAAGGGTCTACTGGCTGCAAAATGTCAGTCACAAGTTATTTGGACACCAATGGCAGATAAACATGGCCACACCAGAGATATTTTATCACACACCTGCCCACCACGGCTCTAGGAACACTACTCAGCAGGTTCCAACTTACTTGCATCTCTGTTATACACCATTTTCATGAAACCCAGTCAATAAAGGCAATGTCTTGTATTCTCATGATCAGCTAGAGGACATCCAAAGGTTCTCCTGTGACACCTAGTCTTGGGAATTTCAAAAATTTCATGGTATTCATCTAGCCATTATTCAAGGAAGAAGTTGTAGGCACTGTGGGTTTCAATTCATTCATTAACCATTAAATGTTGAGTAAGCTCACTTCAATGAAAGCTCTGGAGAACTCTCAGAGGCAAGGCTTCCCAAAGGGTGGCCAAAAGGTCACAGAAGCCAGGCCCATTGAGGTCTACAATGTGAGGTCCATGTGTGTTTTCACTCTCAACTATGGCTGCCAAGTCTTTCAGAATAAAATCATGTGATATCCTGGCTGAGATTCCCTTTGCTCTGTGGAAAGCCAACTTGGGCGTAGATCTCACTTTCCAAGGGCGACTCTCATGCATGGCCTTCTAAAAGCCCAACACAATCCATGGCAATACTTCTCTGAGGTCAATTCCAGAACTCAGTCTCTATGTTGAATCACACAAGAGTTCAAGCCCAGGTGTACCCAGTCATCTCTTCCTACCGCCATACAAATGTTCACAGTTAAAACCAAAACACCCCAACATGGCCCTCATCTTCTTCCATGTAGACACTCATCATAACCTCCGGCTGGAGGTTTCCATGAGGTACACAGCCCACGTCCGTGTCCAAAATAAGCTCCCTTGCCCCTCATTTGCCTAACATCAGGGTTGCCTGGACTGCCTTCCTGTGAAACAGAAGTGAAAAAATAGGCCTGGCGTTAATACTGCTCTACTTCTCCAACTTGAGGCCTACTGAGTGTGGGGTTTAGATTCTTTATGTAAATTCATATTTTTTGTTGTTGTACTTTAACTTTTTAATATGTTTTCATTTTTTAAATATTTTTATTTTATTATTATTATTATTTTAAATTTTAATTTACATCTTTTAAATGATCATTATTTTTAAATTTTTTTCTTTCTTTCTTTCTTTTCTATTTTTTCTTTTGTCTTATCATTTCTTTTCAATTTTCTGATTTCCCCTTCCTCGAATTCTACCTGCCTACTCTCATTCTCTTTAGTGACTTCTTCCCTTTCCTTCTAATATCTTTTCTTCCAAGCATCAAATAAATTTATAAGAGTAAGCAGTAACTCAACAGTCAAACAGAGCAAGAAGTAACATGAGCAGCACAAAAAATCAAGGAAGAAAATAAGTACAAACAACGAAGGACAGCCAAAATATTCAGGAGGACCTATAGTCATCAGAAAAATGGTCATATAAAGAACTCAAGGAATACCTTAGACAGATGGAATTGAAACTTAAAGAGGATACGAGACAGCAAATCCAAACAGTGAAAGAACACATTGAAAATGAATTACATAAACAGATAAAAGAAGAAGTTATGCATCTTTATCAGGAGATAGAGATTATAAAAAAATCAAACAATAATTCTAGAAATGAAGGAAACGATAAACCAAATTAAAAAGTCAATTGAGAGTATCACTAACACTGTGGAGCAAGTAGAAGACAGAATGTCAGATAATGAAGACAAAATATATCATCTTGAAATGAATCTAGCTAACACAGAAAGGCTGGTAAAAAATCATGAGTAAAACATCCAAGAGATATGGGATAACATAAAAAAAAAAATTAATGAGTCATCTGGATAGGTACCCAGATTCAAACCAAGGGAATTAGTAATCTATTGAATGAAATAATTACAGAAAGATTTCCAGAAATACAAAGTAAATAGATATACAAATTGGACATGCTTACAGGACACGGAGCACACAAAATCACAGTAGACCAACACCAAGACACATTGTTATGAAGATATCCGATATACAAAACAAAGAGAAAATATTAAAAGCTCTAAGAGAAAGGAGGCAGATTACATTAAGGGGTAAACCAATAAGGTTGAGAATGGATTTTTCATCACAGTCGCTGAAAGCGAGAAGATCCTGGAGCAACGTATTTCAAACACTGAAAGACAATGAATGCCAACCAAGAATTCTGTATCCAGCAAAATTAAGCTGCAGGTATGACGATGAAATAAAAATATTTCATGATAAACAAAAGGTAAAAAAATTTGTAGCCAGAAAACCAGCATTGCAAAGCATCTTGAGCAAAACAATACACGAAGAAGAAATGAAAGTCAACAACCAAAACCATCAGTGGGAAGTGCCTCAGTAATGACTGAGGGTGGGGGAAAAGCTAATCATGGAAAAACAAACTAAATTAAAAAAAAAAGATGAATCATCAATCATGAGGGGCAGTACAAACCATATATCAATAGTGACTCTAAATGTTAATGGCTTAAACTCTCCAATAACGCAACATAGGCTGGTAACTTGGATTAAAAATGAATCCAACAATATATTGCCTCCAGGAGGCACATCTGAATGGAAAAGACATACACAGGCTGAAGGTGCAAGTTTTGGAAAAAATATACCATGCAACGCTCCCCATAAGCAAGCAGGGGTGGCCATGCTCATATCGAATAAAATCGACTTCAAGACTAATTTAATCAAAAGGGATAAGAAAGGACAATATATACTGTTAAAAGGAACCATTCATCAACAAGACATAAAAATTATCAATATTTATGCACCAAATAATGGTGCTGCAATGTTCAAAAAACAAATTCACCTCAAGTTCCAGAATGAAATAGACCACAACACAATAATTATGGGTGACTTCAACACACCTCTCTCACCATTGGACAGATCCTCCAAACAAAAGTGAATTAAGAAACTATAGAACTCAATATCACAATCAATAACCTAGACTTAACTGACATATATCGAATATATCAATCATCATCAAGTGGATATACTTTTTTCTCAGTAGCACGTGGATCCTTCTCAAAAATAGACCATATATTATGTCATAGGGCAACCCTCAGTAAATATACAGGGGTTGAGATAATACCATGAATTTTTTCTGATCATAATGGAATGAAACTGGAAACCAATGATAAAAAAAGGAAGGAAAAATCCTACATCACATGGAAAATGAACAATATGTTACTGAATGATCAGTGGGTTACAGAAGATATAAAGGAGGAAATCAAAAAATTCTTAGAGATACATGAAAATACAGACACAATATATCAGAATCTATGGGACACAATGAAAGCAGTTTTAAGAGGGAAATTCATCGCCTGGAGGTCATTCCTGAAAAAAAGTAAAAACGAACAAATAAATGAGCTCACACTTCAACTCAAAGCCCTAGAAAAGGAAGAACAAAACAACAAAAAATGTAGCAGAAAGCAAGAAATAATTAAAATCAGATCAGAAATCAACGAAATTGAAACAAAAGAAACTGTTGAAAAAATTAACAAAACTAAAAGGTGGTTCTTCGAAAAAATAAATATGTTCGACAGACCCTTAGGCATGCTAATGAAGAGAAGAAGAGAGAGAACTCAAATTACTAACATATGGGATGAAAAAGGCAATATTACAACAGATGCTTCCGAAATACAGAAGACAATTAGAAATTATTTAGAAAACCTATATTCCAATAAAATAGAATATAGTGAAAACATCGATAAATTTCTTAAGTCATATGATATTCCCAGACTGAGTCAGAAGGATACACACAATTTAAACAGACCAATGTCAATGGATGAAACAGAAGAAGCAATCAAAAGACTACAAACCAAGAAAAGCCCAGGAACGGATGGCTATACAGCGGAGTTTTACAAAACATTTAAAGAAGATTTAATACCAATAATTTTCAAGTTATTTCAGCATAGAGAAAAAGAGGGAGCTCTTCCAAATTCATTCTATGAGGACAACATCACGCTGATTCCGAAATCAGAAAAAGACACCTCAAAGAAAGAAAACTACAGACCAATATATCTGATGAACCTACATGCAAAAATCCTCAATAAAACTCTGGTGAATCGAATACAAAGGCACATCAAAAAAATTATGCACCATGATCAAGTAGGATTCATAGCTGGGATGCAAGGATGGTTCAATATACGGAAATCAATAAATGTTATTCACCACATCAATAGACTTAAAGATAAGAACCATATGATCATCTCGATAGAAGCATAAAAAGCATTTGACAAAGTATAGCATCCCTTTATGTTCAAAACATTAGAAAAAATAGGGATAACAGGAAGTTACCTCGACATTGTAAAAGCTATCTATGCTAAGCCTCAGGCTAGCATCATTATGAATGGAGAAAAATTGAAGGCATTTCTTCTAAAATCTGGAACAAGACAGGGATGCCCTCTCTCACCACTTCTATTCCATATAGTTCTCGAAACACTGGCCAGAGCAATTAGACATACTAAACAAATAAAAGGCATAAAAATAGGAAAATAAGAACGCAAATTATCACTATTTTCGGGTGACATTATTCTATACATAGAAGACACAAAAAGGTGTACAAAAACTACTAGAACTAAAAAATGAATGACCTGCGACCCACCGGCAGGTCAGGCCCAGAAACCTGCAGAGGGGCACAGCTGCCCCACCCACCTGCAAGGTAGGCGATACCGTGACCACTGACAAAACAGGCCCAGTGGCCGTCTGACACATTACCCCGTTTGGGGGAGGGGCAAAGCCGCCACCAGCACCTGTTAGGTAGACAGACCTGCAAACGACAGACAGAACAGGCCTAGCGGCCAGCGGAGGTGCAGAGCCGCTTCTCACGCCTGCAAGGGAGGCGAACCTGTGACCACCGAAAGAACAGGCCCACCGAAAGTAGAGGCACAGCAGCCTGCCGGCGTAGTAGGCACATTGCCCCAATTGGAGGAGGGGCAGAACCACCGCCAAAGCCTGCGAGGGAGACTTTGCAACTATATAAGAGCAATATAAATATATAGGGCGAAAATCAATAACACAACAGTTTCACCAAGCAGAAAGAAACGCAATCAGTATGAAAAGACAAGGAAAGAAAGGACCACAAGCAATGCAGGTCAACTCAACTTTAGAAGAGGTAATATCTGCAACAGATGGAATGTCAGATAAAGAATTCAGGATATACATGCTTCAGATTATCTGGAGTCTCAAGGAAGACATTAGACAGCATAATCAGACAATGAAAGACCACTTCGAGCACTTCGAAAATGAATTACATAAACAAATACAAGAAGCAAAAGATCAATTATACAGGGAGATCAAGGTTATAAAAAACAAACAAACAGAAATCCTGGAAATGCAGGAAACAATAAACCAAATTAAAAACTCAATTGAGAATACTACCAGCAGAGTAGAACACTTAGAAGATAGAACATCAGAAAATGAAGACAAAGTATTTCAACTGGAGAAGAACATAGACAGCTCAGCAAAGCTGTTAAGAAACCATGAGCAGAACATTCAAGAAATATGGGATAACATAAAGAGACCAAACTTAAGAGTCATTGGGATACAGGAAGGTATAGAGTTCCAAACAAAAGGAATGAGCAATCTATTCAATGAAATAATACGAGAAAACTTCCCAGACTTGAAGAATGAGACAGAATCCCATATCCTAGAAGCCTACGGGACGCCGAATGTGCAAAATCATAAGAGATCCACACCTAGACACATTATAATGAAGATGCCCAACATACAGAATAAGGAGAGAATTTTAAAAGCTACAAGAGAAAGGAAGCAGATTGCATTTAGGGGTAAACCAATCAGGATAACAGCTGATCTTTCAACACAGACTCTGAAAGCTAGAAGATCCTTGAATAACATATTTGAAACACTGAAAGAAAATGGGTTCCAACCAAGAATTGTGTATCCAGCAAAATTAAGCTTCAGTATGGAAGATGAAATTAAAACCTTCCATGATAAACAAAAGTGAAAAGAATTTGCAGCTAGAAAACCATCTCTTCAAAACATCCTCGGCAAAACATTGCAGGAAGAGTAAATGGAAAATAACAATGAAAACCAACAGCGGGAGGGAGTACAGTAAAGAGGGGGAATAATCAAAGAGGAAAACAAACCATGTTTAGTAACATAAATAAACCAATATGACTGGAAGAACAACCCATATCTCAATAATAACCCTAAATGTTAATGGCTTAAACTCACGAATTAAGAGACACAGGCTAGTAGAATTGATCACAAAACAAGACCCAACAATATGCTGCCTTCAGTAGACGCATTTGATAGGAAAAGACATACATAGACTGAAGGTGAAAGATTGGGAAATATCATATCACTCTTATGGACTTCGGAAACAAGCACGAGTGTCCATACTCATATCAAATAAAATAGATTTCAAGCCAAAGTTAATCAAAAGGGATGAAGAGGGACACTACATACAGCTCAAGGGAACCATACACCAACAAGACATCACAATCATAAATATATATGCCCCAAACAATGGTGCAGCTATGTTCATCAAACAAACTCTTCTCAAGTTCAAGAGTCTAATAGACCACCATACAATAATTATGGGAGACTTCAACACACCTCTCTCACCACTGGATAGATCTTACAAAGAAAAGTTGAATAAGGAATCTATAGAACTCAATAACATAATTAATAACCTAGACTTAATTGACATATATAGAATATACCACCCAAGATCAAGCAGTTACACTTTTTTCTCAGCAGCACTTGGATCCTTCTCAAAAATAGATCATATATTATGTCACAGGGCAACTCTTAGACAATATAAAGGAGTAGAGATAATACCATACATCTTATCTGAACATAATGAAATGAAATTGAAAATCAACGATAAAAGAAGTAAGGAAAATTCATGCATCAATTGGAGAATGAAAAATAGGTTACTGAATAATAAATGGGTTATAGAAGACATCAAGGAGGATATTAAAAAATTCTTAGAGATAAATGAAAACACAGACACAACATATCGGAATCTATGGGACACATTGAAAGCAGTTCTAAGAGGAAAATTTATTGCTTGGAGTTCATTCCTTAAAAAAAGAAACAAACCAACAAATAAATGATCTAATACTTCAACTCAATGTCGTAGAAAAAGAAGAGCAAAACAACAGCAAAAAAGTAGAAGACAAGAAATAATTAAAATCAGAGCAAAAACTAATGAAATTGAAACAAAAGAAACAATTGAAAAAATTGACAAAACTAAAAGTTGGTTCTTTGAAAAAATAAATAAAATTGACAGACCCTTAGCCACGCTAATGAAGAGAAGAAGAGAGAGAACTCAAATTACTCGCATATGGGATGAAAAAGGCAATATCACAACAGACACTTCAGAAATACAGAAGATTATCAGAAATTATTTTGAATCCTTATACTCCAATAAATTAGAAGATAGTGAAGGCATCGATAAATTTCTTAAGTCATATGATTTGCCCAGATTGAGTTAGGAGGATATTGACAACCTAAACAGACGAATATCAACTGAGGAAATAAAGAAACCATCAAAAGACTACCAACTAAGAAAAGCCCAGGACCGGATGGGCATACAGCAGAGTTTTACAAAACCTTTAAAGAGGAACTAATACCAATACTTTTCAAGCTATTTCAGGAAAATGAAAAACAGGGAGAACTTCCAAATTCATTCTATGAGTCCAACATCACCCTGATTCCTAAACCAGACAAAGACACTCCAAAGAAAGAAAACTACAGACCAATATCTCTAATGAACCTAGATGCAAAAATGCTCAATAAACTTCTGGCGAACCGGATACAAAAACATATCAAAAAAATTGTGCACCATGATCAGGTAGGATTTATCCCTGGGATGCAAGGTTGGTTCAATATACGAAAATCAATAAATGTTATTCACCACATCAATAGGCTTAAATATAAGAACCATATGATCATCTCGATAGATGCGGAAAAAGCATTCGACAAAGTACAGCATCCCTTTATGTTCAAAACTCTAGAAAAACTAGGGATAACAGGAACATACCTCAATATTGTAAAAGAAATCTATGCTAAGCCTCAGCCTAGCATCATTCTGAATGGAGAAAAACTGAAGGCATTCCCTCTAAAATCTGGTACAAGACAGGCATGGCCTCTCTTACCACTTCTGTTCAACATAGTTCTCGAATCACTGGCCAGTGCAATTAGACAGACAAAAGAAATTAAAGGCATAAAAATAGGAAAAGAAGAACTCAAATTATCACTATTTGCAGATGACATGATTCTATACCTAGCAGACCCAAAAGGGTCTACAAAGAAACTATTAGAGCTAATAAATGAATTCAGCAAAGTGGCAGGATATAAAATCAACACGCATAAATCAAAGGCATTCCTGTATATCAGCGACAAATCCTCTAAAATGTATATGAGGACAACCACCCCATTCACAATATCCTCAGAAAAAATAAAGTACTTGGGAATCAACCTAACAAAAGAGGTGTAAGACTTATACAATGAATACTACAGAACCCTAAAGAGAGAATTGAAGAAGATCTTAAAAGATGGAAAAATATACCCTGTTCATGGATAGGTAGAATTAACATCATCAAAATGGCGATATTAACAAAAGTTCTCAATAGGTTTAATGCAATGCCAATCAAAATCCCAATGGCATTTCTTGTAGAAATAGAGAAAGCAATCATGAAATTCATATGGAAAAATAAAAGACCCAGAATAGCAAAAACATTGCTAAGCAGGAAGTGTGAATCATTCGGTATAGCTATACCAGACTTCAAACTATACTACAGAGCAATAGAAACAAAAACAGCATGGTACTGGTACCAAAACAGGCGGGTGGACCAATGGTACAGAATAGAGGACACAGAAACCAATCCACAAAACTACAACTATCTTATATTCGATAAAGGGGCTAAAAGCATGCAATGGAAGAAGGCTAGCATCTTCAACAAATGGTGTTGGGAAAACTGGAAATCCATATGCAACAAAATGAAACTGAATCCCTTTCTCTCACCATGCACAAAAGTTAACTCAAAGTGGATCAAGGAACTTGATATCAAATCAGAGACATGGCGTCTGATAGAAGAAAAAGTTGGCTATGATCTATATACTGTGGGGTCGGGATCCAAATTCCTAAATAGGACACCCATAGCACAACAGTTAATAACTAGAACCAACAAATGGGACTTACTCAAACTAAAAAGTTATTTTCTCAGCAAAAGAAACAATAAGAGAGGTAAATAGGTAGCCTACGTCCTGGGAACAAATCGTTACTCCTCACACTTCAGACAGAGCCCTAATATCCAGAATATACAAAGAACTAAAAAAATTAGACAATGAGATAACAAATAACCCAATCAACAAATGGGCCAAGGACCTGGACAGAAATTTCTCAGAGGAGGACATACAATCAATCAAGAAGTATATGAAAAAATGCTCACCATCTCTAGCAGTCAGAGAAATGCAAATAAAAACCACCCTAAGATACCATCTCACTCCAGTAAGATTGGCAGCCTTTAGGAAGTCAAACACCAACAAGTGCTGGCGAGGATGTCGGGAAAAGTGTACTCTTGTACATTACTGGTGGGACTGCAAATTGGTGCGCCCAATTTGGAAAGCAGTATGGAGATTTCTTGGAAAGCTCGGGATGGAACCACCATTTGATCCAGCTATTCCCCTTCTCGGTCTATTCCCTAAAGACCTAAAAAGAGCACACTATAGGGCCACTGCTACATCCATGTTCATAGCAGCACATTTCACAATAGCAAGACTGTGGAACCAACATAGATGTCCTTCAATAAAAGAATGGATAAAAAAATGTGGCATTTATACACAATGGAATATTACTCTGCATTAAGAAATGACAAAATCATAGAATTTGGAGGGAAATGGATGGCATTAGAGCAGGTTATGCTAAGTGAAGCTAGCCAATCCCTTAAAAACAAATGCCAAATATCTTCTTTGATATAAGGAGATTAACTAAGAACAGAGTAGGGACGAAGAGCATGAGAAGAAGATTAACATTAAACAGGGATGAGAGGTGGGAGGGAAAGGGAGAGAGAAGGAAAATTGCATGTAAATGGAAGGAGACCCTCAGGGGTATACAAAATTACATACAAGAGGAAATGAGGGGAAAGGAGGAAAAATATAAGGGGGAGAAATGAATTACAGTAGAGGAGGTAGAGAGAGAAGAGGGGATGGGAGGGGGAGGGGGGATAGTAGAGGATAGGAAAGGCAACAGAATACAACAGTCACCAGAATGGCAATATGTAAATCAATGGTTGTGCAATTGATGTGATTCTGCAATCTGTATATGGGGTAAAAATGGGAGCTCATATCCCACTTGAATCAAAGTGTGAAATATGATATATCAAGAACTATGAAATGTTTTGAACAACCTACAATAAAATTAATTAAAAAAAAACCAGCATGGTACTGGTACCAAAACAGGCGGGTGGACCAATGGTACAGAATGGAGGACACAGAGATTAATCCAAAAAGCTACAACTATTTTATATTTGATAAAGGAGCTAAAAGCATGCAATGGAGGAAATATAGTATCTTCAACAAATGGTGTTGGGAAAAATGGAAATCCATGTGCAACAAAATGAAACTGAATTCCTTTCTCTCGCCATGCACAAAAGTTAACTCATAGTGGATCAAGGTGCTAGATATCAAATCAAAGACTCTGTGTCTGATAGAAGAAAAAGTTGGCTCTGATCTACATATTATGGGATCGGGCTCCAAATTCCTTTATATGACATCCATAGCACAAGAGTTAATAACAAGAATCAACAAATGGGACTACTTAAACTGAAAAGTTTTTTATCAGCAAGAGAAAGAATAAGAGAGGTAAATAAGGAGCATACATCATGGGAACAAATTTTTACTCCTCACACTTCAGATAGAGGCCTAATATCCAGAATATACAAAGAACTCAAAAAATTAGACAATAAGATAACAAATAACCCAATAAACAAATGGGTCAAGGACTTGAACAGACACTTCTCAGAGGAGGACATACAATCATTCATCAAGTACATAATAAAATGCTCACCATTTCTAGCAGTCAGAGAAATTCAAATCAAAATCACCCTAAGATACCATCTCACTCCAGTAAATTGGTAGCCATTATGAAGTCAAACAACAACAAGTGCTGGCAAGGATGTGGGGTAAAAGATACTCTTGTACATTGCTGGTGGGACTGTAAACTGGTGTGGCCAATTTGGAAAGCAGTATGGAGATTCCTGGGAAAGCTGTGAATGGAACCACAATTTGACTCAGCTATTGCCCTTCTCTGACTATTCCCTGAAGACCTTAAAAGAGAGTAATACAGGGATACTACCACATGGATTTTCATAGCAGTACAATTCACAATTGATACACTGTGGATCCAACCCAGATGCCCTTCAATAGATGAATGGATAAAAAAATGTGGCATTTATACACTATGGAGTATTACGCAGCACTAACAAATGACAAAATCATAAAATTTGCAGAAAAATGGATGGCACTGGAGCAGATTATGCTTAGTGAAGATAGCCAATCCCTAAAAAATAAATACCAAATGTCTTCTTTGATATAATGAGAGCAACTAAGAACAGAGCAGGGAGCAATAGCAGGAAGAAAAGATTAACTTTAAACAGAGACATGAGGTGGGAGGGTAAGTGAGAGAAAAGGGAAATTGCATGGTAATGGAGGGAGACCCTCATTGTTACACAAAATTACATATTGTTGTGAGTGGAATGGGAAAATAAACATGGAGTGAAATAAATTACAGTAGATGGGGAAAAAAGAGAAGATCGGAAGGAAGGGGAGGGGAGATAGTAGAGTATAGGAAAGGTAGCAGAATACAACAGTAGCTAATAGGGCATTATGTAAAAATGTGGATGTGTAATCGATGTGATTCTGTAATCTCTATTTGGGCTAAAAATGGGAGTTCATAAGCCACTTGAATCTAATGTATGAAATATTATATGTCAAGAGATTTTTAATGTTTTGAGCAACCAATAAAAGAAAAAAAGTAGCAATATATATGCCAATCGAAATTCATCATGAAATATATATAATCCACAGATCGAAAAATATTCATTTTACTGAACATGGATTAATGTATAATGTTATTCAACTAGGAAGCTCACCCATAGGTTGAATTTTCAGTTCAAACAGCATTTAGGAGGAGTTATCCTTTCTCACAATTTGCATCTGCCAATTCAGTTACCTCACAAGTATGTACGTGTGGTACCAGGTAGAATTCTATATGTGCATATAAAAATACATGTGCTGAATTGGCTACAGAGAAAGGGAGACAGGAATTCACATATTTGTTAATTTTAAAAACACATGTAGAACTATTTCAACAAAAAAATGACTAGATTTATAACTCCTACACTATATAATGCAAAAGGCAATTGTAACAATACACCATGCCTCCTCTGAACTGCTTGTATTTCTATTCTGTTTGGGTTATTTTTCACCATCATATTAGAATTATTAGTCAGAGTATAGTAGGGTATGTGTTAGTTTCAGGGCTTCAGTATTTCAAATAGAAAATTGAAAAATCAATCGAATGTGTATGTAAATATGTGCTACACAAAAATCTTCCCACTCACATTCAGAACAATGCCTTGATATTACCTTGGCCCAAGTAAGACACAATTAGAGTAGAAAAGTGTGAAAATCTGTGAATACATATCTGGAATGGAATATGCTCGGGAGTTCACAACCTTGGTGGTGGTAGAGGAGTTTCCAAAAGTAAAGAACAGTGTAAACACTCCACAAACATGGAGCTCTGCTGGCCTAAGACTTCTTGGAAAACTGCCTCTGAGGTTGGGCACTTGAAATATATGTTGTTGTCATGAGCTTTAACTTCCTTTGTAGTGAGACCATCAAAATGGGTCTGCATCTATGTGACCTGGAAGACAAGGTTTCTTATATTCCAATGACCATGAGGCAGCAGTGCTGAATTCTCTCTTTGTATGTAAACTGTGGCCACTGGAGGCTAAGTGTCTCCTCGTGTGGACTGTGAAGACATTTGGTCATCCTCCACTTTTCGTGGTGTTTCTTGCTGCTGGCACTGGGAATTTGGTATTTGCTTCACCAAATACAAGGAGTTCTACTAGGATACAGTGCTGAAGGGAGTTCTGTCACGTGTGGTGGGTCAGGGTCTGCAGGAGAATGCACCAACCAGGCTTCTATCCCACACAGCTTGCCCCAATAACCATAGTAAACTGATTCTGAACATTGCCCTGAACCTCTCCATATAAAAACTGCCTTTACATATAAGTGTCTGATTTCTGCACTATGTCAGTCATAATCCATTTGGAAGCCAATGGCCGATCCACATGGCCCCACCATGGTGTTTTATCACACACCTGCCCACCACTGCACTAGGCCCACTAATCAGCAGGATAGAAATTACTGGGATCTCTGTTCTACACCATTTTCATAAAACCCAGTAAAACAAGGCATTCTCTGGTATACACATGATCAACCACAGGACTTCCAAAGATTCTCCAGTGCCACCTGGTCATGGAAATTTCAAAAATTTCATGGTATTTATCTAGCCATTTTTCAAAGATTAAGTTGGAGGCACTGTGGGTTTCAAATCATTCAGGAACCATTAAGTGTTGAGAAAGCTCATTTCAATGAAAGCTCTGGAGAACACTCACAGGCAAGGCTTCTCAAAGAGTTGCCAAAAGGTCACATGAAGCCAGGCAAATTGAGGCCTACAATGTGAGGTCCATGTGTGTTTTGACTCTCAACTATACCTGCCAATCTTTCAGAATAAAATCATGTGATATCCTGGCTGAGGTTCCCATTGTTTTGTGGAAAGACACCCTGGGCCTAGATCTCAGTTTCCATGGGTGAGTCTCATGCATGGCCTTCTAAAATCCCAACACAATTCATGGCAATACTTCTCTGAGTTCAGTTCCAGAACTCAGTCTCTAAGGGGAATCACGCCAGAGTTCAAGCCCAGGTGGAACCAGTCATTCCTTCCAACCACCACAAAAATGACCACAATTAAAATCAAAACACTCCCACAGGGCCCTCATCTTCTTCCATATAGACACTCATCATAACCTCTGGCTGGAGATTTCTATGAGGGGCACAGCCTAAGAAAGTGTCCAAAATAAGCTCACTTGCCCCTCATTTGCCTAAAATCATGGTGGCCTGGACACTCCTCCTGTGAACCTGGAGTGATCAAATATTCCTGCTGTTAAAGTGTTCCGCTTCTCCAATTTGAGGCCTACTGGCTGTGAGGTATAGATTCTCTATGTGATTTGGAGTCATGAGAAAACCCAAGCACATATGGGCAAGCCTCTGCAGGGATTTGAAGAACTCATTTAATCCAAAGAATCCCTATTCTCACTTAATGGAGGTCAGGAACCTAAAACAAGAAGGCAAAAAAATTCATCCACAATGACTTCTCTTTTGGCCATTTCGGTTTGGGAAGCACATGGGATTTTTCTTTAGATCCATTGGGTGCTGAGAATCTAAGTCACAGCCTCACACAAGGACCAGAGACTGATTCAGACACATCCCATTCCAAAGCAATTAAGCAAAGAGCCACAGGTGAAGCCCATTCATTTCCATATGAAAACAGTTTTCTTCAGGCTTCACAAAGGGTTGGCATGAGGCAAAGACCTTCCTGAAATTCAGGGTAATTGAAACACAAGTAAGCAAATGGCCCAAGAAGGGTTTCTTCACTGAGACTTTACTGGTCACACTGATATCTGAGTTTTCTGAGATGCTCTCAATCTCTTCAGCTATCCAGTACATGGCCATGTCACAGAGCCTTGTGGTGTTACATATCTGGGACACAAAACCATGAGCGTATTCTGTAGAGTGGCCAGAATTCACGAAGAAAACAGTAACTTAAGAAGACAGTAGGTGTTGCCCATCCATAAGGCAAAGTGAAGTCCATTAATCTATTGGGCAGTATTAATGTGGGGAAGCTTTCTACTAGAGAAAACAAATCCATTGATGCATGTTCTTTTCTAATGTCTACAACCACGGATACAGTGGGATACACAGACATAGAAACCCTCACAATGTCAAAGGACTTACTAGAAACAGTCCACTCCACACCAGAAAAAAACGCCTTTCCTACCTATTCTCAGAACATGAGGAAAAAAACCACAAACTCACACCCACAACGGCAAAGCCACCTCCTTCCCCCAAGTAGGTCTGTGACTATCCAGAGTGTCTTCTGACTGGTGGGCCATATTATGTTCCCCTGAAATGGCCTGTCCTCTCTCAGATCTGGTCTCCTTGGCCAACTATGTGAAGTTGTCAGGAGATAGCGGTGAGCCACTACCTGCTTTCTCAGGGAAGGTGCCTCTTCAGAGCTCTGCTGGCAATTGGCCATCCTCACATCAGTAGGTACCAAGAAAGACTGACTCTGTCCTTGGAAAAAGCAAACAAGTTAGCCCAATGGGACTAGGACTGGGACTGGCTCTGGGTGCCTGTCTTCCTGGATCCCAAGTTCAGAGAATTCAATCACCAAGGAAGTGAGGAGAGGTCACTTCCTTCAGGAACTGAATGAGGTCACTGCCTTGAAAACCACTTTGTCCTAACAGTTGCTTCCAAGGGTCCCATGAGATGGAGGCTGCCCCAACATCCTCTGACACATTCAGAAGTTAGAATGGAATATCAACCTTAGGCACCCAGGTACAGCTCTCCACACAGGCCTGGTTTCTTCCAACTTCTTTACAATAAGAAAAGAGAGGCTGACTTAGACCCATCAATTCTTCCTGACCAGGTTGTTTGCCATGGAAGATTTCTATTGCTCTCTCAGGTCCAACATAGCTGCATAAATCTTCTCCAAGGATCATTTCTGCATGGATCTTTGAAGTTCTCAGAAGGTGGAAGATCACCTACATTCCTATATTGTAAGACCAACTCTGTCCCTGCTCTTCTGTAAGTTATATTGATGGAACAGTGTATGTTTAGGGTTAATAACATGTTTGATTTGGGTTAGGAATCATTTTGCGAGATGAATAATGGTATTGGCAACCTTCGATATTTACAAGAGTATATAGGTGAAATATAAGTATGAAAGCAGAAAATTAGGAAAGATTTGAAGCCCAGAAGGGAATTGGACCCTTAAGTGGTATACTTAGCTTTTAGTTATGTGCTGCACAGTTGTCTCAGATAAATCAATATACAATGGCATAGGACCTTGTACCTTGGATGATTGAATGTTGAAGAGAACATCCAGTCAAAAAGCGATATTCAGTACGATGAGGAAGGTAGTCGTTAGGTTTAGAATGAAGAGTGAGTATTCGATTTGGACAAAAAGTTCTTTAGCAATAGGGTTTCGGTTAGAGAGTGAGTGTTAATGTCAGCACATGTGAAGAGTCAGTCACAATGTTGAACTGGGGAAAATATGAGGGAAAGCAGATATCAATAAAGACATTAGGAAATCAAGCAAAGTACAAAGTGAGTGATAGGATTAGACATTTTCAACAGGCTTGAGGTTGAATATATAATCTTAGGAAGAATCAAATATGTAGTCACCAATAGGATTGACATTTGAGAGCATTAGGCAACCTGGACATAGATGTTTTTAGTAATCCATGCTCACTTTCCATTTAGGCTTTGGTACAATTGAAAGTGTGACCTTTGCTTTTTGTGTCCAGAATATTTCTGTGATAAAATGTATATGTATATCACGTGACATGAGTATTTCTTCCACCATTTCCAGGAGCAATATTTTGAAGACATATAAATTTGTATTGGGGTACAAATAGGTATACCCTCTGTCTATGAATATATCAATAACGCATGAATAGACCATACTGGGAATAAATAATATAACTGGATCCACTTTAAATAATGGATTGAATGGATATCTGAAAATATATAAGAAATGTTATAAAGATGCACAATCAATCATTCCAACCAGTTATATATCTAATGGTCATCTTAGGGTTATGTTTTATCATGAAGGATGTGTGAGTTTTGCTTAAAAATTGATCATGGAAATTGAAAATAATATATTTGAAAAAAGTATCATGAAAAGACCAGTCAAGAAACATAGGGAAATACATGTGTTCTGGAGCAAGAAGTGATTGAAAGTGAAACAAATGCCTATAAATTTGCTAAGTAGTGGATGAAATATATATCCTATGATGTGCATAAACTGAAGAAATAGTAATGTACCAGTGTTGAATAATAATTAATGTCAAAATACACATCATGTCCCATAGGAATCTACTAGCATTGATGTTAAACTAGGTCAGTTAATGTAGAAATACTAGGATTTGTTTGCACCTTTCACTGAAGTTAGTTTTCAGTACTAGGAAACAAATATGTATTTCAGGTGGAAGAATATTTCTGAGAATAATCTTGTGAAAAGTTGATTATTAATCCACATACATGAACATGAATGAATTTAGGGAGTGTATATAAGACACATATATTTCATATTTTGAAAAATCTGGAGATTTATTTTGTATATATATATATATATATATATATATATATATATATATACACACACACACACACAAACACACACACAAACAAAGACATTCAAAAGTAGAATTATATATGCCAATCGAATTTCACCATGAAATATATATCATCCACAGATCCAAAAATATTCATTTTACTGAACATGGATTTATGTATAATGTTATTCAACTAGGAAGCTCACCATTAGCTTGAATTTTCAGTTCCAACAGCATTTAGGTGGAGTAATCTCTTCTCACAATTTGTATCTGCAATGTCAGGCACCTCACAAAAATGTACGTGTGATATCAGGTAGGATTCTATATGTGTATATAAAAATTAATGTGCTGAATAGGTTACAGCGAAAGGGAGATAGGAATTCACATATTTTTTAACTTTAATACACATATAAAACTATTTCAATTAAAAAATGACTAGATTTATAACACCTACCTTTTATCTTGCAAAAGGCAAGTCCAATATACACCATGCCTCCTCTGAACTGCTTGTATTTCAATTCCGTTTGGGTTATTTTTCTCCATCATATTAGTATTTGTAGTTAGCGTCTAGAAGGGTATGGGTTATTGTCAGGAATTCAGTATTTCAATTGGAAAATTGGAAAGTGAATCCAATGTGTATGCAATTATGTGCTGCACAATATTCTTCCCACTCTCATCCAGAACAATGGCTTGACATTAACTTCGCCCCAAGTAAGACGCAATTAGAGAAGAAGAGTTAGAAATTCTGTGAATACATATCTGGAATGGAAAATGCTCAGGAGTTCACAACCTTGGAGGTGGTAGAGGATTTTCCAAAAGTAGGGGACAGGGTTGATCACCCAACATGATCTTTCATTAAAATTGTGAGCCATCTTGCCACAAAGCCATGAAAAGATAATTTTTGCTTTACTATAAATTACTGCAAATTCTGAACCTGCTTAGAATGCCTGACCATGTTTTGAACTCACCCATGCCTGGCTCTCTGACCAGATAACGACCCTCTCTGAAACTTTAATGACACCTCATAAATATTCGCCTTCCCTGGCCAGACAACGACCCTCTCTGAGGCTCTAATGGTCCTCATAATTTCTGATGCTGGGGCCAGAAAAAACAAATGTAAAATAAAATTAGTGTGATGCTTGTCAAAGTTCTGTTTTCTGTAACCCCCCTTTTGTGTAACTTTCTGGGCTATAAAGCTGGGCTGTAGGAAAGGTGGGGTTGCTGTCTTGTTCCCGCCATTTTGAGAGGGAGAGGCAGCCTGGCTGCTTGAAATATTAAGCTTGCCTTAATTTGATTTTAATTGGAGTCAGTGGTCTTTTCTTGTGTCCTGGACTAACATTTTGGAGTTCCCCAGCAACATGACCCGACCAGATCACAAAGCCATACTGCTGGAAATTCTGAAGCTGGCCTATCCTCCAGGACTCCAGGCTGGAGAGCCAAGTTCCAAGGCCTTGGAATGAGCCTTCAGTCCGTGGATCACTGCAGTGAACCATCGCACTAAAACTATTATCAAGCACCTGGTGGAGGAGGCCTTCATAGGTAAGAGGCGCCTTTATAACATCTGATATCCGGTTAAGGGAGTTCTCTTCTGATGACAGAGAGGTGGCCTGGGAAGGCTCACATATACTCCTGTCCAGGACAGTAATAGGAATCCTTCTTTCCTCTGTTCTTTTCTGTAGGGAATACCTCTGAAAGTGTAGAGAGGTGCCGACTGGCACGCAGGAGCTCCTACCCCGGAGCTTTAGCAAGACGCTGCATTGCTCCTCTGGTTTTCTGTTTATTCGCCGAGTTTCTGTTTTTTTGTGTGTGTTTTGTTCTGTGTTCTAAATGTTTTTTATTTGTTTGTTTTTGTGCGTTTTGTTGTGTGATTTCTGTGGTAAAAACTTAAGGATATTGGACGTGAAAATGGGTAATAAAGCATGTAAGCCTGTCACCCCTTTGGACTGTGTTTTAAAGAAATGGGATGCACTATACCCCCCTTTGTTAAGCAGGATGAGAGAAGCCCCTAGCTGGCTGTCTGGAGCACACCCACTGCAGAGGGCAATGCCTGCTGGAGACCTAATAACTGAGTATCTCCCAGGTTAACAAGTGAAGCTCCTTTAAAACCCCTTGTCCCTCCAGATCAAGAGAGTCACAACTTTGGACAGAGTCCCCTGTTTTTATCCTTTGTTAGCAAAGCAGTAAACCTCCCTTTTACTTTTTCTCAAACCCTGTCCTTATATTAAATTGGTATTAATTGGCTTCAAGGTCCAGAACCGAAATTTAAGTTACAAATTTTGATACCCCCCCCCACCCCGGAATTTTTGAGAGCTGACTACTGAAATGTTAGGAGATTCAGCGTGCTTGGGGTGGAACCAAACCAGAGGAGCTAATCCTGTTTAAGTAAAAGACGGGACTGAGGGACTCCCAGCAGCTGCCGAAGTCCTGTTGCTTCAGTAAATTCCCTCCTTCCTTCCCTGCACTGTAAGTATTATGCCACCTCTGTTTTCTTAAAAAAGAGAAAAAGAAAAAGGAGACACTAAATGCAGTAAAGTCACCATGGAGACCTTTGATATTACTTTTCAGGTTGCCCCTCTGTGAAAACATCTTATGCCCTTGTGCGGACATCTATCATGCCACTGGTGTAGGAGATTTTTCTCTTATCTGCTGTTTTAAAGGCTTCTGTCCTGTCAGCCATAGTCTGGAGCTCCTTTCTGTCTGTCTTTTGTCTTTGTTTCTGGCCATTTAAGACATGTGCAATAATGTGTTGATATTATAAATTGTTTCTTGGGAATGATCTTAGCTGAATGTGTGTCTAAATGATGATGTTTTATTGTAACAATATGGTATCTGGATGGGTTTTTGTAGCATTGCTCAATCTTGCAGTTAAAAGTCGGGTTTAGGTAATTTTTTAGTTTATGATTTCAGATAATTCATGCCAGAGAACTTAACTACTTAAAATGGAAAACTAAAGAATTCTACTTCCAAGTTGGCAAGTAACTTCCCAATCATTTAGTCTTTTTTTTCACCAATTTTTAATTGGGTAGCCTGGGTAAATGTCACAGTGTGTCAGTGCATTAATTTGGACAAGGATAGTAAATCATAGTATGGTATCTGTTGACAAAACAAGATGTTAAGGTATAAAATTTTGAATTGTATCTTAAAATTGTATCATAATTTTCAACATCCTCACCTGAAAATTATGGTTAAAGTGCCTTAGGCCTGAGGTGTCCGCTCAGAATAGCAGTTTTGTCCAGCTCCTTCCAGAACTCAGCCAGGACTTATGTTGAAATGTAAATGAAAGAAGCCTGCAAGCTCAGTAGGAGACTGATCTGATGTCTAAGTGGGAAAAAAAAAAGGTAAATCGTATGGTATTTACTAATTACTGGCCAGTCATTTTTTCTAGGACTCTCATTTTTTTCCTTAGATTCTGTATTTTTTTTGAGCTCATTATTTTGATCCTAGAGAACTAGGTTAATATTTTTCTCATCAGTTCTATCTTTGACCAACAGTGGAGTTCTGAAACATTACAATGGAGATTTCACCTGTGAAAAGCTACAAGGCCTTACTATTATTATTTGTGCACACTTTTGTTATGTGTTGTATGTCCATATATCCATATGTTCGTATATCATATATATGATATACAAATTAACATATATAAGGAGCGATCATTAAAAAAAAAGCACTCATAAAAACAAATTTTAAAAAGTGGATTTGAAGATCTTTAATTCACGTGAGTTAAATGGTTCACTTTAAATTTGGATAAACAAATAACAATAAACGTCTTTAAATTTAAGCTTACAAGTTTTTCTAGCTGCTCAAAAATCTAATAAAATATTAATGTCTATAAAATGTCTAATATGCCTTGGTTCTAGGACTTTTCCTTTAACAAAAAATGGTTTACACTGTTCAATACATTTCTCTAATATTTTGATAAATAAGTGAAGTAAATTTGATATGGGATTACTCATTCATGAGTACTTTTGTTAGATATCTGATTGATTTAGTAAGGTCTGTATAAGTTTGTTCTAAAGTCTGTATAAGATTGTAAAAATCAGTCATGTGATAAAGCGACACAAATTTCTGAAAACAAAAGTTTACCCATAACATTGTGTTTATTTTTATTTTTCTAGAGCAAGCAACCATAAAAATTAAACAACTGATTAAATAAGAACTGTTATTTTAGAGCACTGTACTGGAATTTCTTTAAAAGCTAAATTTGGTTAATGTAAAAACATCAATGTCATTGTGATGCTATTAATGTGCTCATATCTTCCAGGTATACAAGTCTGTAAGGTAGAAACTTTAAAAGAGCATTACATCAAGCTGGTGTTCTGAAGTTGTATGGTAAAAAATATATATATATATATATATATTGGGGATTTATTTACTTGTTATCAATAAGATATGTAAAGTTTTAAGTTACTTTTTACATTGGGGAAAAATTTAAATATATTTTTAAGTTAATGAGCTCCTAATCTATGTAAAGGTTAAAAACTTTCAGCCTTTCTTTAATTCATGTTTTAAATGTGATATCATATGGTGTTAGCTAATGTTCATGTGACCTCAAACAATTTATGTAAACTGTGTAAGATGATATTTAAAAAAAAAGATCAGCTTTAGAACTAAAAGACTTAAGATTTATATAGAGCCCTGCCTTACCTGAGATAAGGCTCTGTGTCTCATCTTACAACATGTGAGAATAACTACGAAAGCAGTAGGTCAGATGTTATTTAATTTAAAGTTACGTTCAGAAGTTTTTTTTTTTTCTGTCAAGATTACTAGGATCTCAAAAAGGGGATATAATTTATAACTCAGCCAAAAATTCAGGGTAGCTATTACACGAACTAAGTATTTTTACTCTTGTTAATTTTATTTTGTAATTTCCTTATAAGTTAACTAAAGATTCCCTGTTAGTGTTTTACAAAAGAGTTGCTTTTGAACACAACATTGGTTAATTTAAGATAATAAGGCATCACCTACAAGACAGAAAAATACAGATCCCAAATAATAAAAAGATAAATAATTTTAAATTATAGACATTAAAGCACAGTACTCTTAATATAAGGCTGTTAAAATTTATTTGCTGGATGTTTAAGATTAGGATTTAAAATTTAATTTAAATGAAAAGGGACAATAAAACAAATTTTGGCTCTTGACCTCTGAGTCAGTTTGTATCCAGGGAACAGGAGACTTCTCTAAAGAACTTTGCAACTCTCAGCCACATAAACTCCTGATCAGGAAGATTAATGAGGCCACTGGAGAACAGAAAGCCAATCAGTGCATTTTCTACGAAGAAGAGAGTCATCAGAGAAGGGAGATATTCCTGATGCTTCTGAGAGAAGCCACATGGTCAAGCAAGACCTGGAATCACCTAGCGCAAATGGCACTAGCAGAACTGAGAAGCTGCTCTCAAGTTTCCCCAGAAATGACTCCCATAAAATCTCAGCTGACTGTTAACAATAGATAGAAACAAAAGTCAGTTTTACTGCTTCATCTTAAACTCTTAGCAAAGACAGATAAACCCAAAATACAGCCATTCCTGGGCATTTTAAATAATAATAGTTATAATAATATTTTAACGTATACACTTTATGGTAGCCTCCCAAAATAAGTAAGACTGGAGGCTACAAAGAAGGATTCTCAGAGAGGAATGCCTGATGAGAATAAAAAGAGACTATCAAGAGGAGCTACCAGAGGCAGAAGTTTTTTGTTTAAGGCCTACAGATATTCCTAACCTACACAGGTAGGCTTGGTGTTTGCTAGTATGATTATCCAGCCCTGACTAACAGAATTAAAGGTTTCTCTATTACACACAGAGGTCATACTAGTAAAAGGAATTTGCAAGATCAGATGACATTAAATTATTAAACTGTATCTTATGGGGTGGGACAACTCTGACACTAAAAGTTAAATATTAAGTTGAAAGTCCTGATAACTGGGGATATTGAAGACAGATGAGGGGACATCTATACAGTGACTTGTTTCAGCAGCTGCAGCATTTATTCAGTACTCATGGTTTTTGTTTCTCTCATAGAAGAACCCATGCCCAGATGACTTTACAAACTGTTCTACCACAACCAGACTTCAAACCGAACTGACTTCTAAAAGGCAACTCATGTCCCTCATGCTGTGCCCCCTCATGTCACCCTCTCTCAGCTCAGAAGAAGCCAAAATGAGTGACGCCACTCTTCTTACAACAATGGAGCCAAAAATAAATAGACTTTCATTTTAAGTAATTAATTAAGTCAGGTAAAATCAGGGAGACTGGTTTTGTGTGAGTTCAAAAAATATGGAGACTGTTACGTGAGGTATTAAAATTCCCTCAGTGCTCTTCCCCTACCCTATCAAAGATTTGAAAGGGACACATTAGAAAAGGGGGAAATGATAGACCCAACCTGATCTTTTATTAAAATTGGGATCCATCTTGCCACAAAGCCATGAAAAGAAAATTTTGGTTTAACTATAAATTACACCAAATTCTGAACCTGCTTGCAATGCCTGCCCGTGGCCTTGAACTCACCCATGCCTGGCTCTTTGACCAGGAACAGCCCTCTATGAAACTTTATTGACACCTCATAAATACTGGCCTTCCCTGGCCAGACAATGACCCTCTCTGAGGCTCTAATGGTCTTCATAAATTCTGATGTTGGGGCCAGCAAATATATATATATATATATATATATATATATATATATATATATATATATATATATATAAACTACGATTAGTTTGATGCTTGTCAAAGTTCTGATATTTTAACCCCCCTGTAGTGTAAAATTCTGGGTTATAAACCTGGGCTGTAGAAATTTGGGTGGCTGTCTTGTTCCCACTGTTTTGGGAGGGAGAGGCCACATGGGCAGTGGAAAATATAAGCTTGCTTTAACTTGATTTTAATTGGAGTCAGTGGTCTTTTCTTGCATCCTGGTCTAATAGGTAAATGCTATCAAACAAGGAGCTCTGCCAGCCTGAAGACTTCCTTAGAAACTGCCTCTGACGATGGGCACTTGACATATATGTTGTTGTCAGGAGCTTTAGCTTTCTTTCTAATGAGACCATCAAAGCTGGATCTGCATCTATGTGACCTGGAGGGCATGGTTTCTTGTTTTTCAAAGGACATGAGGCAGCAGTGCTGAATTCACTCTTTGTAGGTAAACTGTCGCCACTGAAGGCTAAGTGACTCCCCGTGTGGACTGTGAAGCAATTTGGTCATCCTCCACTTTTCGTGGTGTTTCTTGCTGCTGCACTGGGAATTTGTTATTTGCTTCACAAAATACAAGGAATTCAGCTGGGACACAGTGCTGGAGGGAGTTCTTTCACATGAGATGGGTCAGGGTCTGCAGGAGAATGCATCAACCAGGCTTCTATCCCACATAGCTTGTCCCCTTGACCATTGCACCTGATTCTGAACATTGTCCTGAAACATCTCCATATAACAAGATGCCTTATATGGAGAGTTATCAGACATATAAGTGATTCCTGGCTGCACAATGTCAGCCACAAGCCATTTGGAAGTCAATGGCAGATACACATGGCCCGACCACAGATGTTTTATCACACACCTGCACACCACAGCTCTGGGCCCACTACTCAGCAGGCTCCAACATACTGGTATCTCTGTTCTACATCATTTTCATGAAACCTAGTCAATCAAGGCCCTGTCTGGTACACACTTCATCAGCAAGAGGACATTGAAAGGTTCTCCAGTGCCACCTGGTCATGAAAATTTCAAAAATTTCATGGTATTTATCTAGCCATTTTTCAAGGATGAAGTTGGAGAAATTGTGGGTTTCAATTCATTCAGGAACCATTAATGTTTGAGGAAGCACATTTCAAGGAAACTCTGGAGAATTCTCAGAGGCAAGGCTTCCCAAAGAGTGGCCAAAAAGACACATGAAGCCAGGCCCATTGAGGTCTACAATGTGAGGCCCATGTGTGTTTTGACTGTCAACGATGGCTGCCAAGTCTTTCAGTATAAAATAATGTGATGCCCTGGCAGAGATTGACAATGCTCTGTGGAAAGCCACCCTGGGCATTGATCTCAGTTTCCAAAGGCAACTCTCATGCGTGGTCTCCTAAAATCCCAACACAATTCATGGCAATACTTCTCTGAGGTCAGTTCCTGAACTCAATCTGTAAGGGGAATCACACCAGAGTTCAAGCCCAGGTGGACCTAGGCATCTCTTCCAACCACCAAACAAATGACCACAATTAAAACCAAAACACTCCCAAATGGCCCTCATCTTCTTCCACATAGACACTCTTCATAACCTCTGGCTGGAGGTTTCCATGAGGGGCACAGCCCAAGACAGTTTTCCAAATGAACTCCCTTGCCCCTCATTTGCCTAAAGTCAGGGTGGCCTGGACTCCCTTCCTTTGAACCAATAGTGATCAAATAGTCCTGCTCTTAATACTGCTCTGCTTCTTTAATTTGAGGCCTACTGACTGTCTGGTATATATTCTTTATGTGAATTGGTGTCATGAGAAAACACAAGCCCTTATGTGCTAGCCTCTGTAGGGCTTTGAAGAACTGATTTGACACAAAGGATCCCTATTCTCACGTGATGGAGGTCAGGAAGCTTACAGAGGAAGGCGAGAGACTTCATCCACAATGACTGCTCTTTTGGCCATTTTCGTTTTGCATGCACACTTGGAAACTTTCTTTAGATCCATCAGGTGCTGAGAATCTAAGCCGCTGCCTCACACAGGGCAAAGAGGATGATTCAGCCACATCTCTTTCCAAAGCAATTAAGCAAAGAGCCACAGGTGATGCCCATTCATTTCCATTTGAAAACTCTTTTTTTCTGGCTTCACAAAGGGGTTTCCTGAGGCAAAGATCTTCCTGACATTTAGGAAAACAGAACAATAGGTAAGCAAAAGGCCCAGTGCAGTGTTTTTCCACTGAGACTTTAATGGTCACACTGATATGTGAGTTTTCTGAGATGCTTCTATTCTCTTCAGCTATCCAGTACATGGCCATGTCACAGAGCTTGGAGGTGGTACATATCTTGGAAACCAAACCATGAGGCTATTCTGGAGAGTGGCCAGTATTCAGGAAGAAAACAAGAACTTAGGAAGATAGTAGGTGTTGCCCATCCATAAGGCAAGCCTCTCTCCATTCTTAAATTGTGCAGTATGAATGTTGGGAAGCTTTCTACTAGACAGGACACAACCATTGATGCATTCGCTTTTCAAATGTCTACAACCACAGATACAGTGGAATGCACAGACATAGAAACACTCGCGTTGTCAAACGACTTTCTAGAAACATTCCAGTCCAAACAAACAAACAGTCTTTCCTACCTATTCTCAGAAAAGAGACAAAACCACAAACTCACACCAACACCCACAACGGCACCTCCTTCCCCCAAGTATGTTGGTGAATATATTGAGTGTCCTCTGACTGGTGGTCCATACTATGTTCCCCCAAAATGGCCTGTTCTGTCTCAGATCTGGTCTCCTTCGCCAACTCTGTGAAGTTGTCAGGAGCCATGGTTGAGCCACTACCTGCTTTCTCAGAAAAGGCTCCTCTTCAGAGGTCTCCTGACATTTGGCCATTATCACTTCAGTAGGTACCAACAAAGACTGACTCTGTCCTTGGTAAATGCAAACAATTGAGACCACTGGGACTGGGACTGGGACTTACTCTGGGTGCCTGGCTTCCTGGATCCCAAGTTCAGAGTGTTCCATCACCAAGGAAGTGTGTACTGATATTTGCTTCTAAGGGTCCCAGGAGATGGAGACTGCCCCTACTTTCTGTGACAGTTTCACAAGTTAGAATGGTATATCAACAATAGGCACCCGGGAACAGCTCTTCTCACAGGCCTGGTTTGGTCCATCTTCTCTATATTAAGAAGAGAAAGGCTGATTCAGATACATCTCTTCATCCTGACCCGGTTGTTTAACATTGAAAATGACTTTTGCTCTCTCAGGTCTTTCATAGCTGCCTTCTTCTCCATGTATCATTTCTGCATGGACCTTTGAGGTTCTCATCAGGTGGAAGATACCCTACAATCCAGTATTGGAAGACCAACTCTCTCCCTGATCTTCTGTAAAGTTAGATTGAGGGAACAGTGTATGGTTAGGGTTAACAACATGTTCAATTGGGTTAGGAATAATTCTGCAGGATGAATAATGGTTATGGGAACATGTGATATTTACAAAATATACAGTTGAAATATAGGTATGAAAACAGAAATCTAGGTAAGATTTGATGCCCAGAAGGGCATTGGGCCCTTGATTGGGATACTTAGCTTTGAATTAATTTCTGCACAGATGTCTCAGATAAATCAATATACAATGGTATAGGATATTGTACCTTGGATGATTGAATGTCGAAGAGAACATGCAGTCAAAAAGGGATAGTCGGTAGGATTAGAAAGATAGACGGTAGTTTTAGAAAGATGAGTGAGTATAGGATTTGGACAAAATGGTCTTTAGCAATAGGGTTTCATGTAGAGAGTGAACGTAAATGTCAGCACATGTTAAGAGGCAGTCACAATGATGAACTGGGGAAAATATATATCAATAGAGACATTAGGAAATCAGGCAAAGTATAAGGTGAGTAATAGGATTAGACATTTTCAACAGGTTTGAGGTTGAATATATAATCTTAGGAAGAAACAAATATGTAGTCACCAATAGGATCCACATTTGAGAGCAATAGGCAAACTGGACATGGATGATTTTAGTAATCCATGTTCAATTTCCATTTAGGCTTTAGTACAATCATAAGTGTGACATTTGATTTTGTTTCCAGAATATTACTGTGATAAAATGTATATGTAGATCAGGTGACATGAGTATTTCTTTCACCATTTCTAGGAACAGTATTTTGAAGACGTGTAAATTAGTATTTTGAATACAAATAGGTGTACACTGTGTCTATGAATATAGAAATAATGCATGAATAGACCATACTGTGAATAAATAATATAACTGGTTCCAACTTAAATAATGGTTCAAATTGATATCTGAAAATATACAGGAAACCTTATATTGATATATATCCATTCATTCAAACCAGTTATACATCTAATGGTAATATTAGGGTTATGGTTTATCATGAAGAATGTGTGAGTTTTGCTTCAATAGTAATTGTGGAAATCGAAAATAATGTGTTTGGAAAGAAGTCTCATGAAAAGACCAGTCATGTAACCTGGAGGAATACATGTGTTCTGAAGCAGGAAGTGATTGAAAGTGAAACAAAAGCCTTTAAATTTGTGAACTTGTGGATGAAATATATATCTTATGATGTGCATAAACTGAGGAAATAGTAATGTACAAGTGTTGAAAAAAATGAACGTCAAAATACACATCATGTCCTATAGAAATCTACTTGCATTTATATTAACCTGGGTCAATTAGTGTAAAAATATTAGGATATGTATGCACAATTCACTTAACTTAGTTTTCAGTACTAGGAAACAAATACGTATTTCAGGAGGATGAATATGTCTTAGAATAATCTTATGAAAAGTTGATTATAAATACGCACTTAAATATTAATGAATTTAGGGAGTACATAATAAGATACATTTATTTCATATTTTGAAAACTCTGGAGAGTGTATATATATATATATATATATATATATATATATATATATATATATATATATATTAAAATACACACACAGAAATTAAAAAGTATTAATATACAAGCCAAATGAAATTCACCATGAAATATATATCATCCACAGATCTAAAAATATTCATTTTACTGAACATGAATTTATGTATAATGTTGTTCAGCTAGGATACTCACTCATAGGTTGAATTTTCCGTTTCAACAGTGTTTAACAGGAGTGATCTCTTCTCACAATTTGTATCTGCCAAGTGAGCCACCTCACAAGAATGTACGTGTGGTACCAGGTAGGATTCTATATGTGCATAAAAAAATATATGTGCTGAATAGGCTACAGAGAAATGGAGACACGAATTCACATATTTGTTAACTTTAAAAACACATGGAGAAGTGTTTCAACAAAAAAATGACTAGATTTAAAACTCCTACCATATATAATGCAAAAGGAACGTCCAAATGTTAACCTTGCATCCTCTGAACTACTTGTATTTCAATTTGGTTTGGTCTATTTTTATCCATCATAATAGGATTTGTAGTCAGAGTCTAGTAGGGAGTGGGTTACTATGAGGGATTCAGTATTTTGAATGAATAATTGGAAAATGAATCCAATGTGTATGCAAATATGTGCTACAAAAAAATCTTCCCACTCTCATCCAGAACAATGCCTTGACATTACCTTAGCCCCAAGTAAGATACAATTAGAGGAGAAGAGTTAGAAAATCTAGGAATACATATCTGGAATGGAAAATGCTCTGGAGTTCACAACACTGGAGGTGGTAGAGGAGTTTCCAAAAGTAATGGAGACTGTAAAAACTCCACAAACATGGAAGTGTGCAGGCCTCAAGACATCTGGGAAACTGTCTTTGAGGTTGTACACTTGAAATATATGTTGTTTTCAGGAGCTTTAGCTTCCTTTTTAGTGAGACCATCAAAGCTGTGTATGCATCTGTTACATGGAGGACATGGTTTCTTATTTTCCAATGAACATGAGGTAGCAGTGCTGAATTCTCTCTTTGTGGGTTTACTGTGGCCACTGGGGTCTAAGAATCTTTCCGTGTAGACTGTGAAGCCATTTGGTCATTCTCCAATTTTGTTGTGTTTCTTGTTGCTGCACTGGGAGTTTGGTATTTGCTTCACAAAATACAAGGAGTTCCACTGGGACACAGTGCTGGAGGGAGTTCTGTCACGTGTGGTGTGTAAGGGTCTGCAGGAGAATGCACCAACCAGGCTTCTACGCCACATTGCTTGCCCCCTTGACCATAGCAACTTGATTCTGAACATTGCCCTGAAAACTCTCCATCTAACAAGATGGCTTAATATACAAAGGTATGCTGGCTGCACCATGTCAGTCACAAGCCTTTGGAAGCCAAAGTAAGATCCACATGACCCCACCACAGATATTTTATCACACAACTGCACACCACAGCTCTGGGCCCACTACTCAGCAGGCTCCACCATACTGGCAGCTCTGTTCTACACCATTTTCATGAAACCCAGTCAAGGAAGGCACTGTCTGGTACACTCTTGATCAGCAACAGGACATCCAAAGGTTCTCCAATGCCACCTGGTCGTGGAAATTTCAAAAATTTCATGGTATTTATCTAGACATTTTTCAAGGATGAAGTTGGAGAAACTGTGGGTTTCAATTCATTCAGGAACCATTAAATTTTTAGGAAGCACATTTCAAGGAAAACTCTGGAGAATTTTCAGAGGCAAGTCTTCCCAAAGAGTGGCCAAAAGGCCACATGAAGCCAGGCCCATTGATGTCTACAATGTGAGGTCCATGTGTGTTTTGACTCTCAACAATGGCTGCCAAGTCTTTCAGAATAAAATCATGTGATGTCCTGGCTGAGATTGACAGTGCTTGGTGAATAGCCACCCCAGGCTTAGATCTCAGTTTCCAATGGCGACTCTCATGCATGGCCGCCTAAAATCCCAACACAATTAATGGCAATACTTCTCTGAGGTCAGTTCCAGAAATCAGTCTTTAAGGGGAATCGCACCAGAATTCCAGCCCAGGTGGACCCAGGATTCTCTTCTAACCACCAACAATTGACCACAATTAAAACCAAAAAACTCCCACATGGCCCTCATCTTCTTCAACATAGACACTCTGAATAACCTCTAGCTAGAGGTTTCCATGACGGGCGCAGCCCAAGACAGTGTCCAAAATAAGCTCCCTTGCCCCTCATTTGCCTAAAGTCAGAGTGGACTAGACACCATTCCTGTGAACCAAGAGTGATCAAATAGCCCTTCTTTAATACTGCTCTGCTTCTCCAGTTTGAGGCCAACTGACTGGTATAGATTCTTTATGTGAATTGGTGTCCTGACAAAACCCAAGCACCTATTGGCTAGCCTCTGCAGAGCTTTGAAGAACTGGTTTGACGCAACGGATCCCTATTCTCACTTGATGGAGGTCAGGAAGCTTACAGAGGAAGGCGAGAGACTTCATCCACAATGACTGCTCTTTTGGCCATTTTGGTTTTGGATGCACACTTGGAAACTTTCTTTAGATCCATCAGGTGCTGAGAATCTAAGCCACTGCCTCACAGAGGGCAAAGAGGCTGATTCAGCCACATCCATTTCCAAAGCAATTAAGCAAAGAGCCACAGGTGACGCCCATCCTTTTCCATTTGAAAACTGATTTCTTCAGGTTTCACACAGGGGTGGCCTGAGGCAAACACGTTCCTGACATTCAGGACAACAGAACAATAGGTAAGCAAAAGTCCAAAGTAGTATTTCTCCACTGAGACTTTACTGGTCGCACTGATATCTGAGTTTTCTGAGATGCTCTCATTCCCTTCAGCTATCCAGTACATGATCATGTCACAGAGCTTGGAGGTGGTACATATCTTGGAAATAATACCATGAGGCTATTCTGGAGAGTGGCCAGTATTCAGGAAGAAAAGAGGAACTTAAGAAGATAATAGGTGTTGCCCATCCATAAGGCAAGCAGCTCTTTATTCTTTAATTTGGCAAGATGAATGCTGGGAAGCTTTCTACTAGACAGGACACAACCATTGATGAATTCTCTTTTCAAATGTCTACAAAAACGGATTCAGTGGGATACACAGACATAGAAACACTCACGTTGTCAAACGACTTTCTAGAAACATTCCATTCTAAACAAACAAACCGCCTTTCCTACCTATTCTCAGAACATGAGACAAAACCACAAACTCACACAGACACCCACAACGGAATCTCCTTCCCCCAAGTATGTCTGTGAGTATCCTGAGTGTCCTCTGACTGGTGGGCCATACTATGTTCCACCAAAATGGCCTGTCCTATCTCAGACCTGGACTTCTTTGCCAACTCTGAAGTTGTCAGGAGCCATGGTTGAGCCACTACCTGCTTTCTCAGAAAAGGCCCCTCTTCAGAGCTCTCCTGGCATTTGGCCATTCTCACTTCAGTAGGTACTAAGAAAGACTGACTCTGTCCTTGGTAAATCCAAACAAATGAGACCACTGGGACTGGGACTGGGACTGGCTCTGGGTGCCTGGCTTCCTGGATCCCGAGTTCAGAGAGTTCCATTTCCAAGGAAGTGTGATAGGTCACTTCCTTCACGAACTGAATGAGGTCACTGGGTTGGCAACCACTTTTTCCTAACAGTTGCTTCCAAGGGTCCCATGAGATGGAGGCTGCCCATACTTCCTGTGACACTTTCACAAGATAGAATGGTATATCAACCATAGGCACCCGGGAACAGCTCTCCACACAGGCCTGGTTTGGTCGATTTAATCTACATTAAGAAGAGAGAGGCTTTCAGACACATCCCTTCATTTTGACCAGGTTGTTTTACATGGAAGTTGACTTTTGCTCTCTCAGGTCTTTCATAGGTGTCTACATCTTCTTCAGGGATCATTTCTGCACGGAACTTTGAGGTTCTCAGCAGGAGGAAGATCCCCTACATTCCTGTATTGTAAGACCAACAATATCCTTGTTCTTCTGTTAAGTTATATTGAGGAAATATTGCATGGTTAAGGGTAATAACAGGTTCGATTTGGTTTAGGAATCATTCTGCAGGATGAATTATGGTATTGGGAACCTGCGATATTTACAAGAATATACTGGTGAAATATAAGTATGAAAACAGAAATCTAGGTAATATTTGAAGTCCAGAAGGGCATTGGGTGGCCTGAACACCCTTCCTTTGAATCAGGAGTGATCAAATAGCCCTGCCGCTAATACTGCACTGCTTCTCCAATTTGAGGCTTACTGACTGTCAGGTATAGATTCTTTATGTGATTTGGAGACATGAGAAAACCCAAGCACCTATTGTCTCATGCCACAGCAAATGGTTTATTGGGGGTCCAGCATGCTGGGGCTCAAAGCTCACTTCAGAGGAGGAAAGAACAAAGAGCCCCGAGAACAACTTGAGAAGAGATTATATACAATCTTTAGAGAGTGCAGGGACTTTATATACATCATAGCCTCCTTTAGCAAATATCATATACTGTGGGAAAATCAAATAACAACTCTAAAACATGATTAGCACATTCATTGGCGGGAACAGTTCGGGCAGGGGGTGATTAGTCAGCCCTGAGAAGGGGTATACATTTAAACTGATTGGTTGAAGCCCTGAGATGTATACGTGCTGAGATGCACGGTTTCTGGGAAGGGGTTGTTAAGTAACTAGGTGGTCAGGAAAGATTTCAACACATCTAATGGGCAGTTCCGGGAATTGTCTTCACTGACACAGGAATTTAAGGTTCTGAGCACAGCTTGTAAACTTTACAAAACCTGGTTCTTTACGTTTCAATTTTAATTTCTTTAATTCTTTCATTTCTCCTTTTTATGCCTACTTTTAATTTTAAAAGTAATGAATCATAATTTTTGTGGGGTCTCACATTCTATTTCTGCCAGTGAAGTGTATTTCTGTCTGATTACCATGAGTTTTACCTGCCCAATCTGAGCCTGGAGAAAGGAAACTATGAGGTTAAGCAAACAAGGTCCCACAGTTATCAACACCATAAGCATGATCAGGGGTCCAGCTAAGGCTGATAGGAGTGTAGTTAACCAGGGGGACAAGGTAAACCATGACTCAAACCACACTTGTTGAATCTCCCTTTCTCTCTGGTGCTCTTCAAGGCATTTTCTCAATTTACTCATGGATTATTTTACAACTCCAGTATGGTCAGCATAAAAACAGCATTTTTCTCTCAGTACAGCACAGAGGCCCCCCTCCATTATTAAATGGAGGTCTAATCCTCACCTCTTCTGTAAAACAACTTTAGAGAGAGAGGTTAAGGATTCCTGCAAAACTGTGATGGAGGTCTCTAACGTCTTCAAGTCTTGATTTATTGCTGTTTCTAATCAGTCCATTTGTTGTGACCCATGGATCATATCAGCTGTTCCTGTACCCACTCCTGCAGCAGCTCCTAGCCCCAATAGGATGGCTAGAGTAAGGGACACTGGCTCCCGGCAAAATCAGGCTGTTTGTCCACCTAGTAGACCTTCAAAGGATTCTGGATCATGATAGAGCACCCTGGGGGGTATCTGCACCATTACACAATAATGTACAGAGCTGTCAAATACCTGGGCTGAAATGCAAGGAATTCTGACTGTGTGGAGTTCAGTACCATAAAGGTTCCTTTAATTAGTTCCCAGGGGGAGGAGTCAGCTGTACTCTGGACTGGGGAAGTAGGCAAAGACGGAAACTGCGAAGTATGAGATGGTAGAGGGGTTTTGGTAGATCTAGGCATGGGAGGTTTAGGAGGCTTAATTCCTGACTTGAATGGATTGGGCCCTATTGCTGTGGGATTTTCTTCCTTTTTAATCCGAATGGTGAACCAGAGACCAAAGTCATAGCCAGGGCCATTAATATAGAATCGCATTCCCCAAGTATTTCCCATAGGCCATGTTGTTCTGAGGTAGCCCCTTCCTTTGGAAGTGAAAGTTATATTGAGGGGGTAACATAGACTATTTTTTCCACAGCAAGTTTTTGACACCACTTGGATAGCGGCACATTTATTGGGATCAATCCAGATGTCATTTCATCCTACCGAATCATACTGTCTGGGGAGTTTGGGTTTCACAATGTAGCTCCCGTGTGTTCACAACCCCAAGATCTACAATAAAAGTCACTGGGTCCTCCACAGGTTTGGGCCTGTTTGCGATTTCAGAAATCAGCTGGGCACACTTAATAAACAAGACTGGCTAGTTTACACCTGAGCTGGGGAGATGACATCAATAATTCATGGGGTAAGTTGGTTTGGGCTTTAGTGGGATCTGTGTGGGGTCCACTATGTCAGGGAGATCCCAGTCAGAGAGGCCTATGGCAAGCTTACAAATGTCCGGGTGGAGAGATGGCCACCAAGTCCATAAGGGGGCTGTATGTGAAATAGACCACACTACTTGCCCAGTAGGATTTATAACTTGCCATTGTTGCTGAACAGGCTGATGGGGATTAGGACTGCTGGTGGTCAGGGGAAGAATCCATAGCCCTACCCACACCACAGACATGCAACTTGAGAGGGTTACCAGTCTGTTCCAGTTTCCAGCCAGAGTATGGACAGGGCACAGGATTGAGATGGGAGGCATGGATCCAGGAATTGATCCCATCCACTTTCACCACTGTAGGTGTTATAAGCAGCACCTGGTATGGTCCTTTCCAGCAGGGTTCCAGGGATGACACCCGATACTGTCTCATGTAGACGAAGTCTCCCACTTGATATCGATGTGGAGTTCCCTCGTCTCCAGGATGATAAGCAGTGGCCAACTGTTTCCACAGGTATCGCTGGGTGCTGGGTTTGTTCAAGGGCTTTAAGTCTGTCTAGCAAGGGTGTGTGAAAGGAATCATTAATCTCAGAGTTGGGGTTAGGTCCCTTAATGGAGGAGGGGCACCGTAGAGAATTTCATAAGGGGTGAGGTTACACAAAGGGGCGGAGGGGTATTTCTTGCACGAAAAAGTACATGAGGTAGGAGCATAGTCCAATTTTTTATGCCGGTCTCCAAGATTAATTTCGTTAAGTCTCTTTGATGGTTCTATTCATCGTTTCTACCTGTCCTGAGCTCTGGGGTCTATAAGCACAATATAACTTCCAAGTAATCCCCAGGGTCCTGGAAAATCCCTGACTTACCTGGGCCACGGATGCTGGTCCGTTATCAGACCCTATTACCTTAGGCAGGCCTAACCTTGGAAAACTGTCTTCTAGGATCTTTTTGACCACCACCTGAGCTGTTTCTTTCTTCATGGGGAAGGCTTCGACCCATCCTGAAAAAGTATCTACAAAGACTAGGAGATATTTAAGTCCATACCTTGCTGGCTTAATTTCAGAAAAGTCCACTTCCCAGAATTGTCCTGGTCTGGTTCCTCGTATGCGCTTCCCTGCAGGAATCTTGGATGGGAAAGTATTAACTAATTGGAAGACTTGAAAAGCTCTAGTCACCTGCTCAGCTATTTTTTTCCTCTTTGAGTCAGTCAATAATAAGTCCTTTCTTCAGTCCTTTAAGAGTGCCTATAACTTCTTTGAGCCTAAGTGGTTTAGCTGGTGTACGTCTTTGACATAAAGGTGGGCTTTTTGAAATTGTAAACTTGGCTCTGTAGGGTCCCAGATTTCTGTATCTGTCTCCTCAGATGATAAGTTGCCTGAATGTTCCGGGGCAGCCAAGTCTCCTGATTTTTGTTCCCCCCGGTGTGGAAAAAGTTAACAGAGTCACTCTGTTTAGGGCTGCCAATTAAGCTTCCTCATCTGCCCTTCTGTTTCCAACTGCCACAGGGTTGTTTCTCTTCTGGTGCCCGGGACAGTCCACTATAGCTAGTTCCTTATGGCCCTGCACTGCTGAGCCAAGGTGGAGGATCTCATCTTTATTTTTTATTTTTTTCCCGGCAGAGGTTAATAGCCCGCATTGTTGGTAAATAATCCCGAGCATATGAACAGTGGCAAATGCATAGTGGCTATCAGTTTATATGGTGGCCCTTTTCCCTGTTGCTAGTTCCAATGCTTTCATAAGGGCAATCAGTTCTGCTTTTTGGACTGATGTCCCTTCTGGGAGACCAGAGTATCAGATGAAATCAGTTTTGCTAACTGCTGCTGCTCCAGCCCGCCGCTTACCATCTTGGAGGAAGCTGCTGCCATCCGTAAACCATACGACTTCAGGGCGAGGCAGTGGCTGATCCTTCAAGTCTTGTTGTATACTGGTTTCCTTGCCAGTATGTGTTGACACTCATGAGTGACGGGTCCTGATGATTCTTCTGGCAGCAGTGTAGGTGGGTTGAGTGGAGCAGGGGGTCCCAGCGTTATTCTGTCTTTGTCAAGCAAGAGGCTCTGGTAGTGGTTTATTCTGGAGTTTGATTGCCACCTCTCTGGAGGCTAACAGATGATGCTCTCCAGGGCATGGGGGGCTATAATGGTTAGCTTCTGTCCCAACGTTAATTAATGAGCATCTTTTATTAGAAGGGCTGCCGCTGCTATAGCACTTAAGCAATGGGGCCACCCGCTAGCCAATGGGTCCAGTTTTTTGGATAAATACGCTACTGGCTTTTTCCAAGGTCCCAAAGACTGAGTGAGCACTCCCCGTGCTATTCCTTTCTTTTCCTCGATATAGAGAGTGAAGGGTTTTCTACATCTGGGAGTGCTAAGGCCGGAGCAGATAGCAGCACCTTTTTTTGACATTATCAAAAGCTTGTTGGTGCTCAGGGGTCCATTGGAAGTGGGCATCCCCCTTTATCAGCGGGTATAAAGGGGCAGCCAGAGATGCGAACCCAGGAATCCATAACCTGCAAAAGCTGGCAGTCCCAAGAAACTCTCTGAGTTTTCTCTTATTAGATGGGGGCAGTATCTGCAAAACGGTTTTTTTTCTGGGCTCAGGGAGCCATCGTTTGCAACCCCTAAGAGAATAACCCAGGAAGATTACTTCTTGCTGACAAGTTTGGGCCTTTTGGCAGAAGCCATATATCCAAGCCGAGCAAGCTCGAATAATAGTGCTTGGGTCCCAGACTCATAGGTCTCCTTGGTGTTGGCTGCCAGTAGAAGATCATCCACTATTGGAGTAGGGTGACTTCGGGGTGTGCAGTTTTGAAGTCATTGATGTCTCTGTGGAGGGCTTCATCAAAGAGAATGGGGGATTTTTTGAACCCCTGTGGGAGTCTAGTCCAGGTTAGTTGGCCAGATGTTCCAGGTTCTGGGTCTATCCACTCTAAAGCTAACAGCAACTGACAGTCCTTATGTAGAGGCGAGCAGAAGTAAGCATCTTTTAAGTCCAGCACAGTGTACCATTTCTGCTCCGGATTCAGAGTGCTAAGCAAATTATATGGATTGGGTACTGTGGGGTGAATGTCCTGCACTCTGTTGTTTATCTCTCTTAGGTCTTGAACAGGACGGTAGTCCCCAGTTCCTGGCTTTCTTACTGGTACCGGGGGGTGTTCCAGGCTGATTGACAGGGCCTTAGGACCCCAAGACCCAGGTATTTATGAATATGGGGCCTTATCCCATCCTTAGCTTCTTTGCTTAGAGGATATTGTTTAACACTAATTGGAGATGCAGAGGCTTTTAATTCTACTACTATTGGAGGTTGTTGATGGCTAGACCTAACCCAGCAGTTTCTGCCCAGGCATTAGGATAATCTTTTATCCATTTCTGGGGTAGTTTGCCTGTTTGATCAGTCCTAGGGGGCGCGAAGAGTTGATGTTCATCTTCTACAGACATAGTCAAAGATGTTACTATGGGAGTTAATACTGCAGGCTTTAGAACCCCCACTTGGGGACCATTAGGGTTAAAGGTTATTCTAGTCCAGGGTTTGGTAAGCATATTCCTGCCCATCAATGGGGCCGGGCATTCTGGGATTACTGGGAAAGAGTGGTGGACTTTTTCCTTTCCGAGGTCCATATTCATCTTAGTTGTCCAAGCCTGATATCTACTGCCATTAGCCCCTTGAACTAGGGACGATTTAATTGATAGGGGGGCCAGTGAAGTCTTAAGGGCTGAGTATACTGCTCCTGTAATCACTTCAAAGTTCACTGTGTTCCCCTCAACTTCAAATTTTACTCTGAGCTGGGGGAGGGGATCTGAGCCCCGAATTTCCTAGTCCTCTTCTAGAGTCAGCACGGCGGGCTGGCGTGGCTGCTTCTTTTGGGGGCACTCTTTGGCTCAGTGTTCTTTTTTATTACAGTGGGCACATTGATTTGAGGCCAACGGCAGCCTTTGGCGTGGGCCCAGGTATGCCTTTATGTATCCCTGCTTTTTAACTTCTGGCCTATTTGCTGCTGTGACCAGAACCTTAGGCAATGCTTTACTCTGCCATTTGCTTCTTTCCTCCTTCTTTTGTTCCCTTTCCTTCTCTCTCCTCTATTCCCTTTCCTCCTCAGTTTCTCTCTTATAATATACTTTCTCAGCTTCTCTGGCTAAATCTCTTAAGGTCATATCTTATAATCCATCTAGACGTTGTAACTATCTCTTAATATCTAGGGCAGTCTGCTCGATAAAGGCCATTGCAACAGATGGCTTTTGGTCTTCTGCCTGAGGATCAAAAGGAATATATTTCCTATACGCTTCCATAATTCTATCCAGAAACATAGAAGGAGACTCATTAGGCCCTTGGATAATCTCTCTTACCTTGGCCAAATTAGTCGGCCCTCTGGCGGCCGCTCAGAGACCCACTATTAGAGAACGGCGATAAGTGGACAGATGCTACCTACATTCAAAGGTGTTGCGGTCCCAGTTGGGTCGGTTCATGGGCCCGTAGGGACAGAGAGGGAGCATCACTGGGGCTTCCGAGTTTTATATTATTTATCTCCTGCGGGTTTCTTTAGGTGGCCCAGCTTCCTTCAGGGGAGCAGGGTCTGCTGCTGCTGCGGGGAAGTCCCCTGGAGGGTTTGGGTCTGGCCCAATTGCCTCTAGCGGCGGAGAGGCTGAGTCAGTGGCGGGAGGATCATCTGGAACATGTTGTGGGTTGGGGAGCGAGGGTAGAGGATAAGGAGAGAGAGGAGTGTCCAGTCTTCTGACTCAGAATGGAGGGAAGAGGGGGAGGAGCAGAATGTTGGAATGATAAGATCGTGGGGGAAGGAGTATATGGCTGTTAATCTAGGTGGCCAAGTGGCCCCGGTGAAAGACAATATCTCTGACTTTTCGGATTAGAGGGAAGTGGAAGGATTCTTCTCGGGGCCATCCGACTCCTAGGATGGGCCATTCTGAAGCACAGAGAGTCTGCCAGATCCGGCATTTTACTGAAAAAGAAAGATTCTTGGTACTTGAGCGAACATCAGTCCAATGATCAAGCTTAAGGGACAGAGGCATGGAAGTGCTTTGTCCCATAATGTCCCATAATGGGAGTTACTCAAACAGGGACAGTGAATACACAAACGTGACACAGACAAAGACAAACAGTAAACGTTTAACATGAGTCCAAGACAAAGATTAGAACTGAGTAACTGGCCAAACCTGATGGGTTAGACAATAAAGACAGACAGTAAACTCAACATGAGTTCCTGACAATGAACAAAACTGAGTAGCCAGCAAAAACTGATGGGCTGGAAAACCGAATCCTGAAGCAAAAAATAACCGAGTTGAGGAATCTACTAATCCTCAATTTCCCGAGTCCTCTGGAGTTTCCCCCAGGGACGTGGCCTGTGACTCTGTGACACATCTGTCAGCCACCATCGCAGAGAGCTAATGTTCTTCACCGACAGCCATTTTGCCAAGCCCTAACCTGAAACCTGAAACCAGAAAGAGGCACCTTAATTACTCTGAAAGGAGTCCATTGGGGTCTTTTGTTCGTCACTGCTGGATTTCTCAGCTAGGGCCTCCAGATGAAAAGGTGGGCTGAACGTCGGAGGAAAAGACCACCAAGAGAATTTCTCATGAAACAGCAAAGGGTTTATTGGGGGTCCAGCATGCTGGGGCTCAGAGCTCACTTCAGAGGAGCAAAAAACAAAGAGCCCCAAGAACAACATGAGCAGATTTTATATACATTCTTTAGAGAGGGCAGGGACTTAACATACATCCTAGCTTCCTTTAGCAAATCACCGTATACTGTGGGAAAATCAAATAACAACTCTAAAACATGATTTGCACATTCATTGGTGGGAACAGTTCAGGCAGGGGGTGATTGGTCAGCCCTGAGAAGGGGTATACATTTAAACTGATTGGTTGAAGCCCTGAGATGTATATGTGCTTAGCTGCACGGTTTTGGGGAAGAGGTTGTTAAGTAACTAGGTGGTCAGGGAAGATTTCAACACACATCTAATGGGTAGTTCCGGGAATTGTCTTAACTGCCACAGGAATTTCAGGTTCTGCGTGCAGCCTGGAAACTTTACAGAACTGTTTCTTTACGTTTCAATTTCAATTTCTTTTATTCCTTCAGAACCTTACAAAGGAAGGCGAGAGACTTCATCAACAATGACTGCAATTTTGGCCATTTTGGTTTTGGAAGCAGACATGGGATCATTTTTAGATCCATACGGTGCTGGTAATCAAAGCCACAGCCTCACACAGGGCCAAGAGGCTGATTAAGACACATCCCTTTCCAAAGCAATTACTTCTCTGAGGTCAGTCACTGAACTCAGTCTCTGAGGGGAATCACAAAAGAGTTCAAGCCCAGGTGGACCCAGTCATCTCTTCCAAACTCCACACAAATGACCACAATTAAAACCAAAACACTCCACCAAGGCCCTCATCTTCTTCCATATATACATTCATCATAACCTCTGGCTGGATGTTTCCATGAATGGCACAGCCAAAGAGAGTTTCCAAAATAAGGTCTCTTTCCCTTCATTTGCCTAACCTCAGGGTAGCCTGGACACCATTTCTGTGAACCAGGATTGATCACATAGGTCTGCCATTAATACTGCTCTGCTTCTCCAATTTGAGGCCTACTGACTGTCAGGTATAGTTTCTTCATGTGATTTGGAGTCATGAGAAAACCCAATCATCTCTACAGGGCATGAAAGAACTCATTTGTCCCAAAGGATCCCTATTCTCACTTGATGGAGGTCAGGAACCTAAAAGAGGAAGGTGAGAAACTTCATACACCATGACTGATCTTTTTTGCATTTTGGTTTTGGATGCACACATTGGATTTTTCTTTAGATCCAACTGGTGCTGAGAATCTAAGCCACTACCTCACACAGGGCAAAGAGGCAGATTCAGACACATCCCTTTCCAAACCATTTAAGCAAAGAGCCACAGGTGATGCCCATTTATTACCATTTGAAAACAGTTTTCTTCAGGATTCACAAAGGGCTGGCCTGAGGCAAAGACCTTCCTGACATTCATGGCAACAGGCAAATAGGTTAGCAAAAGGCCCAAAGCAGGGTTTCTCCACTGAGACTTTCCTGGTCACACTGATATCTGAGTTTTCTGAGATGCTCGCATTCCCTTCAGCTATCCAGTACATGGCCATGTCACAGAGCTTGGAGGTCGTACATATCGTGGACACAAAACCATGAGCCTATTCTGGAGAGTGGCCAGAATTCAGGAAGAAAACAGGAGCTTAGGAAGATAGTAGGTGTTGTTAACTAGATTTATAACACTTACCCTATATCATGCAAAAGGCAAGTCCAAATATACACCATGCCTCCTCTGAACTGCTTGTATTTCTATTCTGTTTGGGTTATTTTTCTCCATCATATTAGGATTAGTTGTCAGAGTGTAGTAGGGTATGGGTTAGTGTCAGTTGTCCCGGCCGGCGGGACATATCAACTTGGGAAGAAACTTAGTTGCGGAGGAATGAAGGGACAAGAGACACGAGAGATTACAGCAAGACTGGAGTTCTGATCATGCTGCAAACTTTTATTGTTCTCACATGGAAATTTATATGCTGTGGACGGGAAAGCTCTCTTATCGGCAGTTGCTGGATGTCTTCAGAAAGTGAGATAACCTCAGGATGTTGCCGGAAGACAGATGGCTGCAGGATGTCTCAGGGAGATAGATGGCTGCGGGATGTCTCCCAGGCAGGATATCTCCCAGGGGGCTGTTTCTTTTCAGTGTCAGGCTATACTTTGAAGGAGAACTTCCTTCTAGCCCCTGACCTCTCCCCCTTTCTTATATAAAATATTTGACCATACCTTACCGGCCAATGTTTTAGGGGGTGATAGAGGCTCTGTTTCTCTAGCAGGCCTTTGAATATCTCCTGATTCAAGAGAGCATGTTTACAAGATTTCGTGGTGGCCTTGGCATATTTTTGGAGGAGACGGCTTTAAAAGGGAAGCATGCCGACCGCCATGCACCAGAGCGTGTCACTAAGAGGTCTTCTGTTTTGGTATCCGTGGATCCATCCTCCTGCAGTCCATCCTGCATCCTCCGTTATTATGGTCTAACGTCCTCACTCCATGGGTGCATCCCCCCCCAAGTGAAGGGGCCCATGGAGGACGAACCCTTATGGCAATGGCACAAGATGGTTGGTCAGAGCTGTTACTTATAGTTTAATGTAAGAAAGAGAGATCTGTGGGGATGTAAACTTAAGAAATAAGCCTGTGAGAAGGGTAGAACATCCTTTTAAATGTTGGCAGCATGGTCTTCCATCTCCAGGTGATGATAGTGGACCTGTATGGGCTTAGAGGCCAAAATATTAATCTGTTCTATAATAAATTGTACAAGCCTGTTTATAATGCAGGGTCCTATGGACACCATTAAAAGTAAACCAAACAAAGGGCCTAATAGGGGAAGAAGGTAGGGTAGAAATCCATTAAACCCAGTCCAGAGGGGATTTTCAAAAAGTTCCCTTAGTCTCTTTTCTAGATCTTCTTGAAGCTGCTTAATTTTAGTGCGTACTATGACTGATTTATTGGCATTAAAGCAGCATCGTGCCCCTAAGGCCAAGCAAATACCTCCCTGGTTAGCTGTCAGTAAATCTAAGCCTTCTCTGTTTTGAAGGAACACTTCTGCCAGGGAGTCTACTAGGTCCTGCAAATCTTTAATGGTTCCCGATAGAGTTTTTACATCATTTATAAGTTGTTGAGACAGGCGACGCTAAGAGTGTATAGCCATGCCTAAGCCAGCTGTACCTGTGTTCACAGCAGCTGTTATTCCAAGGCTGGCAAAGAGTGGTAAGGCCTGTATTGCCCGCCTGTGTCTTTTGACTAAGGTGTCTAGACTAGGAATGCATAGAGTTTTGTCTCCTGGGACAATAGTTATATCAGGGAGTAATAAGGCAAGAACACAGCCAACGGTCCAATTCGATGGAAGCCTCAGGAAGGCCGAGTTTCCTCCACACATAAAAACTGTGCCATTGGAGGGACAAAGAGATGGGGTGGGTGAGGAATAGTTTTGTACTGTTGAGCAATTTCCAAAGGAAGGAACACCAACATCAATATCATAGGTATTATTTTGCATCGCGCCTAAAAGACATATTGTAAAAGTGCCTATAGACTGTACTTTAAAAGGAAATCTGGGTTGGCATGTATTATCATCGTCTATGATAGAATTAATAGGAACTGCAATAGGCATGATTGCCCCTGTTGTCATGGAGAGCCAGCAATCACCATCAAAGGTGGGGTTGGAATTATTAAGCAAGGAGAAGGTAGTTTCCAAAATAACTAATATATTGTTATCTAAACCGGGGAGCTGGCATTTTCTCTATATTAAGAGATGATATGTGAGCTCAGGGATTTGGGGTTTCAAAAGCTTGATTATCTGAGGATGCTTGACAGCATAAGGGAATCCTCCACCATCAGCGACCCCTGTAGGTGCCTTAATGGGGCAGAAGGGGGGTTTACCAACAGGGCCTTGGCACCCAGCTGACTGTAGCTTGGTGTATTTGCCTTCTCCTCCCCGGTGAAAAAGAACGGGGGTATAATGAATAGTGGTCCCTCCTGCTGCATGAGTTTTATTTAGGGAGGCTTCAAAAAATTGTTCTCCCTTCTTGTTGACACAAATTGAGGCCGACGCATAACAAGTGGCATGGATCTCTTGGGTATGCGTTCAAGTTGCAGAACAATTTTAGAGAGCATTACTTGTACTAGGGGGAATAATCTTTGGCTTGTTAACACATACCAATTTAGGCTGATTAACTCCTCTGAGTTTATGGTCAACCTCGGCCCGGAGGTAAGCCACCTTAGTCACGCAGTCAGCAGTCTGGGTCAAACTAGTGGGAGCCTGAGTCCAAGATCCTCCCTTGCGTTCACAGGGAGGGCCAAAAAGGTACTCCATGATGTTGGAAGGTGGAGGGCCAAAGCCTCCGTGTACAATCCTGTTCAGCAGAAGTGCCTTAAGTAGGATCCTCACACAGATTGTTGGCTGCATCTGAAAAAGAGGAAAATTTGTCCTCAGGCTGAGGGCCTCCATCCCTGTGTTGAGGTAAGCAATTAACCTGTTTAACCAGGCGTTCTGGTAACCATCTTGGGGCTGCTTGCTCTTGGTCCAAAACACAAGCTGAGCCTCGTCCACAGATGAGGACAGGACCTGGGCCTTTCCATTTATTTGTAAGGGGATTGTGCCACATAACAGGTGGGCGAACAGAATTGGACGAGGATTGCCAGTGTCAGTCTGCAGCCGAATGGCCTTCATTGTCTAGGGAAAGAAAAATAAGGGCAAATAATGCATGATTAAGGCGATGCCTGTGAGTGGTAAATACAAGTGCAGAAGCATTAAAGCGGGTTAGCCAAGTCTTTAGGTAAGGTGGGCACGTTCCACAATGCCTGAGGCTTGTATGGAATTCCAGTAGTATGACAAATTTGCGAGGAAGCACAAAACTGTTTAAACTTGGCACTGGTATATGCAGGAGAATTATCTTTTTTTTTAATATGTATCGGTTTACCCATTACGGAAAACACTGAAACAAGATGAGAAAGGACATCTTTGATAGCCTCTCCAGAATGTGGTGATGCAAAAATAAGGCCGCTGAAGGTATCTACAGAAACGTGTATATATTTGGTTTTTCCAAATTCAGAAAAATGAGTAACATCCATTTGCCAAAACTGATTTGACAGTAATCTTCGGGGGTTAACTCCCAAGTGTTGAATGGGGAGGGAGACAGGGCAACCAGGGCATGCTTTTACTATTTCTCGTGCCTGTTGCCTGGTAATTTTACATAGTTATCGAAGGTTCTGGGAATTTAGATGGTGAAGATTGTGTAAATCCGTGGCCTTTTGAATGGAGCCAACAAAAATTGAAAAGATGAAACGAGTTGCTGCATCAGCTTTTTCATTACCTTGTGTTAGAGGGCTGGGAAGATCAGAGTGTGCCCTGATGTGTCCTAAGAAAAATGGGTGTTGTCTGGCCTGAATTAGCTTCTGAAGCTGGTGAAACCGATGGGCCACATTGGAAGAAGCCTTAATGGTGGGTGAAATCTGAAGCAGGGGCACAGAATGAGCAATGTAGGCACTGTATGTATAAATATTAACAGGATTATCAAGAAATGTTTTAAAAACTTGTGTTATGGCAAACAATTCCACAAACTGTGCTGAATGATAGACAGTATCAAAGGTGTTAGGTTGGTTATTGACAACAAAGACTGCTAGGCCATTACTGGAACCGTCTGTAAAGACAGTAAGGACTTGAGGAATGGGAGCCTTTTGAGTAATTTTGGCAAAAATAAATGGATGTAACTGGACAAAATATAAAAGGGGGTCATTGGGGAGGTGGTTATCAATTGTTCCCAAAAAGCCATTCATTCTCTGTCTGTAGTAAAAATTGGGTTTGGTCTTTAGTATATGAAATTAAAATATTATCATGGTCTTTGCCAAAATGTTGTCGAGATACCAAATGACATTTAAAAATAATAGAAGCTACCTGAGCAAGAAAAACAGTAATAACCTTGGAGAATGTGGTGGGTAAATGGACCCAAAGCAAAGGCAGCCTTTATTTCTAAAATGTGTATTTCGCTGCCGAAATATTCCTGTGGGTGTATGAGGAGTGTGTAAAATAACCAGAACCAAAGGATGGTTATAAGAATGTTCTGTAAAAAACTGTTTGGCAATGGCTTCTGTGACTTGGTTTAATGCCTGTCATGCCTCGGGAGTAAGCTTTTGAGGGGAGGAGGGGTGGGAATCACCTCTCAAAATATCATTAAGGGACAAAAGTATACAAGTGGGTAATTTTAAATATGTTTTTAGCCATTGAATGTTCCCCAGTAATTTTTGAAAATCATTAAGGGTGTGAAGATGGTCCACCCATATTTGTATCTTAGGAATTTGGATCTGATTATCTTGAAGTTTAAGGACCAAATAGGTATAACAGTCCTGTGTTTTAATCTTATTAGGAGCTATCTGTAGTCCCAAGGTAGTGAGGATTTTGTAAAGGTCCAAGTAACAATTATTATGGTCATGGTTATTAGGTGCAGCAATTACAAATCATCCATATAATGTAAAATATAAATTTGTGGCCATAGCTCTCTCACAGGGTCTACTGCTTGAGCAACATATTTTTGGCAAAGACTAGGGCCGTTGGCCATACCTTGGGGAAGAACCTTCCATTGAAATCTCTGCATAGAGCCCTGAAAATTAAGGTGAGGGAGACTAAAGGCAAAATAGTGTCTATCCTCAGGATGTAAAGGAATGGTAAAAAAAAAACAATCTTTTAAGTCAATAATCATTTTACAATAGTTTTTGGGAATAGCCACTGGTGTGGGAATGCCTGGCTGTAGTGCTCTTATTCGGCACATAGGTTTATTAATGGCACACAAATATTGTAAAAGGCACCACTTGCCTGATTTTTACTTGATAACAAAAATTATAGTATTCGATGGTGAGGTTGAGGGCTCTACATGGCCGGCTGCCAGCTGTTCCTGCACTAACATGAAGGCAGCCTCCAAAATTTCTTGGGTACGGGACCATTGATCCAACCACACAAGAGTCTGAGTCTCCCAAATAATTTTATCTCCATGGGGTACAGGAGAGTCAGAGACTGACACTAAAAATCCGAATACCCAAGTCCATATGTATTTCTTTTTTGTATGGGTTTTATTGGCTCAACCAGTCCTTGTCTCAGTCTCCCAAGGCCTATACCAGGGACAAAATAAATACGAAGCATTTGATGAGTCACCATGGAATTGGGACTGGCATGAATGACTTCCATTTGACTCAAAATATCTCGGGCCCATAGGTTAACAGGGAGGTCAGGAACAATGAAAGGAGTGACAATTCCCTTATTACCCTCTTTATCAGTCCAGATAAGAGCCGTAGAGCTGACCAGAGGATTTTTTGACTGTCCTATCCCTTTAAGGTCAGTCAAGGATGGGGTGAGGATCCAAGCTGATGACCAATATTTTTGAGAAATAATTGTGGCATCAGCTCCAGTATCTAGAATTTTTTGGAATTCCTTTCCTTCAATAAGTAAGGAAATGGTGGGTCTATTTTGAGAAACGGGTTGAACCCAATTTACATCAGAGCAGCCCAAGGAGGCAGTTCCCCGCGGTAGGTTTGGGTGGTTAAGTGCCTCCTGGATTCAAGGGAAGGAGTATTAATTGTGCAAGACTTGTTCCTTCTGGGATGGCCAAAACTCCATTAATAGCTGTGGCCAGTATTTTTTTTCTCCAGTGAAGTCATTATAATTAATGCCATGGAAGACCTGAACACCATGTAAGTTAGTAGAGGCTCTTCCAAAAATAGGGGCACAGATATGAGATGGAGGGGGACCCATAATTCCAGTGGGTATTATCTGGGGCCCTTGCATTGAGTCTAATATAGTTTCAGTGGTGGCACAGATGTCCAATCCTGCGCTGCCTGGAGTGGCTAGTTGGAGGGAAGCAATTGTGGAGAAGAATTTTGAGGTAGGTTGGGAGTTTGGAAGGGAAAAAATCTTATTGCCCCTGGTTTTGTCCGGGGGGATGTCGTGGCCCGGGGCTGGCCCCGCAGGGAGTTTCCCAAGAAGCAGGAAAAAATAGGCTGTCTGAGGGCATTTGTCTTAGATCTACACTCACTGGCCCAGTGATGACCTTTACCACATCTAGGGCAAAGGGTAGCTTGGGGCGGTATAGCCCCAGTTGAAGGAGATGCTATTCCTAGGCTTTCTTTGCCTGTCGGACACTTGCGTGCAAAATGGCCAGGTTGTTTACAAGTAAAGCAAGTACGTGAGCCAGGATTGTGAAAGGTCTTGGTAAAGGTGACACCTAGGGCAAGACCCATGGCATGAGCTGCACCTACCCCTGCATAGAGTCTAATAAAGTCAGAAAGTTTCCCTTTATCCTTATGTGGTTGAAGAACATCCTGACATGCCGGGTTGGCGTTTTCAAAGGCAAGATGTTTTACAAAAGAGCTTTTGTTTTCACTTGGTCCAAGCAAGCATTCCACAGCTAGGTTAAGCCTGGGAACAAAGTCGCTATAAGGCTCGTCGGGCCCTTGTCGAATTTTTGCCAGGGAAGTGGTAGCCGAGGCTTTTGAGGGAGGTGTCTCCAAGCATGTAAGCCAGCCATCTGAATCTGCATCAAAAGTCCAGCAGGGAAATGTGCCTGTTTAGTTTTAGTGTCAAAAGGCTCATTGCCCACTAGCTTAACATAAGTCCCGGACTTAGAGGAGGCCTTAGTTAAAATTTTTTGAGCAGTTTCCCGACAGTGCTCTTTGAAATCTGCATTCCATAACAGGAAGTCTCTGGCACTGAGGGTAGCTTGGTCTAAAAATTTCCAATCATTGGGAGTAAGTCATTGTGTGCTGTGGCTTTCTAATAAAGCCAACATGTAGGGTGCAAAGGGGCCATAGTGAGCACAAGCCTTTTTAAGTTTTTCAGGAAAATGCAGGCTTAATTTTTTGTAGACTCTGGGTTCCTGCCTGCCTAGGGCTGAACTCCTCATCCTCTGAGTCCTGATCTCCTTATTCCATTTCTCCGCTTCCTCCTCTTGATCCTCCTCTAAGTCTTTGACCTCAGCCTGGGCAGGCTTATCTATCTGACTGGTGGTGACTGGGAAGGCGAGCACAGGTTGATGGAGTGGCTTCGCCTTTGTATTAGACCACTGTAGGCCAGTTACTTTGACTCCATACCTAAGGCTAATGAACAGAGCTCAGAGTGAAGGGATCTTAATTCTTTTAAAGGTTGGATCTGTTCCTGTCTATGTTGGAAGGATGCTCACAAAGGAGCCAGTTTAGGCAAGGGAAGTGGGAAAAAAATATCTGGGGGGGGGCATTTGTACCCTGAAGGGCCAGAGCACAAAAGGCAGGAGGGATATAGGAGGGGTTGGATGTGTAAGTCCTATAGGCTGTGGCAGGGTCTTGAGAGGTGCAGGGTCTTCTGAATGGTAGCGAGCTGCTTCCTTCTCCAAGGTAGCCTCCTCTACAGGGGTCAATGAGTCTCCGGAATTTAAAACTGGATAAAGGCAGTTGGTAACCATTGGAGCCTTAATCATTAGGGTGGTATTTTGAGGGGGACCAGGAAGGTTCCCATGGTCCTGGGGAGCCTGAGAAGGGTCTATGTCTATACTAACTGATGGGCATGCCGAGGGGATACGAGAAGTATTTGCATAGCCTCTTCCCAAATCTCGACAAGTTTTAAGGTACCATTGTCAAAGGGTGAACTTTTAAGAATTTCATTAATTAAGTTCCAGTAAGAAAAGGTGGGAACAGGCACTATTTCTGGGCCAAAGGATTCATAATAATCTTTTAAACAGTCTCCTACTCCAAGCCATCTTTTACCATCAATGGTCCTTTCAAGAGGAAACCATGGACACTGCTCTCTTATGTATGAAAAAAAAATTAAGTGTTTTTTCTAAACACGCGCCCCCATGTCTGCAAGGACTCCTTGTAGCCTGACAAAAACAAATCATATGACGAAACTGCTTGTCCCATAGTGGGTCAATCACCGTGCGTCATCCCCACGCTCCTCCTGGATCTGTCTCTCGGTGGTGTCTTCTGCAGTTATTGGAAGCTCCGCTTGACCAAATCTTCCAGGAGGACGGGGTCCCCCTCAATCAAAAGCTCAAGCCCCAGTCGGTGGGCGCCAGATGTCCCAGCCGGCAGGACACATCAACGTGGGCAGCGAACCTAGATAGGGAGGAATGAAGGGACAAGAGACACGAGAGATGACAGCAAGACAGGAGTTCTGATCAAGCTGCAAACTTTTATTGTTCACACAGGGGTATTTGTATGCTGGATGTGGGAAATCTCTCTTATCGGCAGTTCCTAGATGTCTTCACTAGGTGAGATAACCTCAGGAAGTTTCAGAAAGACAGATGGCCGCAGGATGTCTCAGGGAGACAGATGGCTACAGGATGTCTCTCAGACAGGATGTCTCCTGGTGGCTGTTTCTTGTAAGTGTCAGGATATTCTTTGAAGGAGAATAGAATTCCTTCTACCTCTGACAGTCAGGGATTCAGTATTTCGAATAGAAAATTGGAAAATGAATCCAATGTTTATGCAAATATGTGCTACCCAAAAGTCTTCCCACTCACATTCAGAACAATGCCTTGACATTACCTTCAGCCCAAGTAAGACACAATAAGAGAAGAAGAGTTAGAAAATCTGTGAATACACATCTGGAATGGAAAATTCTCAGTAGTTAACAACCTTGGAGGTGGTAGAGGTGTTTCAAAAAGTAAGGTACATGGTAAAAACTCCACAAACATGGAGCTCTGTTGGCCTAAAGACTTCTTGAGAAACTGCCTCTGAGGTTGGGCACTTGAAATATATGTTGTTGTCAGGAGTTTTAACTTCCTTTGTAGTGAGACCATCAAATCTGGGTCTGCATCTGTGTGACCTGGAGCACATGGTTTCTTATTTTCCAATAAACATGAGGCAGCAGGGCTGAATTCTCTCTTTGTAGGTAATTTGTTGCCATTTGGGGGCAAAGTGTCTCCCAGTGTGGACTTTGAAGCCATTTGGTCTTCCTCTACTTTTCATGGTGTTTCTTGCAGCTGCATTGGGAGTTTAGTATTTGCTTCACGAAATACGAAGAGGTCAACTAGGACAGAGTGCTGGAGGGAGTTCTGTTACGTGTGTTGGTTAAGGGTCTGCAGGAGAGTGCACCAACCAGGCTTCTATCCCACATAGCTTGCCCCCTTGACAATAGCAATCTGATTCTAAACATTGCCCTGAAACCTCTCTGTATAACAAGATGCCTTTGCATACAAGGGTATGGGGGCTGCACCATGTCAGTCACAAACCATTTGGAAGCCAATGGCAGATCCACATGACCCCATCACAGATGTTTTAACAAACACCTACACTCCACTGCTCTAGGCCGACTACTCATCGGGCTCCAAATTACTGGCATCTCTGTTCTACATGATTTTCATGAAACCCAGTCAATCAAGGCATTGTCTGGTACACTCATGATCATCTATAAGACATCCAAAGGTTCTCCACTGACACCTGTTCATGGGAATTTCAAAAATTTAATGGTATTTATCTAGCCTTTTTTCAAGGATGAAGTTTGAGGCACTGTGGTGTTTAATTCATTCAGGAACCATGAAATGGAGAGGAAGCTTATTTCAATGAAATCTCTGGAGAATTCTAACAGGCAATGATTCCCAACGACAGGCTAAAAGGTCACATTAAGCCAGGCATTTGAGGTCTACAATGTGTGATCCTTTTGTGCTTTGACTTGCAACTATGGCTGCCAATTCTTTAAAAATAAAATCATGTGATATCCTTCCTGAGATTCCCAGTGCTCTGTGGAAAGCCACCCTGGGCCTTGATCTCAGTTTCCAAGGGCGACTCTCATGCGTGGCCTCCTAAAATCCCAACACAATACATGGCAATACTTCTTTGAGGTCAGTTCCATAACTCAGTTTCTAAGGGGAATCACACCAGTGTTCAAGCCCAGGTGGACCCAGTCATCTCTTCCAACGGCCACAAAAATGACCACAATTAAAACCAAAACACTCCCACATGGCCCTCATCTTCTTCCATATAGACACTAATCATAACCTCAGGCTGTAGATTTCCATGAGGGCCAAAGCCAAAGACAGTATCCAAAATAAGGTCCCTTTCCCCCATTTGCTTAAAGTCAGTGTGGCAGGGAGACCCTTCATGTGAACCAGAAGTGATGAAAGAGGCCTGCCCTTAATACTGCTCTGATTCTCCAATTTGTGGCCTAATTACTGTGGGGTTTAGATTCCTTATGTTAATTGGGGTCATGAGAAAACCCAAGCACCTATGGCCTAGCCTCTGTAGTGATTTGAAGAACTCATTTGACCCAAAGGATCCCTATTCTCAAAGATGGAGGTCAGGAACTTTACAGAGGAAGGTGAGAGACTTCATCCACAATGACTGCTCTTATGGGTATTTTGGTTTTGGATGCACACATGGGATTTTTTTAGATCCATTAGGTGCTGAGAATCTAAGCCACAACCTCACACAGGGCCAAGAAGCTGATTCAGACACATCCCTTTCCAAAGCAATTAAGCAAAGAGCCAAAGGTGATGCCCATTCATTTCCATTTGAAAACTCTTCAGTCTTCACAAAGGGGTGGCCTGAGGCAAAGACGTTCCTGACATTATGGGCAATAGTACAATAGGTAAGCAAAAGGCCCAAAGCAGGGTTTCTCCACTGAGACTTTCCTGATCACACTGATATCTGAGTTTTCTGAGATGCTCACCATTGCCTTCAGCTATCCAGTACATGGCCATGTCACAGAGCTTAAAGGTGGTACATATCTTGGACACAAAACCATGAGCCTATTCTGGAGTTTGGCCAAAATTCAGAAAGAAAATAGGATCTTAGGAAGATATTAGGAGTGGCCGATCCATATGGCAAGCCGTAGACCATTCATAAATAGGACAGGATGAACGCTGGTAAGATTTCTACTAGATAGGACATATGTATTGATGCGCTCTCTTTTCTAATGTCTACAACCACGGACACAGTGGGATACACAGACATAGAAACACTCGCCTTGTCAAAAGACTTACTAGAAACAATTCACACCAAACCAAACAAAACGACTTTCCTACCTATTCTCAGAACATGAGACAAAACCACAAACCCACACCCACACCCACACCCACACAGACCCCCAAGTAGGTCTGTGAAAATATGGAGTGTCCTTTGACTGGTGGGCCATAATATATTCCCCCATAATGGGCTGTTCTCTCTCAGATCTGGTCTCCGTGTCCAACTCTGTGAAGCTGTTAGGAGCCAGCGGTGAGCCACTACCTTCTTTCTCAGGAAAGGCCCCTCCTCAGACCTTCCTGGCATTAGGCCATCCTCACATCAGTAGGTACCAAGAAAGACTGTCTCTGTCCTTGGAAAATCCAAACAAGTTTGACCACTGGGACATGAACTGGGACTGGCTCTGGGTGCCTGACTTCCTGTATCCCAAGTTCAGAGAGTTCCATCACCAAGGAAGTGAGGTGAGGTCACTTCCTTCAGGAACTAAATGAGGTCACTGCCTTGGCAACAACTTTTTCCTAAAAGTTGCTTCTAAGGGTCCCATGAGATGGAGGATGCACCTACTCGCTCTGACATTTTCACAAGTTAGAATGGTATATCAACCATAGGCACCCGGGAACAGCTCTCCACACAGGCCTGGTTTGGTCCATCTTCTCTACATTAAGATGAAAGAGGCTGATTCAGACACATCCCTTCATCCTGACCAGGTTGTTTACCATGGAAGTTGACTTTTCCTCCCTCAGGTCCTTCATAGCTGCCTACATCTTCTCCATGGATCATTTCTGCATGGACCTTCGAGGTTCTCAGCAGGTGGAAGTTTCCCTACACTCCTGTATTGTAAGACCAACTCTGTCCCTGCTTTTCTGTAAAGTTAGATTGAGGGAACAGTGTATGGTTAGTGTAATAACAGGTTCGATTTGGGTTAGGAATCATTCTGCGCGATGAATAATGGTATTGGGAACCTGCGATATTTATTAAATTATATTGGTAAAATATATGTATGAAAACAGAAATCTAGGATTTGAAGCCCAGAAGGGCATTGGGCCCTTGATTGGGATACGTAGTGTTGAATTAGGTTCTGCACAGTTGTCTCAGATAAATCCATTTACAATGGCATAGGACCTTGTACATTGGATGATTGAATGAGGAAGAGAACATCCAGTCAAAAAGGGATAGTCGGTACGATTAGGTAGATAGTCGGTAGGATTAGGAAGAAGAGTGAGTACAGGATTTGGATGGAAATTTCTTTTTTTTATTGGTTGTTCAAAACCCTACAAAGCTCTTGACATATCATATTTCATACATTAGCATACATTAGCTTCAAGTGAGTTTTGAACTCCCTTTTTTATCCAAGTACAGATTGCAGAATCACATGGGTTACACATCCAAATTTTTACATCATACCATACTAGTAACTGTTGTATTCTGCTACCTTTTCTATTCTCTACTATCCCCCTCCCCTCCCCTCCCATCTTCTCTCTCTACCCCTTCTACTGTAATTCATTTCTCACCTTGTTTGTTTTCCCATTCCACTTACAACCTCTTATATGTAATTTAGTATAACAATGAGGATCTCCCTCCGTTTCCATGGAATTCCCCTTTTCTCTCCCTTTCCCTCCCACCTCATATCTCTGTTTAATGTTAATCATTTCTTCCTGCTCTTCCTCCCTGCTTTATTCTTAGTTGCTCTCATTATATCAAAGAAGACATTTGGTATTTGTTTTTTAGGGATTGGCTAGCTTCACTAAGCATAATCTGCTCTAGTGCCATCCATTTCCCTGCAAATTCCAAGATTTTGTAATTTTTTAGTGCTGCGTAATACTCCATGGTGTATAGATGCCACATTTTTTTAATCCATTCATCCATTGAAGGGCATCTGGGTTGGTTCCACAATCTAGCTATTGTAAATTGTGCTGCTATGAACATCGATGTGGCAGTATCCCTGTAATACGCTCTTTTAAGGTCTTCAGGGAATAGTCCGAGAAGGGCAATAGCTGGGTCAAATGGTGGTTCCATTCCCAGCTTTCCCAGGAATCTCCATACTGCTTTCCAAATTGGCTGCACCAATTTGCAGCCCCACCAGCAATGTACAAGAGAACCCTTTTCCCCACATCGTCGCCAGCACTTGTTGTTGTTTGACTTCATAATGGCTGCCAATCTTACTGGAGTGAGATGGTATCTTAGGGTGGTTTTGATTTGCACTTCTCTGACTGCTAGAGATGATGAGCATTTTTTTTATGTACTTGTTGATTGATTGTATGTCCTCCTCGGAGAAGTTTCTGTTCAGGTCCTTGTCCCATTTGTTGATTGGGTTATTTGTTATCTTATTGTCTAATTTTTTAAGTTCTTTGTATATTCTGGATATTAGGGCTCTATCTGACGTGTGAGGAGTAAATATTTGTTCCCATGATGTAGGCTCCCTATTTACTTCTCTTATTGTTTCTTTTGCTGTGAAAAAACTTTTTAGTTTAAGTAAGTCCCATTTGTTGATTCTTGCTATTAACTCCTGTGCTATGGGTGTCCTATTAAGGAATTTGGAGCCCGACCCCACTATATGTAGATCGTAGCCAACTTTTTCTTCTATCAGACGCAGAGTCTCTGATTTGATATCAAGGTCTTTGATCCATTTTGAGTTAACTTTTGTGCATGGTGAGAGGAGGGGGTTCAGTTTCATTTTGTTGCATATGGATTTCCAGTTTTCCCAACACCATTTGTTGAAGATTCTATCCTTCCTCCATTGCATGCTTTTAGCCCCTTTATCAAATATAAGATAGTTGTAACTTTGTGGATTGTTCTCTGTGTCCTCTATTCTGTACCATTGGTCCACCCGCCTGTTTTGGTACCAGTACCATGCTGTCTTTGTTACTATTGCTCTGTAATATAGTTTGAAATCCGGTATCGCTATACCGCCTGATTCGCACTTTCTGCTTAGAATTGCTTTTGCTATTCTGGGTCTTTTATTTTTCCATATGAATTCCATGATTGCTTTATCTATTTCTACAAGCAATGCCTTTGGGATTTTGATTGGCATTGCATTAAACCTATATAGAACTTTTGGTAATATCGCCATTTTGATGATGTTAGTTCTGCCTATCCATGAACAGGGTATATTTTTCCATCTTCTAAGATCTTCTTCTACTTCTCTCTTTAGGGTTCTGTAGTTTTCATTGTATAAATCTTTCACTTCTTTTGTTAGGTTGATTCCCAAGTATTTTATTTTTTTTGAGGATATTGTGAATGGAGTGGTTTTCCTCATTTCCATTTCAGAAGTTTTGTTGCTGATATACAAGAATGCTTTTGATTTATGCGTGTTGATTTTATATCCTGCTACTTTGCTGAATTCATTTATTAGTTCTAGTAGTTTTTTTGTAGACCCTTTTTGGTCTTCTATGTATAAAATCATGTCATCCGCAAATAATGATAATTTAAGTTCTTCTTTTCCAATTTTTATGCCTTTAATTTCTTTCGTCTGTCTAATTGCTCTGGCCAGTGTTTCGAGAACTATATTGAATAGAAGTGGTGATAGAGGGCATCCCTGTCTTGTTCCAGATTTTAGAGGGAATGCCTTCAATTTTTCAACATTCAGAATGATGCTAGCCTGAGGCTTAGCATAGATAGCTTTTACAATGTCAAGGTAATTTCCTGTTATCCCTAGTTTTTCTAATGTTTCGAACATCAACGGATGCTGTACTTGTCAAATGCTTTTTCTGCATCTATCGAGATGATCATATGGTTCTTATCTTTAAGTCTATTGATGTGGTGAATAACATTTATTGATTTCCGTATATTGAACCATCCTTGCATCCCAGGGATGAATCCTACTTGATCATGGAGCACAATTTTTTTGATGTGCCTTTGTATCCGATTCGCCAGAATTTTATTGAGGATTTTTGCATCTAGGTTCATCAGGGTTATTGTTCTGAAGTTTTCTTTCTTTGATGTGTCTTTGTCTGGTTTCGGAATCAACGTGATGTTGGCCTCATAGAATGAATTTGGAAGAGCTCCCTCTTTTTCTATTTTCTGAAATAACTTGAAAAGTATTGGTATTAATTCTTCTTTAAAAGTTTTGTAAAACTCCGCTGTATACCCATCCGGTCCCGGGCTTTTCTTGGTGGGTAGTCTCTTGATTGCTTCTTCAATTTCATCCATTGGTATTGGTCTGTTCAAATTGTGTGTATCCTCCTGACTCAGTCTGGGCAAATCATATGTCTTAAGAAATTTATCGATGTCTTCACTATCTTCTATTTTATTGGAATATAGGTTTTCGAAATAATTTCTAATTGTCTTCTGAATTTCTGTAGCATCTGTTGTGATATTGCCTTTTTCATCCTGTATGTTAGTAATTTGAGTTCTCTCTCCTCTTCGTTAGCATGGCTAAGGGTCTGTCAATCTTGTTTATTTTTTCGAAGAACCAACTTTTAGTTTTGTTGATTTTTTCAATAGTTTCTTTTGTTTCAATTTTGTTGATTTCCGCTCTGATTTTAATTACTTCTTGCCTTCTGCTGCATTTGCTGTTGTTTTGTTCATCCTTTTCTAGGGCTTTGAGATGAAGTGTGAGCTCATTTATTTGTTGGTTTTTCCTTTTTTTGAGGAATGACCTCCAGGCGATGATGGTTAGGGTAATAACAGGTTCGATTTCGGTTAGGAATCATTCTGCGCGATGAATAATGGTATTGGGAACATGCGATATTTATTAAATTATATTGGTAAAATATATGTATGAAAACAGAAATCTAGGATTTGAAGCCCAGAAGGGCATTAGGCCCTTGACTGGGATACGTAGTGTTGAATTAGGTTCTGCACAGATGTCTCAGATAAATCCATTTACAATGGCATAGGACCTTGTACATTGGATGATTGAATGAGGAAGAGAACATTCAGTCAAAAAGGGATAGTCGGTACTATTAGGTAGATAGTCGGTAGGTTTAGGAAGAAGAGTGAGTACAGGATTTGGACGGAAATTTCTTTAGCAATAGGCTTTCAGTTAGAGAGTGAATGTAAATGTCAGCACATATGAAAATTCAGTCACAATGATGAACTTTGAAAAATATGTAGAAAAGCAGATAATAATAGAGACTTTACAAAATCAGGCAAAGTATAAAGTGAGTGATAGGATTAGACATTTTGTACACTGTTGAGTTTGAATATATAATCTTAAGAAGAAACAAATATGCAGTGACCATTAGGATTGACATTTGAGAGCATTAGGAAACCTGGACATGGATGCTTTTAGTAATCCATGTTCACTTTCATTTTAGGCTTTGGTACAATTATAAGTGTGACCTTTGCATTTTTTGTCCAGAATATTACTGTCATAGAATGTATATGTGGATCAGATGACATGAGCATTTCTTCAAGCATTTCTGGAAGTAATGTTTTCAAGACCTATAAATTACTATTGGGGGTAAAAGAGGTGTACCCTGTGTCCATGAATATAGACATAATGCATGAATAGACCACATTTTGAATAAATAATTTAACTGTTCCCACTTTAAATAATGGATTGAATTAATATATGAAATATTATAAGAAATCTTGTATTGATATAATATCATTCATTCCAACCAGTAATACATCTATATGTAATATTAGGGTTATGATTATCATGAAAGGTGTGTGAGTATTGCTTCAAAAGTGATCATAGAAATCTAAATTAATGTGTTTGGAAAGAAGTCTCATAAAAAGACCAGTCAAGAAACATGGAGGAATACATGTGATCTGAAGAAGAAAATGATTGAAAGTGAAACAAATGCCTATAAACTTGCGAACTTGTGGATGAAATATATATCCCATGATGTGAATAAATTGAAGAAATAGTAATGTACCAGTGTTGAATAAAATGAACATCCAAATACACATCATGTCCCATAGGAATCTACTTGCGTTGATGTTAAACTAGGTCAGTTACTGTAGAAATATTAGGATTTGTATGCACCATTCACTAAAGTTAGTTTTCAGTACTAAGAAACAAATATGTATATCAGGAGAATGAATATTTTGAGAAAACTCTTGAGAAAATTTGATTATAAATCCACATACTTGAATATGAATGAGTTAAGGGAGTGTATAATAAGACACATATTTCATATTTTGAAAAATCTGGAGAATGAATATATATATATATATATATATATATATATATATATATATATATATACACACAAACACACACAGACATTAAAAATAGCATAATATATGCTATATGAAATTCACCATGAAATTTATATCATCCAGAGATCCAAAAATATTTATTTTATTTAACATGGATTTATGTATAATGTTGTTCAACTAGGAAGCTCACGCATAGGTTGAATTTTCAGTTCTAAAGCGTTTAGGAGGAGTGATCTCTTAAAATTTGTATCTGCCAAGTCAGCCACTTCACAAAAATGTACGTGTGGTATCAGGTAAGATTCTATAATTGCATGTAAAAATACATGTGCTGAATAGACTACAGAGACAGGGAAACAGGAATTCATATATTTGTTAACTTTAAAACACATGGAGAAATATTTTAACAAATAATTGACTAGATTTATAACTCCTACCCTAAATAATGCAAAAGGCAATTCCACTATACACCATGCCTTCTCTGAACTGCTTGTATTTCTATTTTTTTTGGTTTATTTTTCTCCATCTTATTAGGATTAGTTGTCAGAGTCTAGTAGGGTAAGTGTTAGTGTGAGGTATTCAGTATTTTGAAAGGAAAATTGGAAAATGAATCCAAAGTGTATGTAAATATGTGGTACACAAAAATCTTCCCACTCTCATCCAGAACAATGCCTTGACATTACAATCGCGCAGAGTAAGACACAATTAGAAGAGAAGAGTTAGAAAATCTGTGAATAAATATCTGGAATGGAATATGCTCAGGAGTTCACAACCTTGGAGGAGGTAGAGGAGATTCCAAAAGTAAGGGACAGTGTAATCATTCCAAAAACATGGAGCTCTGCTGGCGTAAAGACTTCTTGAGAAACTGCCTCTGAGGGTGGGCACTTGAAATATATGTTGTTGTCGGGAGCTTCAGCTTCGTTTGTAGTGAGACCATCAAATCAGCGTCTTCATCTATGTGACCTGGAGGACATGGTTTCTTATTTTCCCTGAACATGAGTCAGCAGTGCTGAATACTCTCTTTGTAGGTAAACTGTGGACACGAGGGGCTAAGTGTATCCACATGGGCCTGTGAAGCTATTTGGTCATTCTCCACTTTTCGTGGTGTTTCTTGCTGCTGCACTGGGATTTTGGTATTTGCTTCAAGAAATACAAAGAATTCAACTGTTACTCTGTGCGTGAGGGGGTTCTATCACGTGTGGTGGGTCAGGGTCTGCAGGAGAATGCACCTAACAGGCTTATATCCCACATAGTTGCCCCCTTGACCATAGCAACCTGATTCTAAATATTTCCCTAAAACCTCTGCATATAACAAGATGCCTTTACATTGAAGGGACTGCTGGCTGCACCACATCAGTCACAAGCCATTTGGAAGCCAAAGGCAGATCCACATGAACACACCGCAGATGTTTTATCACACACCTGCCCACCAATGCTCTAGGCCCACTCCTCAGCAGGCTCCAACTTCCTGGCATCACTGTTCTGCACAATTTTTATGAAAACCAGTCAATCAAGGCACTGACTGTTATTCTTATGATCGGCCACAGGATATCCAAAGAATCTCCAGTGCCAACTTGTCATGGGAATTTTAAAAATTTCATGATATATTGACCTAGCCATTTTTCAAGGATGAAGTTGGAGGCATTCTGGAACTATTAAATGGTGAGGAAGCTCATTTCAATGAAATATCTGGAGATCTCTCACAGGAAAGACTTCCCAAAGAGTGGCCAAAAGGTCACATGAATCCAGGAACATTGAGGTCTACAATGTGAGGTCCATGTGTGTTTTGACTCTCAACAATGGTTGCCAAGTTTTTCAAACAAAATCATGTGATATCCTGGCTGAGATTTCCAGTGCTCTGTGAATAATTACCCTGGGCCTAGATCTCAGTTTCCAAGGGCGAATCTCATGCGTGGCCTCCTAAAATTCCAACACTATTCATGGCAATACTTCTCTGAGTTCAGTACGAGAACTCAGTCTTTATGCAGAATCCCACCAAAGTTCAAGCCAAGGTGGACCATGTAATCTCTACTAACCGCCACAAAAATGACTACAATTAAAACCAAAACACTCCCACATGGCCCTCATTTTCTTCCATACAGACACTCATCATAACCTCTGGCTGGAGGTTTCCGTGAGGGGTGCAGCCCAAGACAGTGTCCAAAATAAGCTTCCTTGCCCCTCATTTGCCTAAAGTCAGGGTGGCCTGGACACCCTTCCTGTGAACTAAGAGTGATCAAATAGGCCTGCCGTTTATTTTGCTCTGCTTCTTAAATTTGAGGCCTACTGATGGTGGGATTTAGATTCTTCATGTGAATTGGAGTCATGAGAAAACCCAATCACCTATGGGCTAGAATCTGCAGGGCTTTGAAGAACTTATTTGACCCAAAGGAGGCCTATTCTCACTTAATGGAGGTCAGGAACCTTACCACGGAAGGAGAGAGACTTCATCCACAATGATTGCTCTTTTGGACATTTTGCTTTTGGATGCATACATGGGATCTCTCTTTAGATCCATCAGGTGCAGAGAATCTAAGCCACAGAATTACACAAGGCCAAGAGGCTGATTAAGACATATCCCTTTCCAAAGCAATTAAGCAAAGAGCCACAGTTGATGCCCCTTCATTTGCAGTTGAAAACTTTTCTTCAGGCTTCAAAAAGGATGGCCTGAGGCAAAGACTTTCCTGACATTCAGGGCAACAGAACATTAGGTAAGGAAAAGGCCCAAAGCATGGTTTCTCCACTGAGTCTTTACTGGTCACACTGATATCTGAGTTTTCTGAGATGCTCGCCATGCCCTTCATTTAACCAACACATGGCCGTGTCACAGAGCTTGGAGGTGGTACATATCTTGGACACAAAACCATGAGCCTATTCTGGAGAGTGGCCAGAATTCAGGAAGCAAACAGTAACTTAGGAAGATAGCAGGTGTTGCCGGTCCATAAGGCAAGCCGCAGTCCATTCATAAATTGGGAAGGATGAATGCTGGGAAGCTTTCTACCAGACAAGACTCATCCATTGATGCATTCTCTTTGCTAATGTCTACAACCACTGACACAGTGAGATACACAGACATAGAAACACTCGCCTTTTCATACGACTTTCTGGAAACACTTTACTCCAAACCAAACAAACCGCCTTTCAGACATATTCTCAGAGCATGAGAAAAAAACCACAAACCCACACCCCCAGCCAGATAAGCACCTCCTTCCTCCAAGTAGGTTTGTGACTATCCGGAGTGTCCTCTGACTGATAGGCCATACTATGTTCCCCTGAAATGGCCTCTCCTATCTTACATCTGGTGTTCATGGCCAATTCTGTGAAGTTGTCAGGAGCCAGCAGTTAGCCACTGCCTTCTTTCTCAGGAAAGGCCCCTCTTAAGAGCTTTCCTGTCATTTGTCCATTCTCACATCAGTAGATACCAAGAAAGACTGACTCTGTCCTTGTTATATCAAACAAGTGAGACCACTGGGTCTGGGACTGAGACAGGCTCTAGGTGCCTGGCTTCCTGGATCCCAAGTTCAGAAAGTGCCATGAACAAAAAAGTGAGGTGAGGTAACTTCTTTCAGGAACTGAATGAGGTTACTGCCTTGGCAACCAGTTTGTCCTAACACATGCATCCAAGTGTCCCATGACATGTAGGCTGACCGTATTTCTGTGACACTTTCACAAGTTAGAATGGTATATCAACCATAGGCACCTGGGAACAGCTCTCCACACAGGTCTCATTTGGTCCATCTTCTCTAGATTAAGAAGAGAGAGGCTGATTCAGACAAAAGCCTTCATCCTGACCAGGTTGTTTGGCATGGAAGATGACTTTTGATCTCTCAGGACCTTCATACCTGCCTACATCTTCTCCAGGGATCAATTCTGCATGGAACTTTGAGGTTCTCAGCAGGTGGACAATCCCCTACTTTCCTGTATTGTAAGACCAACTCTGTCCCTGCTCTTTTGTAAATGTAGATTGAGGGAACAGTTTATGGTTAGGGTTAATTACATGTTTGTTTTGGGTTAGGAATCATTTTGCTGGATGAATAATGGTATTGGGAATCTGTGATATATATAAGAACATAGAGTTGAAAAATATGTATGAAAACAGAAATGTAGTAAGATTTAAAGTCCATATTGGCATTGGGCCTTTGATTTGGATACTTAGCTTTGAATTACGTTCTGCAGTGATGTCTCAGATAAATTGATTATCAATGACATAGGACCTTGTACCTTGGATGATAGATTGTAGAAAAGAACATCCACTCAAACAGGGATAGTCCATAGGATTAGGAAGATAGTCGGTAGGTTTTGCAAGAAGTGTGAGTACAGGATATGGACCAAAAGTTCTTTATCAATAGGGTTTCGGTAATAGAATGAATGTCAATGTCAGCACATGTGAAGAGTCAGTCACATAGGTAAACTGGGGAAAATATGTAGGAAAGGAAACATCAATAGAGACAGTAGGAAATCAGGCAAAGTATAAAGTGAGTGATAGGATTAGACATTTTAACAGGGTTGATGTTGACTATATAATCTTCGAAGAAACAAATATGTAGTCACCAATAGGATGGACATTTGAGAGAATTAGGCAACCTAGACATCAATGTTTTTAGTAATCCATGCTCCCATTCAATTTAGGCTTTTGTACAAACATATGTGTGATCTTTGCATTTTGTATCCAAAATAGTACTGTGATAAAATGTATAGGTAGATCAGGTGACATAAGTATTTTTTCCACCATTTCAGGGAGCAATATTTTGAAGATGTATAAATTAGTATTGCGGGTACAAAGAGGTGTACCCTGTGTGTATGAATATAGAGATAATGCATGAATAGATGATACTGTGAATAAATAATATAACTGATTCCACTTTAAATAATGGATTAAATTGATATCTTAAAATTTACAAGAAATCTTATATTGATACACAGTCATTCATTCCTATCAGTTATACATCTAATGGTAATATGAGGGTTATGGTTTGTCATTAAGGGTGTGTGAGTTTTGCTTCAAAAGTGATTATGGAAATCGAAAATAATGTGTTTGTAAAGAAATCTCATGAAGAGACTAGTCAAGAAACATGGAGGAATACGTGTGTTCTGAAGCAGGAAGTAATTGAAAGTGAAACAAATTGATATAAATTAGCGAACTTGTGGATGAAATATATATCCCATGATGTGCATAAACTGAAGAAATAGTAATGTACCAGTGTTGAATACAAATGAACGTCAAAATACATATCATATCCCATAGGAATCTACTTGCATTGATGTTAAACTTGGTCAGTAACTGTAGAAATATTAGGATTTGTATGCATCATTCACTGAAGTTAGTTTTCAGTACTAGGAAACAAATATGTATTTCAGGTGGATGAATATTTCTGAGAATAATCTTGTGAAAAGTTGATAATAAATCCACATACATGAACATGAATGAATTTTGGGAGTGTATAATAAGACACATATATTTCATATTTTCAAAAATCTGGAGAGTGTGTATATATATATATATATATATATATATATATATATAGATAGATAGATATAGATATAGATATAGATATATATAGATATATAGATATATAGATATATATATAGATACATATATATACATATGCCTATATATATACACACACACACACTCACACAGACATTAAAAAGTAGCAATATATATGCCAATCGAAATTTATTATGAAATATATATATAATCCACACATCCCAAAATATACTTTTTACTGAACATGGATTTATATATAATTTTGTTCAGCTAGAAAGGTCACCAATAGTTTGAATTTTCAGTTCCAACAGCATTAAGAGGAGTGATCTCTTCTCACAATTTGCATCTGCCAAGTCAGCAACCTCTCAAGTATATACATGTGATACCAGGTAGGATTCTATATGTGCATATAAAAACACATGTGCTGAATAGGCCACAGAGAAAGGGAGAGAGGAATTCACATATTTGTTAACTTTAAAAACACATGGAGAACTGTTTTAATTAAAAATTGAGTAGATTTATAATTCCTAGCCTATATATTGCAAAAGGCAAGTCCAATTATACAACATGACTCCTCTGAACTGCTTGTATTTCTATTCTGTTTTGGTTATTATTCTCCATCATGTTAGGATTAGTAGTCAGAGTCTAGTGGGGTATGTGTTAGTGTCCAAAATAAGCTCTCTTACCCCTCATTTGCCTAAAGTCATGGGGGCCTGGACACCCTGCATTTGAACCAGGAGTGATAAAATAGGACTGCAGTTAATACTGCTCTGCTTCTCCATTTTGAAGCCTACTGCCTGTCAGGTATAGATTCTTTATGTGATTTGGAATAATGAGAAAACCCAAGCACTTCTTTAGGGCTTTGAAGATTTCATTTGAACCAAATGATCCCTATTCTCACTTGATGTAGGTCAGGAACATAACAAAGGAAGGCAAGACACTTCATCCACCATAACTGATCTTTTTGCCATTTTGGTTTGGATGCACACATGGGATCTTTCTTTAGATCCATCAGGTGCTGAGAATCTAAGCCACAACCTCACACAGGTCCAAGAGGCTGATTAAGACACATCCATTTCCAAAGAAACTAAGCAAAGAGCCACAGGTGATGACCATTCATTTTCATTTGAAAACTGTTTTCTTCAGGATTCACAAAGGGGTGGCCTGAGGCAAAGACCTTCCTGACATTCAGGGCAACAGAAACATAGGTAAGAGAATGGCCCAAGCAGGGTTTCTCCACTGAGAATTTCCTGGTCACACTGATATCTGAGTTTTCTGAGATGCTCGCCATTCCTTACCGCTATCCAGTACATGGCCATGTAACAGAGCTTGGAGGTGGTACATATCTTGGACACAAAACCATGAGCCTATTCTGCAGAGTTGCCAGAATTCAGGAAGAAAACAGGAACTTAGGAAGATAGTAGGTGTTGTCCCTCCATAAGGCAAGCTGCAGTTCATTCATAAATTGGGCAGGATGAATGCTGGGAAGCTTTCTACAAGACAAGACATATCCATTGATGCATTCTCTTTTCTAATGTCTACAACCACGGACACAGTGGGATACACAGGCATAGAATCACTCACCTTGTCAAAAGACTTACTAGAAACAGTCCATTCCAAACCAAACAAACTGTCTTTCCTACCTATTCTCAGAACATGAGACAAAACCACAAACTGACACTCACACTCACAAAGGCATCTCCTTCCCGCAAGTAGGTCTCTGACTATCTGGAGTGTCCTCTGTCTGTTGGGCCGTATTATGTTCCAATGAAATGTCCTGTCCTGTCTCAGATCTGTCTCCTTTGCAAACTCTGTGAAGTTCTCAGGAGCCAGCGGTGAGCCACTACCTGCTTTCTCAGGAAAGGCCCCTCTTCAGATCTGTCCTGGCATTTGGCAATCCTCACATCAGTAGATACCAAGAAATACTGACTCTGTCCTTGGTACATCCAAACAAGTGAGCCCACTGGGATTGGGACTGGGACTGTCTCTGGCAGCCTGGCATCTTGGATCCCAAGTTCAGAGAGTTACATCACCAAGGAAGTGAGGTAGGTCACTTTCTTCAGGAAATGTATGAGGTCACTACCTTGGCAATCACTTTGTTTTAACATTTGCTTCCAAGGGTCCCATGAGAGAGAGGCTGCCCCTACTTTCGGTGACAAGTTCACAAGATAGAATGGTATAACAAACATAGGCGCCTGGGAACATCTCCCCACACAGGACTGGTTTAGTCCATCTTCTCTACATTTAGATAGAGAGACTGATTCAGACACATCCCTTCATCCTGACAAAGGGGTTTGCCATGCAAGATGACTTTTGCTCTCTCAACTCCTTCATAGCTGCCTACGTCTTCTCCAGGGATCATTTCTGCATGGACCTTTGAGGATCTCAGCAGGTTTAAGAACCCCTACATTCCTGTATTGTAAAAGCAACTCTGTCCCTGCTCTTCTGTAAAGTTTGATTCAGGGAAGAGTGTATGGTTACGGTTAATAAAAGTTCAATTTGGGTTAAGAAACATTCCACGGCATGAATAATGGTATTGGGAACCTGTAATATTTACAAGAATGTAAAAGTGAAATATAAGAATGAAAACAGAAATCTAGGTAAGATTTGAAGCCCAGAAGGGCATTGGGCCCTTGATTGGGATACTTAGCTTTGAATTATGTTCTGCAGAAATGTCTCAGATAAATCAATGTTCAATGGCATAGGACTTTGTACCTTGAATGATGGAATGTCAAAGAGAACTTCTATTCAAGAGAACTTCTATTCAATAATAGTCGGTATTATTAGAAAGATAGTCTGTAGGTTTAGAACTAAGAGTGGGTATAGGATTTGGACCAAAAGTTCTTTTGCAATAGGGTTTCTGGTAGAGATTGAATGTAAATGTGAGCACATGTGAAGAGTCAGTCACAATGATAATCTGGGGAAAATATGTAGGAAAGCAGATATCAATAGAGACATTAGGAAATCAGGCAAATGAAAAAGTGAGTGATAAGATTAGACATTTTCAACGGGCTTGAGGTTGAATATATAATCTTAGGAAGAAACAAATATGTAGTCAAGAATAGGATTCACATTTGAGAGCATTAGGCAAACTGGACATGGAAGTTTTTAGTAATCCATGTTCACTTTCCATTTAGGTTTGGTAAAATCATAAGTGTCACCTTTGCGTTTTGTGTCCAGAATATTACTGTGATAAAATGTATATGTAAATCAGGTGACATGTGCATTTCTTCCACCATTTCTGGGAGCAATATTTTGAAGACGTATAAATTAGTATTGGGGGTACAAAGAGGTGTATCCTGTGTCTATGAATATAGAGATAATGCATGAAAAGACCATACTGTGAATAAATAATATAACTGGTTCCACTTTAAATAATGGATTTAATTGATATCTGAAACTAAGTAAGAAATCTTATATTGATATACAATCATTCATTCCAGCTAGTTGTACATCTAATGGTAATACTAGGGTTTGGTTTATCATGACGGGTGTATGAGTTTTGCTTCAAATGTGATAATGGAAATCGAAAATAATGAGTTTGGAAAGAAGTCTCATGAAAAGAGCAGTCAAGAAACAAAGAGAAATACATGTGTTCTGAAGCAGGAAGTGACTGAAAGTGAAACAAATGCGTATAAATTAGCGAACTTGTGGATGAAATATATATCCTATGATGTGCATAAACTGAAGAAATAGTAATGTTCCAGTGTTGAATAAAAATGAATGTCAAAATACACATCATGTCCCATAGGAATCTACTAGCCTTGATATTAAACTGGGTCAGTTACTATAGAAATATTAGATTTTTTTTTGGTGTTATAATAGAATTTATTTTACCACTAGCATGCCACAGAATGTTGAGGAAAGAGCAATGGATTTTTAGTTATCGCACTAATAATCTAACATTTAATGACTCTTTTGGATAGTCTAGAAATTACATAAGGCTATGTAACATAATTTTTTTAATTTAACATTCATAAAAGCTTGGAGTTTTGGTAATATTTCTACTTTTTTATTTTTAATTTTTTCAGTTGTGATTGACCTTCATTTTGTTTATTTGTATGTGGTGCTTAGAATAGAACCCAGTGTCCCACACATGCTAGAAAAGCATGTTACCACTGAACCACAAACCCAGCCCCTCCACTTTTATCTTTACATCGAACATGCCTCTCCCTCATCTTTACTCACTTTCTTCCTCATTTTCCCCCTTCTCTCTCTTGCTTTTTCGTTTTCCTTTCATATCTGTTTTTCTCTCATGTCATTACAAACAGTAGTATGCTATGAAATTTAAATTTAAGACTGTTTTTATAGTCATTGTTCTTTTCTTGAGAAAATTTAATAATTATAATCACCTGATATATATATTAAAATAAATTTTTATACATATGTATCTATATTCATGCATATGCATTACATATTATATATATATACATACATATACATTTAAAAGTACTTTGATTAGCCTGTTAAAAATAATATAGACCAAAACTTTCTTAAATCTCAAGCCTTCCAGAATTAACATCTTACAGTGAAAATCAAATAAACATATTTAAATAAACAGGTATCATTCTTTTTATCAATACTGATAATTTAAGGTTTTATATCACATTAAGCTATAATACGGCATATTAAATCTTATGAATTAGAAAAAGTTTTTTGAATAACCTATTATTTAAGGACCATATGCACTGACATTTTAAAGGCTTTCTTGTGATTTCAATTTCTATCAATTGTGTATTAATTGCCAAATGCTTATTTTAGTACTTTTCATATTCATAATTGATATAAAGTCAATTGTTTAATTCCTCTTGTAAATAATTACTTATTACAGTAGGGACATTATTAATAATTCTAAGTCTGTATATGAAAATAGTACAAAGATATTTTCATGCAAAATTAAGAATAATTGTGTGCTCTAAATGTCTGATTGTTGATACATATAACAAAGAGCTTTTGATGAGTCTCTTCCCCAGTAAAACATAAAATGCAAAGATATTGTTGGGTATATATGTGCAAATAAAGATAAAGAAAATACACATTATCAGCTAGAAACTATTAAATAAAAGGTGAAAACAACAATCCAACACATTGTACGAATTTGTCAGATGAGGTAGTATTCTGGAAGAATAGCCTAAGACTAGACCTGGTCCATGACAAAATATTCACGAAAAAAAATGAAATATGAAAAATATAGAAAATGCTATGAATTTTTCATGAAGGTAGGTTAATTATCCTTTAATCTCAATTTATGTGCATTTTCAAAAGCCAATTTCCTGGTAAAATAAATTTGTGATAGTTACAACTAAACGAAACAAAGTTTCTGCTTAGCAAAATGAATGCATCTCAACCCATTTTTAGCTGATTTCTTCCCTCTCAATTTTAAACCGTTATTTATTTATTTATTTCTAGTGGTTGTTCCAAACATTACAAAGCTCATGATATATCATCTTTGATACATTTGACTCAAATGAGTTATGAACTCCCATTTTTTCCACAAATATGAATTTCAGAATCACATTGGTTACACATTCACATTTTTGAATAATAGCATATTAGTGACTGTTGTATTCTGTGACCTTTCCTATCCCCCACTATCCCCCCTCCCCTCCCCTCCCATCTTCCCTCTCTACCTCATCTTCTGTTGTTCAATTCTCTCCATTGTTTCCCCCCCATTTCCCCTCAAATCCTCTTATATGTAATTTTGTGTAACATTGAGGGTCTCCTACTATTTCCATATGCTTTCCCTTCTCTCTCCCTTTCTCTCCCCCAACTCGTCTTTGTTTAATGATAAACTTTTCCTCATGCTCTTCCTCGATGTTCTGTTCTTAGTTGCTCTTTTAATATCAAAGAAGACATTTGGCATTTGTTTTTTTAAGGATTGGCTAGCTTCGCCTAGCATAATCTGCTCTAATGCCATCCATTTCCATGCAAATTCTATGATTTTGTCATTTTTTAATGAAGAGTAATACTCCATTTTGTATAAAAGCCACATTTTTTTTATCCATTCATTTATTGAAGGGCATCTAGGTTGGTTCCACAGTCTAGCTATTGTGAATTGTGCAGCTATGATCATTGATGTGGCAGTATCTCTACAGTACGCTCTTTTAAGATCCTCAGGAAATAGTTCGAGAAGGGTGATAGCTGGGTCAAATGGTGGATCCATTCCCAGCTTTCCCAGGTATCACCATAGTACTTTCCAAATTGGCCTCACCAATTTGCAGTCCCAACAGAAGTGTACAAGTGTACCCTTTTCCCCACATTCTCACCAACACTTATTTTGTTTGACTTCATAATGGCTGCCGATCTTACTGGAGTGAGATGGTATCATAGGGTGGTTTTGATTTGCATTTCTCTGACTGCTAGAGATAGTGAGCATTTTTTCATGTACTTGTTCATTGATTGAATGTCCTCCTCTGTGAAGTGTCTGTTCAGGTCCTTGGCCCATTTGTTGATTGGGTTATTTGTTATCTTATTGTTTAATTTTTTTGAGTTCTTTGTATATTCTGGATATTAGGGCTCTATCTGAAGTGTGAGGGGTAAAAATTTGTTCCCAGGATGTAGGCTCTCTATTTACCTCTCTTATTGTTTCTCTTGCTGAGAAAAAAAAATTAGTTTAAGTGAGTCCCATTTGTTTATTCTTGTTATTAACTCTTTGGCTATGGGCATCCTATTAAAGAATGTGGAGCCCGACCCCTCAGTATGTAGATCGTAGCCAACTTTTTCTTCTATTAGACGCAGTGTCTCTGATTTGATATCTAGCTCCTGGATCTTTTGCATGGTGAGAGAAAGGGATTCAGTTTCATTTTGTTGCATATGGATTTCCAATTTTCCCAGCACCATTTGTTGAAGATGCTATCTTTCCTCCATTGCATGTTTTTAGCCCCTTTATCAAATATAAGAAAGTTGTAATTTTGTGGATTGGTTTCTGTGTCCTCTATTCTATACCATTGGTCCAGCTGCCTGTTTTGGTACCAGTACCACGATGTTTTTATTACTATTGCTTTGTAGTACAGTTTGAACTCTTGTATCGCTATACCTCCAGATTCACACTTCCTGCTTAGAATTGCTTTTGGTATTCAGGGTCTTTTGTTTTTCCATATGAATTTCATGATTGCTTTATCATTTCTACAATAAATGCCGTTGGGATTTTTATTGGCACCGATTTAAACCTGTAGAGAACTTTGGGTAATATCAACATTTTGATGATGTTAGTTCTGCCTATCCATGAACAAAGTACATTTTTCCATCTTCTAAGATCTTTTTCTATCTCTCTCTTTAGGGTTCTGTAGTTTTAATTATATAAATCTTTCACCTCTTTCGTTAGGATGATTCCCAAGTATCTTATATTCTTTTTGGATATAGTGAATGGAGTGGTTTTCCTCATTTCCATTTCAGAAGTTTTTCTGCTGATATACAGGAATGCCTTTGATTAATGCGTGTTGACTTTATATCTTGCCACTTTGCTGAATTCATTTACTAACTCTAGCAGTTGTTTGTAGACCCTTTTGAGTCTGTTAAATATATTATCATGTCATCTGCAAATAGCGATAATTTAAGTTCTTCTTTTCCTATTTTCATGTCTTTAATTTCTTTTGTCTGTCTAATTGCTCTGGCTAGTATTTCAAGAACTAAATCGAATAGAAGTGGTGATAGAGGGCATCCCTGTCTTGTTCCAGATTTTAGAGGGAATGCCTTCAGTTTTTCTCCATTTACGATGATGCTAGACTGAGGTTTAGCATATATAGCTTTTCAATGTTGAGGTAAGTTCCTGTTATCCCTAGTTTTTCTAGTGTTTTGAACATAAAGGGAGGCTGAACTTTGTCGAACGTTTTTTCTGCATCTATCAAGATGATCATATGGTTCTTGTCTTTAAGTCTATTGATGTGGTGAATAGCATTTATGGATTTCCGTATATTGAACTAGCCTTGCATCCCTGGGATGAATCCTACTTGATCATGGTGCACAATTTTTTGATATGCTTTTGTATTACATTCACCAGGATTTTATTGAGAATTTTTGCATCCTAGTTTATTAGAGATATTGGTCTGTAGTTTTCTTTCTTTGAAGTGTTTTTGTCTGGTTTCGGGATCAGGGTGATTTTGGCCTCATAGAATGAATTTGAAAGAGCACCTTCATTTTCTATTTCTTGAAATAGCTTGAAAAGTATTGGTATTAATTCTTCTTTTAAGGTTTTGTAGAGCTCCGCTCTATACCCATCCGCTCCAGGGCTTTTTTTGGTTCGTAGTCTTTTGATGGCTTCTTGTATTTCTTCCTTTGTTATTGATCTGTTTAAATTGTGTGTGTCTTCCTGACTCAATCTTGGCACATCGTATGACTTAAGAAATTTATTGATATCTTCACTATCTTCTATTTCATTTGAATATAGGGTTTCAAAATACTTTCTAATTATCTTCTGTATTTCTGTAGTGTCTGTTGTGATAATGCCTTTTTCATGCCATATGTTAGTAATTTGAGTTCTCATTCTTCTTCTCTTTTTTAGCATGGCTAAGGGCCTGTCGATCTTATTTATGTTTTCAAAGAACCAACTTTTAGTTTTATCAATTTTTTCAATGTTTTTTTTTGTTTCAATTTCGTTGATTTATGCTCTAATTTTAATTATTTCTTGTCTTCTACTACATTTGCTGTTGTTTTTCTTTTCTTTTTCTAGGTTTTTTAGGTGTAGTGTGAGTTCATTTATTTTATTTTATTTTATTTTTTTTGGAAAGAACTCCAAGAAATGAATTTCCCTCTTAAAACTGCTTTCATTGTGTCCCATAGATTCCAGTATGTTGTGTCTGTATTGTCATTTGTCTATAAGAATTTTTTATATCCTCCTCTATGTCTTCTGTAACCCATTGATCATTCAGTAGAATATTGTTCATTTTTCCATATGATGTAGGATTTTTCCTTCCTTCTTTTATCATTTATTTCCAGTTTCATTCCAATATGATCAGATATGGTGCATGGTATTATCTCCAAGCCTTTATATTTACTAAGGGTTGCCCTATGGCATAATATATGAACTATCTTTGAGTAGGATCCTTGTGTTGCTGAGAAGAACGTGTATCCACTTGAGGATGGTTGATATATTCTATATATGTTGGTTAAGCCTAGGTTATTTATTGTGCTGTTGAATTCCATAGTTTCTTTATTCAGTTTTTGTCTAGAGGATCTTTCTAATGGCGAGATCAGTGTGTTGAAGTCACCCGTAGTTATTGTGTTGTAGTCTATTTGACTCTTGAACTTGAGGAGAGTTTGTTTCATGAGCGTTGCAGCTCAATTGTTTGGTGCATACAAATTGATAATTGTTATGTCTTGTTGGTGGATGGTTCCTTTTAACAGTACATAGTGTCCTTCGTTTTCCCTTTTTATTAACGTAGGTTTGAAATTGAGTTTATTTGATATGAGTATGGCTACTCCTGCTTGCTTCCGAGGGCCATGTGAGTGGTATGATTTATCCCAACCGTTTACTTTCAGCCTGTGTATGTCTTTACCTATCATATGAGTCTCCTGAAGGCAGCAGACTGTAGGATTTGTTTTTTTGATTCAGGTTACTAACCTATGTCTCTTGATTGGTGAGTTTATGCCATTAACATTTAAGGTTACAATTGAAATATGATTTTTACTTTCATTCATGTTTATTTATTTATTTATTTTTAGTTTGGCTAGTTTTTACTTTTTGGTTATTTTCCTCCCCCTTTACTGAGATACCTCCTGCTGTTAGTTTGGGGCACTATTTTTCAATTCCTCTTCTTCTAGTATTTTGCTCAAATGCTTTGCAGTGCTGGTGTTCTTTCTGCAAATTCTTTTAGCTTTTGTTTATCGTGAAAGACACTAATTTCATTGTCAAATCCCAAACTTAATTTTGATGGATACAGTACTCTTGGTTGGAATCCATTATTTTTCAGCGTTTGAAATACATTGTTCCAGGATCTACTCGCTTTCAAAGTTTGTGATGAAAAATCAGTCGTTAACCTAATTGGTTTACCCCAGAATGTAATCTGCCTCATTTCTCTTTTAGCTTTTAATATTCTCTCCTTGTTCTGTATGTTAGCTATCTTGATAATTCTATGTCTTGGAGTTGGTCTATTATGGTTTTGAATGTTTGAGGTCATGTAGGCTTCAAGGATTTGGCAATCCATTCCATCTTTTATCTCTGGGAAGTTTTCTAGAATTATTTCATTTAATATGTTGTCCATTCCTTTGGTTTGAATCTCTATGGCTTCTTCTATCCTGATGACTCTCAAATTTGTTTTTTTATGACATCCCATATCTCTTACATAGATTGCTCATGGGATATAAGCATCTTTTCTGTGTTGACTATATTCTTTTCAAGTTGATAAACTTTGTCTTCATTATCTGATCTTCTGACTTCTACTTAATCTAGTCTATTTACAATATTCTCGTTTGAGTTTTTAATGTGGTTTATATTTTTCTGCATTCCTAGGATTACTGTTTGACTTTTTTAAGAACTCTGTCTTTTGGTAAAGCTCCTTCTTTGCCATTTGAATTTGTTTGTTTAATTCATTTTCAAAATATTCTTTTATTACTTGGACTTGCTGCCTCATGTCTTCTCTAATATTTCTTTCCATCTGAGTTAGGGATGCATTGAGTTTTTTCCCTATCCCTGTTTCTGATGATTCTAGGTCCTCCTGTAGAATTAAGTTGTCCGGCATTATTTGTACACCTTTTTCCCTTGTTTTTTCATGAAGTTCACATTACTTTCCAGCTCCGTTTGATTGCTGTGTTTCTGCTCTCTTCTATATATTTGTTTTGGTTTTATATATCTCTATTGCAGCTCCTTTGTGTTGGTAGACTGTGCATGCTAAAGTGGATTCCACTGGGAAGGAATTCCGACGGCCGAGCTCCAGTGATGTCACATCTCTGCTATGGTGGGCCCCAGGCTCTTTGCCCGGGTGTTCGCATGGGGGTGTGGGACTATACTGTCTCTGTTTGTTTTCAGCTCCTGGTCGCGGGTGTGCAGGCGGTCACAAGCTGTCCAGTCACGCAGTCAGCGGGTGGGCTGTCACCGGCGGTTGTGCGATCTCTAGCCACCCATTAGGGCGGGCATATGGCAGGTGATTGGTCGCTGGTGGGCAGGCGGTCTCCAGCCGTCCAGTCGCACCTGCAGCGGGCCGGCTGTTGCCAGCGGGCGAGCGTTCTCCAGGCGCCCAGTCACGCGGGCCTGGCCTCTAGTCCCCTGGTTTCTCCTGCTAGTCCTGGTTTCTCCTGCTACACCAGTTTTCCCCTGAGTAATGCCCTCGGCAGCTCAAACTGTACTCTGGCCTGCCGTTTCTTGGGTGTGGATTGTGTCTATTGGGAACCCCAGCACTCTATTGTTTTTTATTTTTTCCATTTGCCCCTTCCCCATCGCTGGCTAGACAGATCTTGTTTTCACCACTGATGGGAGGGGGAGTAGAAGGTCAGGTGCCTCTAGTTTCCCCCCCCCATCTTTATTCAGGCTCTCTCTGATAATCCCTCCCCTGGAAAGCTTAGGAAAGATTTTATGCAAATATCCTACTGTATGGGAGATGAGCGGAAAACACACAACTGCTTTATTGTTGCAATCTGTCGGAGAGTGGCGGTGGTTACTTCAGCTCTCCAAGATGGTTGCCGTTGGTTTCCTTGGTGGAGTTTCCGTTGTGGGGGATAGAACTGTAGCGCTTCCTTCCCTGACTGAGATCCCGAACTCCGCCTGGGGCTCAGTGGGGGGTCAGCCGGCAGGATTCCACAGAATCTGCAGCAACGTTTCTCCCTGGATGCTAGTCGCTTCTCGGTGGTGCCCCGACGTCTGTAGCCACGGGGCGGGCCGCACGGATCAGTAAGCCCAGATCTCCGGTTGCATATTTGGCTCGCGTTTGAGACTCAATTACCGGACCTCGTTGGTGGAAATCATTCTTTTAGGTTTCGGTGCACACCCATTTTTCTGTAAGATCCTAACAAGATAGTCTTTTGTCATTCTAACTCGTTATTCACCTGCAATGTGGCGTGGTACACTGGGTGTGATGCACTCTATTCGCGGCCAACTTGCATTGTCGAAATATTAGGTTTTGTATGCACCATTTACTGAAGATAGTTTTCAGTACTAGGCAACCAATATGTATTTCAGGTTGATGAATATTTCTGAGAATTATCTTTTGAAAAGTTGATTATAAATCCACATTCATGATATGAATGAATTTGGGGAGTGCACAATAAGGCACATATATTACATATTTTGAAAAATCTTGAGAGTATATATATATATATATATATATATATATATATATATATACACACAGAGACATTACAATGTAGCATTATGTATGCCAACCGAAATTTATCGTGAAATACATATCATCCAGAGATCCAAAAATATTAATTTTACTGAACATGGATTTATGTATAATGTTGTTCAAATAGGAGGCTCAGCCATAGGTTGAATTTTCAGTTTCAACAGCATTTAGGAGGAGTGATATCTTCTCACAATTTGTATCTGCAAAGTCAGCCACCTCACAAAAATGTACGTGTGATACTAGGTAGGATTCTATATATGCATATAAAATTACATTTGCTGACTAGGCTACAGAGAAAGGGAGACATAAATTCACATGTTTGTTAACTTTAAAAACACATGGAGAACTATTTCAACAAAAAAATTGACTAGGTTTATAACTCCTACCCTATATAATGCAAAAGGCAAGTCCAAGAATACCAAACATGCCTCCTCTTAACTGCTTGTATTTCTATTCTGATTGGGTTATTATTTTCCATGATATTACGATTAGTAGTCAGAGTCTAGTAGGGTAGGGGTTAGAGTCAGGGATTCAGTATTTCAAATGGAAAATTGGAAAATGAATCCAATGTGTATGCAAATATGTGCTACACAAAAATGTTCCCACTCTCATCAAGAACTATGGCTTGACATTACTTTTGCCCCAAGTAAGACACAATTAGAGGAGAAGTGTTAGAAAATCTGTGAATACATATCTGGAATGGAAGATGCTCAGTAGTTCACAACACTGGAGGTGGTAGAGGAGTTCCCAAAAGTAAGGGATAGGGTAAACACTCCACAAACATGGAGCTCTGCTGGCCTAAAGACTTCTTGAAGAACTGCCTCTGAGGTTGGGCACCTGAAAAATATGTTGTTTTCTGGAGCTTTAGCTTCATTTGTAGTGAGACCATCAAAGCTGGGTCTACATCTATGTGACCTGGAGGACATGGTTTCTTATTTTCCAGTGAAGATGAGGCAGCAGTGCTGAATTTGCTCTTTGTAGGTAAACTGTGACCACTGGGGACTAAGTGTCTCCCCATGTGGACTGTGAAGCCATTTGGTGATCCTCCAAATTTCATGGTGTTTCTTGCTGCTACACTGGGAGTTTGCTATTTGATTCAAAAATACAAGGAGTTCTAGTGGGTCACAGTGCTGGAGGGAGTTCTGTCACATGTGGTGGGTCAGTTTCTGCAGGAGAATGCACCAAACATACTTCTAGCCCACATATATTGCCCCATTGACCATAGCAACTTGATTCTGAACATTGCCCTGAAATCTCTCAGTATTACAAGATGCCTTTATATAGAAGGGACTGCTTGCTGCACCATGTCAGTCACAAGCCATTTGGAAGCCAACGGAAGATCCACAGGCCCCACCACAGATGTTTTATCACACACCTGACCACCACGGCTCTAGGCCCACTACTCAACAGGCTCCAACTTATTGGCATCTCTCTTCTACACGATTTTCATGAAACCGAGTCAATCAAAGCACTGTCTGGTATACTCATGATCAGCAACAGGACATCCAAAGGTCCTCCATTGCCACCTGGTCATGGGAATTTCAAAAATTTTATGGTATTTTTGTAGCCATTTTTCAATGATTATGTTGGAGGCACTGTGGGTTAAAATTCACTCCAGAACCATTAAATGTAGAGGAAGCACATTTCAATGAAAGCTTTGGAGAATTCTCACAGGCAAGGCTTCTCAAAAAGGGCCAAATGGTCACATGAAGCCAGTCCCATTGAGGTCTACAATGAGGTCCATGTGTGTTTCGACTCTCAAATATGGCTGACAAGTCTTTCAGAATAAAATCACGTGATATCTTGGCTGTGATTCCCAGTGCTCTGTTGAAAGCCACCCTGCACATAGATCTCAGTTTTCAAGGGGGACTCTCATGCATGGCCTCCGAAAATCCCAACACAATTCATGGCAATAATTCTCTGAGTTCAGTTCCAGAACTCAGTCTCTAAGGGGAATCACACCAGAGTTCATGTAAAGGTGGACCCAGTCATCTCTTCCAAACACCAAACAAATGGCCACAATTAAAACCAAAACACTCCCACATGGCCCTCATGATCTTTCATATAGACACTCATCATAACCTCTGGCTGGATGTTTCCATGAGGGGCGAAACCCAAGACAGTCTCCAAAATAATCTCCCTTGCCCCTTAATGGCCTAAAATCAGGGTTGCCTGGGCACACTTCCTGTGAACTAGGAGTGATCAAATAGGCCTGCTGTTAATACTTCTCTGCTTCTCCAATTTGAGGCCTACTGACTGTGGGGTTTATTTTTTTTATGTGAATTGGGTCATTATAAAACCCAAGCACATATCGGCTAGCTTCTGCAGGGCTTTGAAGAAATCATTTGACCCAAAGGATCCCTATTCTCACTTGATGGAGGTCAGGAACCTAAAAGAGGAAGGGGAGAGACTTCATCTACAATGACTGCTCTTTTGGCCATTTTGGTTTTGAATGCACACATGGGATCATTCTTAAGATACATCAGGTGGTGAGAATCTAAGCCATTGCCTCAAACAGGGCCAAGAGGCTGATTCAGACACATCCCTTTTCAAAGCAATTAAGCAAAGAGCCACAGGTGATGCCCATTCATTTCCATTTGAAACCTGTTTTCTTCAGGCTTCACAAAGGGGTGGCCTAAAACAAAGACCTTCCTGACATTCAGGGCAACAGAACAATAGGTAAGCAAAGCAGGGTTTCTCCACTGAGACTTTATTGGTCACACTGATATCTGAGTTTTCTGAGATGCTCGCCATTCCCTTCAGCTATCCAGTACATGGCCATGTAACAGGGTTTGGAAATGGTACATATATTGGACACAAAACCATGAGCCTATTCTGTAGAGTGGCCAGAATTCAGGAAGAACGCACGAACTTTGGAAGATAGCGCGTGTTGCCCATCGATAAGGCAAGCCAAAATCCATTCATCAATTTGGCAGAATAAATGATGGGAAGCTTTCTACTAGACAGGCTACATCAATTGATGCACTATCTTTTCTAATGTCTATAACCATGGACACAGTGGGATACACAGACATAGAAACACTCGCCTTGTCAAATGACTTACTAGAAACAGTTCACTCAAAACCAAACAAACCGCCTTTTCTATCTATTCTCAGAACATGAGGCAAATCCACAAACACACAGCGACACCCACAGAGGCACCTCCTTCCCCAAAGTAGGTCTGTGACTATCCAGAGTGTCCTCTGACTGGTGGGCCATAGTATGTTCCCCCGAAATGGCCTGTCCTGTCTCAGATCTGGTCTCTTTAACCAACTCTGTGAAGATGTCAGGAGCCACTGGTGAACCACTATCTGCTTTCTCAGGAAAGGCCCCTCTTTAGAGCTTTTCTGGCTTTTGGCCATTCTCATATCAGTAGGTACCAAGAAAGACTGACTCTGTCCTTGGTATATCCAAACAAGTGAGACCACTGGGACTGGGACTGGGACAGGCTCTGCGTGCCTGTCTTCCTGCATCCCAAGTTCTTAGAGTTCCATCACCAAGGAAGTGAGGTGAGGTCACTTCCTTCAGGAACTGAATGAGGTCACTGCCTTAGCAACAACTTTGTCCTAACAGTTGCTTCCAAGGGTCCCATGAGATGGAGGCTGCCCCTACGTCCTGTGACACTTTCACAAGTTAGAATGTATATCAACCATAGGCACCCGGGACCAGCTCTCCAAACAGGACTGTTTGAGTCCATATTCTAATGGGTGGCACTAGAGCAGATTATGCTTAGTGAATCTAGCCAATCCCTAAAAAACAAATACCAAATGTCTTCTTTGATATAATGAGAGCAACTAAGAATAGAGCAGGGAGGAAGAGCAGGAAGAAAAGATTAACGTTAAACAGAGACATGAGGTGGGAGGGAAAGAGAGAGAAAAGGGGAATTGCATGGAAATGGAGGGAGACCCTCATTGTTATACTAAATTACATATTAGAGGTTGTGAATGGAATGGGAAAATAAACAAGGTGAGAAATGAATCACAGTAGATGGGGTGGACAGAGAAGATCCGAGGGGAGGGGAGGGGGGATAGTAGAGGATAGGAACGGTAGCAGAATACAACAATTACTAGTATGGAATTATGTAAAAATGTGGATGTGTAACCGAAGTGATTCTTCAATCTGTACCTGGGGTAAAAATGGGAGTTCATAAATCACTTGAAGCTAATGTATGCTAATGTATGAATATGTTATGTCAAAAGATTTGTAAGGTTTTGAACAACCAATAATAAAAAAAAGAACAGAGAGGCTGATTCAGTAACAACCTTTCATCCTGACCAGGTTGTTTGCCATGGAAGTTGACTTTTGCTCTCTCAGGTCCTTCAGTATTGCCTATATCTTCTCCAGGGATCACTTCTGCATGAAACTTTGAGTTTTTCAACAGGTGGAAGATTCACTACATTTCTCTATTTTAGGACCAACACTGTCCCTGCTCTTCTGTAAAGTTAGATTGAGGGAACAGTGTATCGTTTCGCTTAATAACAGGTTTGATTTGGGTTAGGAATCATTCTGCTTGATGAATAATGGTATTGGGAACCTGTGATGTTTATAAGAATATATAGGTGAAATATAAGTATGAAAACAGAAATCTAGGTAAGATTGGAATCCCACTAGGGCATTGCGCTCTTGATTGGGATACTTAGCTTTGATACATGTTCTGCATAGATGTTTCAGATAAATCAATAATCAATGGCATAGGACCTTGTACCTTGGATGATTGAATGTAGAAGTGAGTATCCACTCAAACTGGGATAGTCGGTAGGATTAGGAAGATATTCTGTAGGTTTCAGAAGAAGAGTGAGTACAGGAATTGTAACAAAAGTTCTTTAGCAATAGGGTATCACATAGACAGTGAATGTAAATGTCAGCACATGTGAAGTGTTAGTCAAAATTGTGAACTGGTGAAAATATTTTGGAAAGAAGACATCAATAGAGACATTAGGAAATCAGGGAAAGTATAAAGTGAGTGATAGGATTAGACATTTGCAACAGGGCTGAGGTTGAATATATAGTCTTAGGAAGAAACAAATATGTTGTCATAAATAGGATTGACATTTGAGAGCATTAGGCAACCTGGACATGAATGTTTTTAGTAATCCATGCTCACTTTCCATTTAGGCTTTGGTACAATCATAAGTGTGACCTCTGCTTTTTGTGTCCAGAATATTACTGTGATAAATGCATACGTAGATCAGGTGACATGAGTATTTCTTCCACCATTTCTGGGAGCAACATTTTGAAGACGAATAAATTAGTATTGGGGTTACAAATAGATGTACCCTGTGTCTATGAATGTAGAGATAATGCATGAATAGACCATACTGTGAATAAATAATATAATTGGTTCCAACTTTAAATAAAGGATTGAATTGATATCTGAATATATACAGAAAATCTTATATTGATATACAATTATTCATTCCAACCAGTAATACATCTAATGGTAATATTAGGGTTATGTTTTATCATGAAGAGTGTGTGAGTTTTGCTTCAAAATGATTATGGAAATCAAAAATAATGTGTTTGAAATGAAGTCTCATGAAAAGACCAGTCAAGAAACCTGGAGGAATACATATGTTCTGAATCAGTAAATGACTGAAAGTGAATCAAATGCCTATAAATTTGTGAACTTATGGATGAAATATATGTCCTATGATGTTCGTAAACTATAGAAATTCTATTGTACCAGTGTTGAATAAAATGAACTTCAAAATACACATCATGTCCCATAGGAATCTACTTGCATTGATGTTAAACAGGGTCAGTTAATGTAGAAATATTAGGATTGTATGCACCATTCACTGAAGTTAGTTTTCAGTAATAGGAAACAAATATGTATTTCAGGTGGATGAATATTTCTGAGAATAATCTTGTGAAATGTTGATTATAAATCCACATACATGAACATGAATGAATTTAGGTAGTGTATATAAGACACATATATTTTATATTTGGAAAAATTTGGAGAGTATATATATATATATATATATATATATATATATATATATATACATATATATATATATATATATATATATATATATATATTAAAAAACACACACAGACAATAAAATGTAGCAATATATATGCTAATCGAAATTCTTCATGAAATGTACATCAGCCACAGATGCAAAAATATTTATTTTACCGAACATCGATTTATGTATAATGTTGTTCTACTAGGAGGCTCACCCATAGGTTGAATTTTCAGTTCCAACAGAGTTTAGGAGGAGTGATCTCTTCTCACAATTTGTATTTGCCAAGTCAGACACCTCAGAAGAATATACGTGTGATACCAGGTAAGATTCTATATGTGCATATAAAAATACATGTGCTTAATTGGCTACAGAGAAAGGGAGACAGGTATTCACATATTTGTTAACTTTAAAAACATGTGGAGAACTATTTCAGTTAAAAATTAGCTAGATTTATAACACCTACCCTATATCATTCAAAAGGCAAGTCCAACTATACACCATGCCTCCTCTGTACTGCTTGTATTTCCATTCTGTTTGGATTATTTTTCTCCATCATATTAGGATTAGTAGTCAGAGTCTAGTAGGTTATGGTTTAGTGTCAGGTGTCCGGGCCGGCTGGACACTTCAACGTGGGCGTTGAACCTTGTTGGGGAGGAATGAAGGGACAAGAGTGATGAGAGAAGACAGCAAGACAACAGTTCTGATCATGCTGAAAACTTTTATAGTTCTCACAGTGTATTTATATGCTGCGGATGAGAAAGCTCTCTTATCGGCAGTTGCTGGATGTCTTCACAGGGTGAGATAACCTCAGGATATTTTAGGAAGACGGATAGCCGCAGGATGTCTCAGGGTGATAGATGGCTGCGGGATGTCTCCCAGGCAGGAAATCTCGCAGGGGTCTATTTCTTGTAAGTGTCAGGCTATTCTTTGAAGGAGAACTTCCTTCTAGCCCCTGACATCTTCCCCCTTTCTTATATTAAATATTTGACCATACCTTACAGGCCAATGTTTTAGGGGGTTACAGAGGCTCTGTTTCTCTAACAGGCCTTAGAATATCTCCTGATCTGATCGAGCATGTTTACTAGGAGATTTCGTGGTGGCCTAGGCATGTTTTTTAAGGAGACGGCTTTGAGGGGGAAGCATGCCAACTGCCATGCACCAGAGCGTGTCACTCAGAAGACTTGGGTTTTGGGAACCATGGATCCATCCTCCTGCAGTCCTTCCTGCACCCTCTGTTATTATGGCCTAACGTCCTCACTCCATGGGTGTGTCCTCCCCCAAACAGAGGGGCCCATGGAGGACGAACCATTATGGCAAGGGTAGAAGATGGTTGTTCAGAGCTGTTACTTAGAGTTTTATATAAGAAAGCGAGATCTGTGGGCATGTAACCTTAAGAAATAAGCTTGTGAGGAGGCTAGAACATCATTTTAAATGTTGGCAGCACGGTCTTCCATATCCAGGCGATGATAGTGGACCTGTAGGGGCTTAGAGGCCAAAATATTAATCTGTTCTTTAATAAATTGTAACAGCCTGTTTATAATGCAGGGTCCTAGGGACACCATTAAAAGTAAACCCAACAAAGGGCCTAATAGGGGAAGAAGATAGGGCAGAAATCCATTAAGCCCAGTCCAGAGGGGATTTTCAAATATTTCCCTTCGTCTCTTTTCTAGATCTTCTTGAAGCTGCTTAATTTTAGTGCATACTATGCCAGAATTATTGGCATAAATGCAGCATCGTTCCCCTAAGGCCAAGCAAATACCTCCCTGGTTAGCTGTCAGCAAATTTAAGCCTCGTCTTTTTTGAAGGAACACTTCTGCCAGGGAGTCTATTTGGTCCTGCAAATCTTTAATGGTTCATGATAGAGTTTTTATCAGTTGTTACTGATAGAGTTTATAATTTGTTGAGACAGGCGATGGTAAGAGTGAATAGACGTGCCTAAGCCAGTGTACCTGTGCCCACAGGAACTGTTATTCCAAGGCTGGCAGATTGTTGGCTGCATCTGAAAAAGAAGAAATTTTGTCCTCATGAGGAGTGCCTCTGTCCCTGTTTTGAGGTAAGTCATTAACCTGTTTAACCAGGAGTTCTGGTAACCATCTTGGGGCTGTTTGATCTTGGTCCAAAACATAAGCTGAGCCTCCTCTCCAGATGAGGACAGGATCTGGGCCTTTTTATTTATTTGTAAGGGGATTGTGTCACATAACAGGTGGGCGAACAGAATTGGACGAGGGATGGCAGTGTCTTTCTGCTGCCAAATGGCCTTCATTGTCTAGGGTAAGAAAAATAAGGGCAAATAATGCATTGTTAAGGCGATGCCTGGGTGTGGTAAATACAAGGGAGGAAGCCTTAAGGAGGGTTAGCCAAGTTTTTAAGGTAAGGTGGGCAAGTTCCACAATGCCTTGGCCCTGAGGGTTGTATGGAATTCCAGGAGTATGACAAATTTGCAAGGTAGCACAAAACTGTTTAAACTTGGCAATGGTATATGTAGGATAAATATCTGTTTTAATATATATTGGTTTACCCATAACAGAAAAGGCTGAAACAAGATGAGAAAGGACATTTTTGGTAGCCTCTCCAGAATGTGGTGATGCAAAAATAAAGCCGCTGAAGGTATCTACAGAAATGCGTATATATATTTGGCTATTACAAATTCAAGAAAATGAGTAACATCCATTTGCCAAAACTGATCGGGCAGTAATCCTCGGGGGTTAACTCCCAAGTGTTGAATGGGGAGGGAGACAGCGCAACTAGGGCATGCTTTTACTATTTCTCGTGCCTGTTGCCTGGTAATTTTACAAAGTAATCAAAGGCTCTGGAAATTTAAATGGTGTAGATTGTGTAACTCCGTGGCCTTTTGAATGGAGCCAACAAAAATTGGAAAGATGGAACGAGTTGCTGCATCAGCTTGGGCATTACCTTGAATTAGAGGGCTGGAAAGATCAGAGTGTGCCCTTATGTGTCCTAAGAAAAATGGGTGTTGTCTGACCTGAATTAGCTGCTGAAGCTGGTGAAACAGAAAGACCGCATTGTTAGAAGCCTTAATGGGGGGGTGAAATCACCAGCAGGTGCACAGAATGAGCAATGTAGCCACTGTCTTTATAAATATTAACAGGATTATAAAAAATGTTATAAAAACTTGTGTTATGTCAAACAATTCCACAAACTGTGGTGACTGATAGACAGTATCAAAGGTGGTAGGCTGGTTATTGACAACAAAGACCGCTCGGCCATTACAGGAACCATCTGTAAAGACAGTAAGGGCTTGAGGAATGGGAGCATTTTGAGTAATTTCAGGAAAAGTAAATGGATGTAACTGGACAAAATGTAAAGGGGGGTCATTGGGGAGGTGGTGATCAATTGTTCCCAAAAGCCTGATAGGGAAATACCTCATTCATCCCTTGTCTCTAGTAAAAATTGGGTTTGGTCCTTAGTATATGGAATAAAAATATTATCAGGGTCTTTGCCAAAATGTTGTAGAGAAATCAAATGACCTTTAAAAATAATAGAAGCTACCTGAGCAAGATAAACAGTAATAACCTTCGAGGATGTGGTGGGTAAATGGACCCAAAACAAGGGGCAGTCTTTATTATTAAAATGTGGATCTCGCTGCCAAAATATTCCTGTGGGTGTATGAGGAGAGTGTAAAATAACCAGAACCAGAGGAAGGTTATAAGAAATTTGCGTAACAAATTGTTGGGCAATGGCTTCTGTGACTTGGTTTAATGCCTGTTATGCCTTGGGAGTAAGATTTTGAGGGGAGGAGGGGTGGGAATTACCTCTCAAAATATCATTAAGGGTCAAAAGTACACAAGTGCATAATTTTAAATATGTTATTAGCCATTGAATATGCCTCAGTAATTTCTGAAAATCTTTAAGGGTGTGAATATGGTCCACACGTAGTTGTATTTTAGAAATTTGGATCTGATTTCTGTAGAATTTTAAGGCCCAAACTTTTATAAGAGTCCTGTGTTTGAACCTTATTAGGAGCTATCTGTAGTCCCAAGGTAGTGAGGATTTTGTAAAAGTCCAAGTAACAATTATTAAGATCATGGGTATTAGGTGCAGCAATTAACAAATCATCCATATAATGTAAAATATAAATTTGTGGCCCTCGCTCTCTCACAGGGTCTACTTCTTGAGCAACGTATTTTTGGCAAAGAGTAGGGATGTTGGCCATACCTTGGGGAAGAACCTTCCATTGAAGTCTCTGCATAGGGCCCTGAATATTAATGCAAGAAAGACTAAAGCCAAAATAGGGTCTATCCACAGGATACAAAGGAATGGTAAAAAAGCAATCTTTTAAGTCCATAACCATTTTACAATAGTTTTTGGAAATAGCCACTGGTTTGGGAATGTCTGGCTGTAGTGCTCCCATCGGGAGTATAACTTTATTAATGGCACACAAATCTTGTAAAAGGCGCCACTTGCCTGATTTTTTCTTGATAACAAAAATAGGAGTGTACGATGGTGAGGTTGAGGGCTCTACATGGCGGGCTGCCAGCTGTTCCTTCACTAACATGGAGGCAGCCTCCAAATTTTCTTGGGTAAGGGGCCACTGATCCACCCACACAAGAGTCTGAGTCTCTCAAATAATTTTATCTCCATGGGAACAGGAGGGTCAGGAACCGACACTAAAAATCCAAATATCCAAGTCCATATGTATTTTTTTTTATTGGTTGTATAGGCTCCACCAGTCCTTGTCTCAGCCTCCCAAGGCCTGTACCAGGGACAAAATTCATACGGAGCATTTGATGAGTCACCATGGAATTGGGACTGGCAAGAATAACTTCTATTTGACTCAAAATATCTCCAGCCCATAGGTAAACAGGGAGGTCAGGAACAACGAAAGAAGTGACAGTTCCCTTATTACCCTCTTTATCAGTCCAGCTAAGAGCAGTAGAGCTGACCAGAGGATTTTTTGACTTTCCTATCCCTTTAAGGTCAGTCAAGGATGGGGTGAGGGGCCAACCTGATCGCCAGTATTTTTGAGAAATAATTGTCGCATCAGCTCCAGTAAGTACAATTGCTTGGTATTCCTTTCCTTCAATAAGTAAGGTAAGGGTGTGTCTAATATGAGAAATGGGATGAACCCAATATACCTCAGAGGAGCCCAAGGAGGCAGTCCCCCACAGTAGGTTTGGGAGGTGGAAATGCCCCTTAATCTAAGGGAAGAAATATTAATTGTGCAAGACTTTTTCCTCCTGGGATGGCCGCAACTCTATTAATAACTGTGGCCATTATTTTTATTTCTCCAATGAAATCATTATCATTAATGCCAGGGAAGACCTGAACACCTTGTAAGGTAGTAGAGGCTCTTCCAAGAATAAGGGCACATGTATGAGATGGAGGGGCACCCATAATTCCAGTTGGTATTATCTGGGGCCCTTGCATTGAGTCTAATATTGTATCAGTGGTGGCACAGAGGTCCAATCCTGCACTGCCTGGAGTGGGTAGTTGGAGGGAGCTAATTGTGGAGAAGGATTTTGAGGTAGGTTGGGAGTTTGGGAGGGAACAAACCTCATTGCCCCAGGGAGTTTCCTGAGAAATAGGAAGAAATAGGCTGTCTGAGGGCATTTGTCATTGATCTACACTCACTGGCCCAGTGATGACCTTTACCATATCAAGGACAAAGTGTAGCTGGGGTCGGTTTAGCTCCAGTTTGAGGAGACACTATTCTTACTCTTTGTTTGCCTGTCGGACACCTGCGTGCAAAATGGCCTGGTTGTTTACAAGTAAAGCAAGTACTTGAGCCAGTATTGTAAAAGGCCTTGGTAAATGCGGCACTAATTTGAGACCCATCGCATGGGCTGCACCCACGCCTGCACAGATTCTAATAAAGTCAGAAAGTTTCCCTTTATCCTTATGATGTCGAAGAACATCCTGACATGCCGGGTTGACATTTTCAAAGGCAAGATGTTTTACAAAGGTGCTTTCGCTTTCGCTTGGTCCAAGCAAGCATTCCACAGCTAGGTAAAGCCGGGGAACAAAGTCGCTATAAGGCTCATCGGGCCCTTGTCGAGTTCTTGCCAGGGAAGTGATAGCCAAGGCCCTTTCAGGGAGGCGTCTCCAAGCAACTAAGCCAGCCATCTAAATCTGCGCAAAAAGTCCAGCAGGGAAACGTGCCCGTTTAGTTTTAGTGTCAAAAGTTGCATTGCCCACTAGCTTAACATAAGTCCAAGATTTAGAGGAGGCCTTTGTTAATTTTTTTTGAGTAGTTTCTGACAGGGCTCTTTGAAATCTGCATTCCATAGCAGGAAGTCTCCGGCACTGAGGGCAGCTAGGTCTAAAATTTTCCAATCATTGGGAGTAAGAAATTGTGTGCTGCAGCTTTCTAATAAAGCCAACGTATAGGGCACAGTGGGGCCATAGTGAGCACAAGCCTTTTTAAGTTTTTCAAGAAAATGGAGGCTAAATTTTTTGTAGACACTCTGGGTTCCTTCCTGCCTAGGGGTGAACTCCTCATCCTCTAAGTCCTGATCTCCTTGATCCATTTCCCCCGCTTCCTCCTCTTTTTCCTCTTCTAAGTCTTTGACCTCAGCCTGGGCAGGCTTATCTATCTGACTGGTGGTGACTGGAAGGCGAGCACAGGCCGATGGAGCGGCTTCGCCTTTGTATTAGACCACTGTGGGCCAGCTTGTGTTGACTCCATTCCTAAGGCTAATGAAGAGAGCTCAGAGTCAAGGGATCTTTATTCTTTTAAAAATTGGATCTGTTCCCGTCCATGTTGGAGAGACTCTCTCAAGGGAGCCAGGTTAGGCAAGGGAAGTGGGGAAAAAATATCTGGGGGGACATTTGGCCCCTGAAGGGCCAGAGCACAAAAGGCAGGAGGGATATAGGAGGGAGGTGAATGTGTAAGTCCTATAGTCTGTGGCAGGGTCCTGAGAGGTGGAGAGTCTTCTGAATGGTAGCAAGCTGCTTCCTTCTCCAAGGTAGCCTCCTCCCCAGGGGTCAATGTTTCTCCGGGATTTAAAACTGCATAAAGGCGGTTGGAAACCATTGGAGCCTTATTCATTAGGGTGGGATTTTGAGGAAGATCAGGAAGGTCCCAAGGTCCTGGGGAGACTAAGAAGGGTCTATGTCTATACTAACTGATGGGCATGCCGAGAAGGGACGAGAGGTCTTTTGCATAGTCTCTTCCCCAATCCTGACAAGTATTAAGGTACCATTGTCAAAGGGTGAACTTTTAAGAATTTCACTAATTTATTTCCAGAAAGAAAAGGTAGGAACAGGCACTTTTTCTGGGCCAAAGGATTCATAATAATCTTTTAAAATGTCTCCTACTCTAAGCCATCTTTTACCATCAATGGTACCTTCAAGGGGAAACCATGGAAAAAATTCTTCGATGTATGAAAAGAAAAATATTAAGTCATTTTTCTTAACACGTGCCCCCCATGTATTTAAGGATTCCTTGTGGCCTGACAAAAACAAATCATGTGACGAAACTGCTTGTCCCATGGTGGGTCACTCACTGTGCGTCATCCCCACTCTCCTCCTGGATCTGTCTCTCAGTGGTGTCTGCTGAGGCAATCGCGAGCTCCACTTGTCCAAATCTTCCAGGAGGACAGGGTTCCCCCTCAGTCAAAGGCTCGAGCCCCAGTCGTTGGGCGCCAGTTGTCCTGGCCTGCAGGACACATCAAAGTGGGTAGCAAACCTAGGTGGGGAGGAATGAAGGGACAAGAGACACGAGAGATGACAGCAAGACAAAAGTTCTGATCAAGCTGCAAACTTTTATTGTTCACACAGAGGAATTTATATGCTGGAGATTTGAAAGCTCTCTTATCAGCAGTTCCTGGATGTCTTCACAAGGTGAGATAACCTCAGAATATTTCAGGAAGACAGATGGCCACAGGATGTCTCAGGAACACAGATGACTACAGGATGTCTCCCAGACAGGATGTCTCCCTGGGGGCTGTTTCTTGTAAGTGTCAGACTATTCTTTGAAGGAGAATTCCTTCTACCCCTTACAGTCAGGGATTCAGTATTTCAAATGGAAAATTGGAGAAAGAATCCAATGTGTATGCAAATATGTGCTACCCAAAAATCTTCCCACTCTCATCCAGAACAATGCCTTGACATTACCTTCACCCCAAGTAAGACACAATTAGAGGAGAAGAGTTAGAAAATCTGTGAATACACATCAAGAATGGAAAATGCTCAGGAGTTCACAACCTTGGAGGTGGTAGAGGAGTTTCCAAATGTAAGGGAGAGGGTAAAACTCCACAAACATGGAGCTCTGCTAGACTAAAGACTTTTTGAGAAACTGCCTCTGAGGTTGGGCACTTGAAATATATGTTGTTGTCAGGAGCTTTAGCTCCCTTTGTAGTGAGACCATCAAGCTGCGTCTGCATGTATGTGACCTGGAGGACATGGTTTCTTATTTTCCAAAGGACATGAGGCAGCAGTGCTGAATTCTCTCTTTGTAGGTAAACTGTTGTCACTGAGTGCTAAGTGTCTTCCAGTTTGGAAGCCATTTGCTCATCCTCCAATTTTGTTGTGTTTCTTGCAGCTGCACTGGGAGTTTGGTATTTGCTTCATGAAATACGAAGAGTTCAACTGGGACACAGTACTGGAGGGAGTTCTGTCACATGTGATGGGTAAGGGTCTGCGGGAGAATGCACCAACCAGGCTTCTATCCCACATAGCTTGCCCCCTTCACCATAGCAATCTGATTCTAAACATTGCACTGAAACCTCTCCATATAACAACGTACCTTTACATACAAGGGTCTGGGGGCTGCACCATGTCAGTCACAAACCATTTGAAAGCCAATGGCAGATCCACATCACCCAACCACAAATGTTTTAACACACACCTTCACACCACTTCTCTAGGCCGACTACTCAGCAGGGTCCAAATTACTGCCATCTCTGTTCTACACCATTTTCCTGAAACCCAATCAAACAGGCACTGTCTGGTATACTCGTGATCATCAATAGAACATCCAAAAATTCTACAGTGCAAAGTGGTCATGGGAATTTCAAAAATTTCATGGTAATTATCAGACATTTTTCAAGGATGAAGTTGGAGGCACTGTGGGTTTCAATTCATTCAGGAACCATTAAATGGAGAGGAAGCTCATTTCATTGAAAATTCTGGAGAATTCTAACAGGCAAGGCTTCCCAAAGACAGGCAAAAAGGTCACATAAAGCCAGGCGTTTGAGGTCTACAATGTGTGGTCCATGTGTGTTTTGACTTGCAACTATGGCTGCCAATTCTTTAAGAATAAAATTATGTGATATTCTTCCTGAGATTCCCAGAGCTCTGTGGAAAGCCATCCTGGGCCTAGATCTCAGTTTCCAAGGGCAACTCTCATGTGTGGCATCCTAAAATCCCAACACAATACATGGCAATACTTATTTGAGGTCCATTCCAAAACTCAGTCTCTAAGGGGAATCACACCAGTGTTCGAGACCAGGTGGACCCATCATCTTTTCCAACAGCCACAAAAATGACCACAATTAAAACCAAAACACTTCCACATGGCCCTCATCTTCTTTCATATCGACACTCATCATAACCTCAGGCTGTAGTTTTTCATGAGGGGCACAGCCAAGGACAGTATCCAAAATAAGGTCCCTTGCCCATATTTGCCTAAAGTCAATGTGGCTGGGAAACCCTTCTAGTGAACCAGGAGTGATCAAAGAGGCCTGCCCTTAATACTGCTCTGATTCTCCATTTTGAGGCCTAATGAATGTGGGGTTTAGATTCTTTATGTTAATTGGAGTCATGAGAAACCTATGAACATATGATCTAGTCTCTGCAGGGCTTTGAAGAACTCATTTGACCCAAAGGATCCCTATTCTCATAGATGGACGTCAGGTACCTTACAGAGGAAGGTGAGAGACTTCATCCACAATGACTGCTCTTTTGGCTCTTTTGGGTTTGGATGCAAACGTGGGATGCTTCTTTAGATCCATCAGGTGCTAAGAATCTAAGCCATAGCCTCACACAGGGCCAAGAGGCTGATTCAGACACATCCCTTTCCAAAGCAATTAAGCCAGGAGCCACAGATGATGCCCATTCATTTCCATTTGAAAACTCTTTTCTTCAGGCTTCCCAAAGGGGTGGCCTGAGGCAAAAAACTTCCTGACATTCAGAGCAACAGAACAATAGGTAATTAAAAGTACCAAAGCAGGGTTTCTTCACTGAGACTTGTCAGAAGCCAGTGGTGAGCCACTATCTGTTTTCTCATACAAGCCCCCTCTTCAGAGCTTTCCTGGCATATGGCCATTCTCACATATGTAGGTACCAAGATAGGCTGACTCTGTCCTTGGTAATTCAAAACTAGTGACACCACTGAGAGTGGGACTGGGACTGGCTCTGTGTGCCTGGCTTCCTGGATGCCAATTTCCATCACCGAGGAAGTGAGGTGAGGTCACTTCCTTCAGGATCTGAATGAGGTCACTGCCTTGGCAACCACTTTGTCCTAACAGTTGCTTCCAAGGGTCCCATGAGATGGAGGCTTCCCCTACTTAATGTGACAATTTCACAAGTTAAAATGGTATATCAACCATTGGCACCCGGGAACAGCTCTCCATACAGGCCTGATTTGGTCCATCCTCTCTACATTAAGAAGAGAGAAGCTGATTAAGACACAACCCTACATCCTTTCCAGGTTGTTTGCCATTGAAGATGACTTGTGGTCTCTCAGGTCCTTCATAGCTTCCTACATATTCTCCAGGGATACTTTCAGCATGGACCTTTGAAGTTCTCAGCAGGTAGAGGATCCCTACATTTCAGTATTATAAGACCACCTCTGTCCCTGCTCTTCTGTAAAGTAAGATTGAGGGAACACTGTATGTTTAGGGTTAATAACAGGTTCAATTTGGATTAGGAATCATTTTCTGGATGAATAATGGTATTGGCAACCTGTGAAATTTATAAGAATATAGAGGTGAACTGTGTGTATGAAAATAGAAATCCAAGTAAGATTGGAAGCCCAGAAGTGCATTGGGCCCTTGATTGTGATACTGAGCATTGAATTACATTCTGCACAGATGTCTCAGATAAATTGATATACAATGGCATAGGACATTATACCTTGGATGATTGAATGTAGAAGCGAACATCCGGTCAAAAAGGGATAGTCAGTAGGAATAGGAAGATAGTAGGTAGGTATAGGAAGAAGGGTGAGTGTATGATTTGGAACAAAATTTCTTTAGCAACAGGGTTTCGGATAGAAAATGAATTTAAATGTCAGCACATGTGAAGAGTCTGTCACAATGATGAAGTGGGAAAAATATGTAGGTAAGCAGATATCAATAGAGACATTATGAAATCAGGGTTGAGTTTGAATATGCAATCTTAGGAAGAAACAAATATGTAGTCATCAATAGGATTGACATTTGAGAGCATAAGTAATCTTGGACATGGATGATTTTAGTAATCCATGTTAATTTTCCATTTTGGCTTTGGTACAATCATAAATGTGAACTTTGAATTTAGTGTCCAGAATATTTCTGTGAATAAATGTATATGTAGATCAGGTGACATGAGTATTTCTTCCACCATTACTGGGAGCAATATTGACTGACTACTTCTGATTGATAGGTACAGATTCTTATATGAATTGGAATCATGAGAAACCCAAGCACCTCTTCAGGGATTGAAGAAATCATATGACCCAAAGGATCCCTATTCTCAATTGATGGAGGTCAGGAATCTAACAGAGGAAGGGAAGATACTTCATCCAAAATGACTGAACTTTTTGCCATTTTGGTTTTGGATGCACACATGGGATCTTTCTTTAGATCCATCAGGTGCTGAGAATCTAAGTCACAGCCTCACACAGGGCCAAGATGCTGATTCAGACACATCCCTTTCCAAAGAAATTTAGCAAAGAGCCATAGGTGATGCCCATTCATTTCCATTTGAAAACTGTTTTCTTCAGGCTTTACAAAGGGTTAGCCTGAGGTAAAGAACTTCCTGACATTCAGGGCAACAGAAAAATAGGTAAGCAAAAGGCCCAAAGCAGGGTTTCTGCACTGAGACTTTCCTGGTCACACTGTCCCTGCTCTTCTGTAAAGTTAGATTGAGGGAACAGTGTATGGTTAGGGTTAATAACACGTTCGATTTGGGTTAGGAATCATTCTGCAGGATGAATATTCGTACTGGGAATCTGCAATAATTACAAGAATATATAGGTAAAATAAAAGTATGAAAACAGAAATCTAGGCAAGATTTGAAGCTCAGATGGGCATTGGGCCCTTGAGTGGGTTACTTAGCTTTGAATTATGTTCTGCACAGATGTCTCAGATAAATCGATATACAATGACATAGGACCTTGTACCTTGGATGATTGAAAGTTGAAGAGAACATCCAGTCACAAAGGGAAAGTCCGTAGGTTTAGGACGATAGTCTCTAGGTTTAGAAACAACAATGAGTATAGGATTTGGACCAAACGTTCTTTAGCAATTGGTTTTCAATAAGAGAGTGAATGTAAATATCAGCACATGTGAAGAGTCAGACACAATGATGAAATGGGGAAAATATGTAGGAAAGCAGATATCAATAGAGACATTAACAAATCAGGCAATGTATAAAGTGAGGGATAGGATTAGACATTTTCAACAGGGTTGAGTTTGAATATATAATCTTAGAAAGAAACAAATACATAGGATTTATCAATAGGATTTACATTTTAGAGCATTAAGCAACCGGGACATGGATATTTTTAGTAATCCATGCTCACTTTCCTTTTAGGCTTTGCTACAATCATAAGAGTGACTTTTGCTTTCTGTGTCCAGAATATTACTGTGTTAAAATTTATATGTAGATCAGGTGACATGAGCATTTCTTCCACCATTACTGGGAGCAATATTTTGAAGACGTATAAATATTGGGGGAACAAAGTGGAGTACCCTGTGTCAATGGATATAGAAATAATGTATGAATAGACGATACTGTGAATAAATAATATAACTGGTTCCATCTTTAAATAGTGGATTGATTTGATATCTGAAAATATACTGGAAATCTTAAACTGATATTCATACATTCACTACAACCAGGTATACATCTAACGGTAATATTAGGGTTATGGTTTATCATGAAGAGTGTGTGAGTTTTGCTTCAAATATGATTATGAAAATCAAAAATAATGTGTTTGGAAAGAAGTCTCATGACAAGACCAGTCAAGAACACTGGAGGAATATATGTGTTCTGAAGCAGGAGGTGATTGAAATTGAAACAAATGCCTATAAATTTGTGAACTTGTGGATGAAAGATATATCATATGATGTGCATAAACTGAAGAAATAGTAATGTACCACTGTTTAATAAAAATGAACCGCAAAATACACATCATGTCCCATAGGAAAATGCTTGCATTGATGTTGAACTTGGTTTTACTGTAGAAATATTAGGATTTGTGTGCACCATTCACTGAAGTTAGTCTTCAGTACTAGGAAACAAATCTGTATTTAAGGTGGATGAATATTTCTGAGAATAATCTTGTGAAAAGTTGATCATAAATCCACATACATAAATATGAATGATTTTAAGGAGTGTATAATAAGATTCATATATTTCATATTTTGAAAAATTTGGAGAGTATATATATATATATATATATATATATATATATATATATATATAAATATACACACACACACACACACACACACACACACACAGACATTTAAACTAGCAATATATTTGCCAATTGAAATTCATCATGAAATATGTAACATCCACAGGTGCAAAAATATTGATTTCACTGAAAATGGATCTATATATAATGTTGTTCTAATAACAAGCTCACCCATAGGTTGAATTCTCAATTCCAACAGTGTTTAAGAGGAGTGATCTCTTCTCATAACTTGTACATGCCTAGTCAGCAACCTCACAAAAATGTACGTTTGATAACAGGTAGGATTCTATATGTGCATATAAAAATACATGTGCTGAATAGTCTACAGAGAAAGGAGACACCAATTTGTTGAGAGCCACAGCTTAAGGGGCCCCATCAAACTTCCAGTTACCAGCAACATTCCCCTGCGAGATGATTATTGGCTCACAGCGGCCCCAGCAACATCTAGCTGATTGGCTCCTCTGTGGTGATGCACAATGGAGATGCTCATTGAGCTTTTTCCCCGCTCTTTCCGACTGCCAGCTGATGATTGGCTCACAGCAGCCCCAGCAACATCAAGCTGATTGGCTCCTCTGCGATGATGCACATTGGGCAGTTTCCCTGCCCTTTCAGACCACAGAGCTGCTCATTGTGGGACTTTTTTGGCTCCACCCACCTGACCCAGCCATATGGCCTCAAGAGCAGGAGGATTGTGGGAGGTGGAGAGGCTTGTGGGTGTGACAGAAACTTTGCAAGGAAGCCAGTGGTGGCAGTTGGGCTCTGAGGGTTTTTCCTAAGGAGCTGTTTTGCTTGGCGTGTGTGGTTCTAAAAATAAACTTTGTTTCTTTTGAAAAGTCGCTCTTGAATCGTGCCCAGCCAGACTGCAGGATTTGGTAGCTCGCACGGGGAGCCACTGAGGGTAAGTGATAAGGTAAACTGCTAGCCCCTGAGGGAAGGGCGAGAGGATCGGTAGCCATTTTAAGATTCCTCTTTTGTTTTGCTTCACTTTTGTTGCCTGTCCATGGAGATGAGTGAGATGGATGAAAAACCGCTCACATCTGAGAAAAAAATTATTTACTTCTGAGGAACAGATAGGGAGAAAGGACGGATGCACATGTCAGTAGGATATAAAGGCTATAATGACTTTTTGTTGTTCCCTTTTTATTTTATTCTGTCTCGGTTTTGTTTGGCATCGTCTTGTTGGGTTGTATTATAGTAGAAATACAGGATCAGAAATTAGTAAAAAAACAAACTGAAAGAGTGTTAAGTAAATTGTTAGAGGAAGGAGGCACCTCAGTAAAGTCAAGGACAGTCAGGGCATACGTTGATACAATACAAAAATGTAGCCCATGGATTTTTAAGGAGTTGTTAAATATACCATAATGGAACCATCATGGTGAAGATTTAAAAGGGGGGAAAAGAACAGCCCAGGGACTCTGACAGTTGGCACATTGCCATTGAGGACGTTTATATCTGGTTTGCTTAGTCCAAAGACTTCAGATCAGACAAAGATAGAGGAACAAAGCTTAGGTCAGAAAAAGCCATCAGGGGCAAAGTTACAAAAGGAGACTGCTACTAACAACTTTCAATAACTAGAGGGCGTAAGTGTCCAACCAACAGCGCCTCCTCTACAGGAGACTGTTACTAACACCTTTCTATCACCAGAGTATGTAAATGTCCAAATAACAAGGCCACCTCCATATGCTAGGAGGCCCCCAAACCCCCAGTTGATAGTTCGGTTCCTGAGACAGGATCTCAAGTATTAACATGCCCTGTATTTGAGGTAGGAGGGCAGCGAATTCACCATGCTTTAAATTTCAAAATAGTGAAGCAGCTAAAAGGGGCTGTAACAACCTATGGTCCTCAAGTACCCTTCATTGTAAGCTTGGTCGAATCCATTAACAACTTGAATATGATGCCAGTAGATTGGGCTAATATGTGTAAAGCTGTGCTAAATGGAGGTCAATACCTTTTATGGAAGGTTGCCAATGAGGAATTTTGCAAGGAGACGGCTAGGTGAAATGCAGAAGCTGGTTATCCTCAGAGAAATCTAGATATGTTGTTAGGAAAGGGACCTTATGAGGACCAGCAGCAACAAATTGCATATGATCCTGGCGTATACGCACAAATTGCTGCAGAGGCGGTTAGGGCATGGAAGACTTTACAAGGACATGGAGGTTTACAAGGTCAATTATCTAAGGTAATACAAGGAGCTAATGAATCTTACACTGAATTTGTAGATAGGCTTATTCAAACAGCTACCAGAGTTTTGGGGAATACAGAACAAGCAATGCCATTAATAAAAAACTGGCTTATGACCAAGCGAATCGTAGGTGCAGAGATATCACTAGACCATGGAAACATGAAGATTTAAACACATATATTAAATTATGTAAAGACATTAATGAATAAGAGGAAGTCATGGCAGCTGCAGTAAAACAGGCTTTATATGCCAGAGACATCAATGAACAAGGGCAATTTGTGGCAGCTGCATTAAACAGGCTTTAGATGCAAGGCCAGGAACATGCTACAATTGTGAACAAACAGGACATTTTAAAAGGAATTGCTCCATAGGAAGAGGGTTTAACAAAAATAGGTACCAAAGGAGTAGAATACTGGGTATTTGCCCACGATGCCGTAGAGGGAGACATTGGGCTAATGAATGCCGTTCTCAAACCACCATAGAGGGTACTTCATTATCAAAAACGAACAAGGACTAGCTGTTTATCCACGATATCATGGAGAAAGGCACCGGGCTCCATTGCCAAAAAATGGACAGGGGAGCCCAATGCTCTGGGGCCCAAAACCACAAATATACGGAGCACTGGAGGAACCCAGCAACCCCATCAGTGTAGTGCCCAGGACACATTGTGCATCAGACGCCTCATCAGACAAATCAGAGGGAGCGCAGGGTTAGACATCTGCACCTCCGTCAGATCAGTACTAACTGTAGAGATGGGGGTTCAAATCATTCACACATGGTGAAAGGACCTCTTCTCAAAGGAACAGTAGGCTTATTATTGGGACGCAGGTCTTCTAATCTAAAAGGACTTATGATAAGTCCTTGGGTAATTGATCCCGATTATGAAGGTGAAATAAAATTTATAGCCAGTTCTCCAAAGGACATATCAGTAATTTCACCAGGAGATAGAATAGCACAGTTACTAATAATACTCAGTCTGCATGATAAATTTTCCAGTCGTGCTGTAGAAAGAGGTTCCAAGGGATTAGGCTCCACAGGTGTAGATTTGGTTATGCTTTCTTTAAATTTAGATTCTCGCCCCAGGCTAAAACTAAATATTCAAAGACACGAATTCAATGGGCTACTTGATACAGGTGCAGATGTTAGCATTGTCTCTCATCAAGAATGGCCAAAACATTGGCCATTACAACAATACACTCAAACACTTTGAGACCTAGGACTGGCAACTAATCCCCATAGAAGTGCAATGGTATTGGATTGGAAGGATCCTGAAGAATGTGAAGGAACTATACAGCCATATGTATTGGATAATCTTCCCGTAAATTTATTGGGATGAGATGTCCTAGATCAATTAGGTTTGACATTAACAAATAACATCAATCAAAATGTACACACTATTATGGCTAGAGAAGGTTTTAGGAAAGGAAAAAGATTAGAAAAACAAGAACAAGGTATAGCAGCGCCAATACAAATAGACCAAGCAACAGACAGACATGGGTTGGATTTTCAGAAAGGGCCACTGAGACAATAAAAATTACTTGGAAATCAGAAAGACCAGTATGGCTTCTTCAGTGGACCCTGACTAAAGAAAAGATACAAGCAGCCCAGTTCCTGGTCCAGCAACAATTAGCGGAAGAACATATAAAACCTTCTGTATCTCCCCATTATACTTTCATTTCTGTCATCAAAAAGAAATCTGGTAAATGGAGATTATTGCAAGATTTAAGAGCCATTAATAATGAGATGGTTATTTTGGGACCTGCTCAATCAAGGATTCCTCAATTGTCTGCTTTGCCAAAAACTTGGTATGTTTTTGTTATACATATTAAAGATTGTTTTTTTTTTTCATTTCCAATTCTTCTTGAGGATAGTCCAAGTTTTGCATTTACTATCCCTGCACTGAATCATGAAGGTCCTGATCAGAGGTATGAGTGGAAAGTACTCCCTCAAGGGATGGCTAACAGCCCAACTATTTGTCATATTTATGTTAACAAAGTAATCCAGCCACTTAGAAATCAAAATCCTGAACTACAAATATTTCACAATATGGATGATGTGTTATTAGCACACAAGTTAAAAACCCATTGCTAGAATGTTATGCCACACTTACAAACTTATTAAAAAATTATAATCTAGGGATATCAATTGATAAAATACAATTAAATTTTCCAATTAATTATTTAGAAGTTCTATTATCCTCAACCATGGTCAGTCCACCAAAAATTCAAATACGAGTAGATCAACTCAAATCAATTAATGACTTTCAGAAGTTATTAGGAGACATTAATTGGATAAGGCCTTATCTAGGTATACCAACAGGACAGTTGGGACCTATATTTGATATCCTAAAAGGTCCATCTGATCCAAATTCACCCAGAATGTTTACGCCTGAAGCAATAAAGGCATTAAAAATCATTGAAACATATATGGGAAATATGCATTTGGATAGATTTGATAAAATAATGCCTTTATTATTTATTGTACTACCAACAAAAAATATTCCTACAGGAGTATTTTGGCAAGAAGGTCCATTATTATGGATACATTTATCTTATTCTTCTAACACTATTATTACTAGGTATCCTGAGGCTGAGGGACAATTAATACTCATAGGAATAAAAGCAGCAAAGGGAGTGTTTGGAATTTCTCCCAATAAAATTATTACTCCATACACTATGAATCAAATTGATGAATTAGCTAATGAGTTAAATACTTGGGCAATAATCATGTGTAAATCTAATGTTTTATTTGATAACCACTTACCATCTAATCTTTTATTGTCTTTTGGGTCATTGCATCCTGTAATTTTTCCAAAAATTACAAGAAAACTCCTATCATGAATGCTCCAAATATATTCACTGATGGGTCAAATAATGGTACAGCAGCAATAGTTATACCTGATCAAATTTTTACATTTTTAGCACCCCAAAAATCAGCTCAAAAGGTAGAGCTTAATGCAGTATTATAAGATTTTGTGATGTTTAAAGATTCTGTGTTTAATTTATTTTCCAATAGTCAGTATATAGTTAATGCTATAGTCTCTCTTGAAGATGCTGGTAGGATTTCCCCTTCCTCTACTGTTTTCTCTTTCCTTTCCAGTATACAAAGTCTAATCTGGGACAGAAAATATCCATTCTTAATAGGACATATCTGGGCACATACAGGATTGCCTGGAGCCCTTAGTTTGGGCAATGATTTAGCAGGTAAAACTACACATGACATACATACATATTTTCTGTACACTAGAAGAAGTTATAAATTTTCATAAAAAGTTCATTATCAATGCTAATACTTTACAAAAGCATTTTAAAATAACTAAGGAACAAGCTAGACAAATAATAAAACAATGTCAAAATTGTGTGACCATTTTACCACATTTTAATCTTAGAGTCAATCGTAGAGGATTGATACCTTACCATATATGGCAGATGGATGTCACACACTTGCCAGAATTTGGAAAATTAAAATATTTGCATGTTACAGTTGATACTTCTTCTGGATTTTTGATGGGCTCCCTTCATGGGGGAAAAAAACTAAAGATGTTATAGCTCATTGCTTACAAAATTTTGCCACTGTGGTCATTCCAAAGCAGTTAAAAACTGATAATGCCCCCGGTTATACTTCTACCTCTTTTAAACCATTTTGCTCATCATTTGGCATTACTCATATATCAGGAAACCCATACAATCCACAGGGACAAGCCATAGTTGAAAGAGCACATCACACTATTAAAATGTACTCATTAAAGTAAGAAGACAGAATTGGGAAGGGATATAAATTCCCCAAAGATAAACTTAAAATAACCCTTTTTACTCTAAACTTTTTAAATTTGGATTTTCAGGACTTAGTGCTGCAGAAAGGCATAAGTGTCCAAAAAATGTGTATAAGCCCGAGGTACTTTGGAAGGATATTCTAACAGGACAATGGAAAGGTCCTGACCCATTAATTTTCTGGAGTTGTAGGTCTGTTTGTGGGTTTCCACAGGAAGAACAGCAGCCGATTTGGATTTCAGAGAGATTAACTAAGATCCCGACCCAGTGATTGCCTGGAGTCGGGGGTCTGTTTATGTGTTTCCACAGGGAGAACAGCAGCTGATTTGGATTCCAGAGAGATTAACTGAAGCGATTTCGATAGACCAAAATAAGATGATTTGGCTCAAATCCATAACAGCTGATATCCAAAACTCCAGTTTGGCTATCCTTACATCTGCGACAGAACAGGGATGCTTTTTTCAATATCTATTTTATTATTGCCCTTTCTCAAATCATGAAGTTCTCTTTTGTTTTTTTGAGCTCATACAGACCTAGGTTAATGTTTTGCTTATCAGTTCTATTTTTTGACTGTAGAGTTTTTAAACATTGCAATGATGATTTCACATGTAAAATGTTATAAGGCCTTTACTATTATATTATGTGTTGTATGTATTTATTATGTGTGCACACTTGTGTTTTGTGTTATATATTTGAATGTGCGTATGTCCATATATCACATATGATGAGTGCTAATGAAATAATATATCCATTTTTTTTATTCACGTGAATTAAATTGTTTAATTTAAATTGGGTAAACAACTGTTCAGGATTGTTTTAATATGTGAAAAAATAGGAGGTTAACAGACGTGTTTGTTTACTTTCACTTTTCCTTTTCATTATATTTAATTATTCTCTTCAAGATAACGTAAATTGTTAAGAAAATTGTTTTCTTTTAGTGCCTTCAGGAATGTTACAGAATTTTTTCTTTAGCCATTATTGCCAGAATTCCTATCTTCATCCCAGTGCCGGTGAAGACAAAGATAAAATCAATCTACAGATTCTGCAATAGCCATCACTGAACTGCTTGTAGAATTTGCCTGGATTATGTATCACTTGTATGCATTGTGAACTCACTTGTATGCATTGTGAACTATCTGCTGGTGCACCGAATTGTGGCAGTGTTGGGGTACTTATGCTGATGCTGTCATCAGTGATAGAATTTTTCCAATAGGAGCCATCAATTGACTTGGTGTATCTTCCCTATTCTCACTTGATAGAGGTCAGGAAACTTACAGAGGGAGGCGAAAGACTTCATCAGCAATGACTGCTCTTTTGGCAATTTTGGTTTTGGATGCACACATGGGATTTTTCTTTAGATCTATCAGGTTCTGAGAATCAAAGCCACAACCTCACACAGGGCCAAGAGGCTGATTCAGACACATCCCTTTCCAAAGTAATTAAGCAAAGAGCCACAGGTGATGCCCATTCATTTTAATTTGAAAACTGTTTTCTTCAGGCTCCACAAAGGGGTGGCCTGAGGCAAAGACATTCCTAACATTCAGGGCAAGGGAACCATAGGTAAGCAAATTGCCCAAAGCAGGGTTTCTCCACTGAGACTTTTCTGGTTACACTGATCTCTGAGGTTTCTGAGATGTTTCCATTCCCTTCAGCTATCCAGTACATGGCTATGTCACAGAGTTTGGAGGTGGTACATATCTTGGACACAAAACCATGAGCCTATTCTGGAGAGAGGCCAGAAATCAGGAGGTGAACAGGAACTTAGGAAGATAGTAGGTGTTGTCTATCCATAAGGCAAGCCGCAGTCCATTCATAAAAAGGGCAGAATAAATGCCTGGAAGCTTCCTACTAGTCAGGACACCTCCATTGATGTATTCGCTTTTCTAATAACTACAACCACGGACACAGTGGATACACAGACATAGAAAAACTCGCCTTCTCAAATGACTTACTAGAAACAGTCGACTCCAAACCAAACAAACAACCTTTGCTACCTATTCTCAGAACATGAGACAAAACCACGAACTCACACCCACACCCACTAAGGCACCTCATTCCCACAACAAGGTCTGTGACTATCCGGAGTGTCCTCTGACTGGTAGACCATACTATGTTCCCCCAAAATGGCCTGTCCTTTATCAGATCAGGTCCCTTTTGCCAACTCTGTTAAGTTGTCAGGAGCCAGCAATGAGCCACTACCTGCTTCCTCAGGAAAGGCCCCTCTTCAGAGTTCTCCTAGCATTTGGTCATCCTCACATCAGGAGGTACCAAGAAAGACTGACTCTGTCCTTGGAAAATTCAAACAAGTGTGCCCACTGGGAATGGGACTGGCACTGGCTCTGGGTGGCTGGCTTCCTGGATCCCAAGTTCAGAGAGTTCCATCACCAAGGAAGTGAGGTAGGTCACTTCCTTCAGGAACTGCATGAGGTCAATACCTTGGCAACCACTTTGTCCTAACAGTTGTTTACAAGGGTCCCATGAGATGGAGGCTGCCCCTACTTTCTCTGACTCAGTCATAAGTTAGAATGGTATATCAACCACAGGCACCATGGAACAGCTCTCCACACAGGCCTGGTTTTGTCCATCTTCTCTACATTAAGAACAGAGCGACTGATTCAGACACAATACTTCATCCTGACCGGTTTTTTTGCCATGGAAGATGATTTTGTGCTCTCAGGTCCTTCATAGCTGCCTAAGTCTTCTCCAGGGATCATTTCTGCATGGACCTTTGAGGATTTCAGCAGGTGGAAGATCCCCTACATACCTGTATTGTAAGACCAACTCTGTCCCTGCTCTACTGTAAAGATAGATTGATGGAACAGTGTATGCTTAGGGTTAATAACAAGTTTGATTTGGCTTAGGAATCATTCTGTGCAATTAATAATGGTTTTGGGAACCTGCGATATTTACAAGAATATATAGGTGAAATATAAGTATGAACACAGAAATCTAGGTAAGATTTGACGCCCAGAAGTGCATTGGGCCCTTGATTGAAATACTCAGCTTTGAATTATATTCTGCACAGATGTCTCAGATAAATTGATATACAATGGCATAGGACCTTGTACCTTGGATGATTGAATGTCAAAAAGAACCTCCAGTCAGAAGGATAGTCAGTAGGATTAGGAAGATATTCATAGGTTTAGAAAGCAGAGTGAGTATAGGATTTGAACCAAACGTTCTATAACAGTAGGGTTTCGGGTAGAGAATGAATGTAAGTATCAACACATGTGAAGAGCCAGTCACATTGATGAACTCTGGAAAGTATGTAGGAAACCATATATCAATAGAGACATTAGGAAATCAGGCAAAGTATAAAGTACGTGATAGGATCAGGCATTTTCAACAGTGTTGAGGTTGAATATATAATCTTAGGAAGAAACAAATATGTAGTCACCAATAAAATTGACATTTGATAGCATTAGGCAACCTGGACATAGATGTTTTTAGTAATCCATACTCACTTTCCATTTAGACTTCGGTACAAACATAAGTGTGACCTTTGCATTTTGTGAAAGAAGTCTCATGAAAAGACCAGTCATGAAACCCTGTGGAAAACATGTTTTCTGAATTAGGAAGTGATGAAAAGTAAAACAAAATGCCTATAAATTTCTGAACTAGTGAATTAAATATATATCCTATCATGTGCATTAACTGAAGAAAAAGAAATGTACCAGTATTGAATAAAAATGAATGACAAAATACACATCACGTCCCATAGGAATCTACTTGCATTGATATAAAACTGTGTCAGTTACTGCAGAAATATTAGGATTTGTATGCACCATTTACTGTTAGTTTTCAGTAATAGGAATCAAATATGTAGTTCAGGTGGATGAAGATTTCTCAGAATAATCTTGTGAAAAGTTGATTATTAATCCACATACACGAATATGAATGAATTTACGGAGTGTATAATAAGACACATATATTTCATATTTTGAAAAATCTGTAGAGTGTGTGTGTATATATATATAAACATACACACACACACACACACACACACACGCACGCACACAAACAGACATTAAAAAGTAGCAATATATCCCAATTGAAATTCACCACGAAATATATGCCATCCACAGATCCAAATAAATTTGTTTTACTGAACATGGATTCATGTATAATTTTATTGTACTAGGAAGCTCATCAATAGTTTGAATTTTCAGTTTCAACAGCGTTTAGGAGGAGTGATCTCTTCTCACAATTTGTGTCTGCCAAGTCAGCCACCTCACAAGAATGTACGTGTGGTACCAGGTAGGATTCTATATGTGCATATAAAAATACATGTGCTGAATAGGATACAGAGAAAGGTAGACAGGAATTCACATATTTGTTAACTTTAAAAACACATGGAGAACCATTTCAACAAAAAATTGACTAGATTTATAACTCCTACCCTATATAATGCAAATGGCAATTCCAATGATACACCATTCCTCCTCTGAACTGCTTGTATTTCTATTCTGTTTGGGTTAATTTTCTCCATCATATTAGAATTAGTAGTCAGAGTCTAGTTGGCATGGGTTTGTGTCAGGGATTCAGTATTTTGAATGAAAATTTGGAAAATGATTCCAATGTTTATGCAAATATATGCTACAAAAGTATCTTCCCACTCTCATCCATAACAATGCCTTGAGATTACCTTGGCCCCAAGTTAGACACAATTAGAGGAGAAGAGTTAGAAAATCTGTGAATACATATCTGGAATCAAATATGCTCACGAGTTCACAAACTTGGAGGTGGTAGAGGAGATTCCAAAAGTAAGGGACAGGGTAAACACTCCACAAACATGGAGCTCTGCTGGACTAAAGACTTCTTGAGGAACTGCCTCTGAGGTTGGGCACTTGAAATATATGTTGTAGTCAGGAGATTCAGCTTCCTTTGTAGTGAGACCATCAAATCTGGGTATGCTTCTATGTGACCTGGAATACATGATTTCTTATTTTCCAATAAACATGAGGAAGCTGTATTTAATTTTCTGTTTGTAGGTAAACTGTGGCCACTGGGGGCTAATTGTCTACTCTTGTGGACTCTGAAGCCATTTGGTCATCCTCCAGTTTTCCTGGTGTTGCTTGCTGCTGCACTGGGAATTTCGTATTTGCTTCACGAATTACAAGGAATTCACCTGGGAAAAAGTGCTGGAGGGAGTTCTGTCACCTGTGGTGAGTCAGGGTCTGCAGAAGAATGTACCAACCAGGCTTCTATTCCACATAGCTTGCCTCCTTGACCATAGCAACCGGTTTCTGAACATTGGCCTGAAACCTCTCCATATAACAAGATACCTTTACATAGAAGCGTCTGCTGGATGCATCATGTCAGTCACAAGCCAATTGGAAGCCAATGGCAGATCCACATGGCCCCACCACCGATGTTTTTTTATCACACACCTGCCCATCACTGCACTAGGCCCACTACTCAGCAGGGTCCAACTTCCTGGAATCTCTGTTATACACCATTTTCATGAAACTCAGTCAATCAAGTCACTGTCCTGCATAATCATGTTCAGCAACAGGACAACCAAAGTTTCTCCAGTGCCATCTGGTCATGGGAATTTCAAAAATTTCATGGTATTTATCTAGCAATTTTTCAAGGATGAAGTTGGCAGCATGTGGGTTTCAATTTATTCAGGGACCATTAAATGTTGTGGAAGTTCATTTCAAATGAAGTTCTGGAGAACTCTCACAGGCAAGGTTTCCCAAAGATTGGCCAAAGGGTCACATAAATCCAGGCCCATTGAGGTCTACAATGTAACGTCCATGTGTGTTTTGACTCTCAACTAAGACTGCCAAGTCGTTAAGAATAAAATCATGTGATATCAAGCCTGAGATTCCCAGTGGTCTCTGGAAAGCCACCCTGGGCCTAGATCTCAGTTTCCAAGGGTGACTCTCATGCTTGGCCTTCTGAAATCCCAACTAAATTCATGGCAATACTTCTCTAAGTTCAGTTCCTGTACTCAGTCTCTAAGGGAATCACACCAGAGTTCAAACTCAGGTGGACTCAGTCATCCCTTTCAACTGCCACAAAAATAACCACAATTAATACCAAAACACTCCCACATGGCCCTCACCTTCTTCCATATAGACACTCATCATAACCTCTGAGTGTAGATTTCCATGAGGAATGCAGCCCAAGACAGTGTCCAAAATACGCTTTCTTGCCCCTCATTTACCTAAATTCTGAGTGACCTGGACACCCTTCCTGTGAACCAGGAGTGATCAAATAGGCCTGCCGTTAATACTGATCCACTTCTCAAATTTGAGACCTACTGACTGTGGGGTTTAGATTCTTTATGTGAATTGGAGTCATGAGAAAACCCAACCACCTATGTGCTAGCCTCTGCAGGGAATTGAAGAACTCATTTGACCTAAAGGATCCCTATTCTCACTTGATTGATGTCAGAAACCTTACAGAGGAAGGCGAAAGACTTCATCCACAATGACTGCTCTTTTGCTATTTTGGTTTTGGATGCACACATGGGATCTTTCTTTAGATCCATCAGTTGCTGAGAATCTAAGCTACAGCCTAACACAGGGCCAAGACGCTGATTCAGACACATCTCTTTGCAAAGCAATTAAGCAAAGAGCCACAGCTGATGCCCATTCTTTTTTATTTGAAAAAGGTTTTCTTCAGACTTCACAAAGCGTTTTCCTTAGGCAAAGACCTTCCTGACATTCAGGGAAACAGAACAATAGGTAAGCAAAAGGCCCAAAGCAGGGTTTCTCCAATGAGACTTTACAGGTCACACTGGTATGTGAGTTTTCTGAGATGCTCGCCATTCACTTCAGTTATTCAGTACATGGCCATGTCACAGAGCATGGAGGTGGTACATATCTTGGATACAAAACCATAAGCCTATTATGGAGAGTGACCAGATTTCTGGAAGAAAACAGGAACTTAGGAAGATCGTAGGTGTTGCCCATCATTATGGCAAGCCGCATTCTATTTATAAATTGGGCAGCATGAATGCTGGTAAGCTTTCTAAAAGACAAGACACATCCATTGATGCTTTCTCTTTTCTAATATCTAGAATCACGGACACAGTGGGATACAGCGACACAGAAACACTCGCATTGTCAAATGACTTACTAGAAACAATTCCCCCCAAACCAAACAAACCTCATTTCCTACCTCTTCTCAGAACATGAGCCAAAACCACAAACCCACACCCACACCCACAAAGGCACCTCTTTCCTCCAAGTAGGTTGTGACTATTTGGAGTGTCCTCTGACTGTGGGCCATTCTAGCTTCCCCCAAAATGGCCTGTCCTGTCTCAGATTTTGTGTCCTTTGCCAAGTCTCTGAAGTTGTCAGGAGCCAGCAGTGAGCCACTACCTGTTTTCTCAGGAAAGGCCCCTCTTCAGAGTTTTCCTGCCATTTGGCCATCCTAACATCAATAGGTACCAAGAAAGACTGACTCTGTCCTTGGGAAATTCAAAAAGTAAAACCACTGAGACTGGGACTGGGGCTGTCAATGTTTGACTGGCTTCCTGGATGGCAAGTTCACAGAGTTCCATCACCAAGGAAGTGAGGTGAGGTCACTTCCGTCAGGAACTGAATGAGTTCACTGCCTTGGCAACCAATCTGTCCTAAGAGTTGCTTCCAAGCTTCCCATGAGATGGAGGCTGCCCCTGCTTCCTGTGACCCTTTCACAAGTTAGAATGGTATATCACCCATAGGCACCCAGGAGCAGCTCTCCACACAGGTATCATTTGGTCCATCTTCTCTACATTAAGAATGGAGAGGCTGATTCAGACAGAACCCTTTACCCTGACCAGGTTGTTTTCCATGGAAGATGACTTTTGCACTCTCAGGTCCTTCAGAGTTGCCTACATCTTTTCCAGAGATTATATCTGCATGGATAACCTTTGAGGTTATCAGTAGGTGGAAGATTCCCTATATTCCTGTATTGTAACACCAACTCTGTCCCTGCTCTTCTGTAACGTTAGATTGAGGGAACCATGTATGGTTAGGGTTAATAACATGTTTGATTTGGGTTAGGAATCATTATGCTGAATAAATAATGGTATTGGGAACCTGCAATATGTATAAAAATATATAGGTGAAATATATGTATAAACACAGAAATCTAAGTAACATTTGAAGCCCAGAAGGGCACTGGGCCCTTGATTGGGATACTTAGCTTTGAAAAAATTGATATACAATGGCATAGGAGCTTGTACTTTGGATCATAGAATGTAGAAGAGAACATCCAGTCAAAAAGGATAGTCGGTAGTGAAAGGTTAATAAAATAGGTACTTGTCACTTACTGTTTTTCTGTATGCTTAACAAAACACTGTTGAAATCTTGAGAACTGTTTGCTAATCTTGTTCCCAGAATGTGCTGTCCCCAACTGCCAAAGTGTAGAATGTACTCCCTCACCCGGTTGCATGCAAACCGACCACTCGCCCTGACCCATCAGTATACTTCCCTCCCTGCCCTCTCCAAGGAAAATATATATGTTCTGCTTAAACTGTTCTCAGGGCTCTCTGCTCTATTCAAGTGAGCTCCGAGCCCCAGCATGCTGGACCCAGAATAAACCCTTTGCTGTTGGATAAGACAGTCTGTTAGTGGTCTCTTCCTTCCATGCTCACCCGACCTTTACATATGGAGATTCCACCGAGTTTTGGCAGCGGCGGACAAAAGACCCTAACGGGTTCCTCTTGGGTTAAGTAAGGCGCCTCTTTCTTGTTTCAGTGTTAAGGTTAGTGCTGGGCAAAATGGCTGTCGATGAAGAGCGTGAGTTCTCTCCAATGGTGGCTGACAGACGTGTCACAGAGCCACAGGCCACGTCCCTGGGGAACTTCCCAAAGACTCGGGAAATCGAGGAACAATAGTCTCCTCGACTCAGTAATATTTTGTATCTGATTCGGAATTGCCAGCCGATTGGGTTTTGCTGGCTACTCAGTCCTGGTCTCAGTTTTGGATGTCCATTGAATGTCTTTATTGTCTTGTCTTGTCTGTGTCGTGTGTCTTGCATTCACTCTTTGTGTATCTTTCATTATGGGACACAGCACTTCAATGCCCCTGTCCCTGACCCTTGATCACTGGACCAAAGTCCGCTTAAGGGCTCAGAATCTTTCTTTTTTAGTTAAACGCTGGACCTTTCAGAATCTCTGTGCCTCAGAATGGCCCACCTTTGAATTTGGATGGCCCCTAGAAGGATCTTTCTACTTCCCACTAATTTAAGAAGTCAGAGATATTGTCTTTCACCCGGGCACACATAGCCATCCGGATCAACAGCCATATATCTTAACTTTGCTGGACCTCTGCAAATCTCCTCCTCAATGGGTGAAGCCTTTCTTTGTCCCTTCCCCTGCTCCTACTCCTTCCCCCATGATCTCTCAAACCCTCTGCTCCTCCTCCTCCTCCACCCTTTGTAATCCCTGAGTCAAAAGATTTGACTCTTCTGGACTCTCTTCCCCCTTATTATACCCTGCCTTCGTCCCCCAACCACCAACACCCTCTAAGTGATTCCCCTGCAGCTGACTCAGCCTCTCTACCACTAGAGGAATATAAGCTGGCCCAGCGCCCTCCAGATAACTCCCCCGCAGCACACACAGCCCCTCCTCCGCAGGAGGAAGCTAGCCCAGCTAAGGAAACTTGATGGTGGTGAATGATTGAAAACCCTGGAACTCCTGTGATGCTCCCACTATGTCTCTACAGACCATTGATTGACGAAGGCCATGGGGGGAAAATGCAAGCCTACAAATATTGGCCTTTCTCCTCTTCCGACCTATATAACTGGAAATATAACAATCCCCCTTTTTCCGAGGACCCCACAGGGCTCACAGGTCTGGTTGAGTCATTGATATTTTCACATTTGCCTACTTGGGATCACTGTCAACAATTCCTAGGGACTCTCTTCACGACAGAGGAACAAAAGAGAATCTTCCTGGAAGCTATAAAAAAATGTCCTCCGACCAGATTGGAGAGTGATACATCTTCCCAACTTAATCAAAGCTGGTTTTCCTTTGAAACAACCCAACTGGGACACCAACACCATTGAAGTTAGAAAGCATCTGTCCACTTATCGCCAGGTTCTAATAGTGGGCATCCGAGTGGCCACTAGGCGACCAACTAATTTGGCCAAGGTAATAGAGATTATTCAAAGGCCTGATGAATCTCCCTCTATGTTTCTAGAGAGAATTATGGAGGCAAGTAGGAGATATACTCCTTTCGATCCTCAGGCAGAGGATCAAAAGGCATCTTTCATGATGGCCTTTATTGGGCAAGCTGCCCTGGATATTAAAAGAAAGTTACAATGCTTAGATGGATTACAAGATATGACTTTGAGAGATTTAGTCAGAGAAGCCAAGAAAATATATCTTAAGAGAGAAACTGAGGAAGAGAATGAAGCAAAGTGAGGATAAAAGAAACAAAAGACAGAATAAGGCGTTGACTAAGGTCCTGGTCACAACAACAAAAGGGCCAGAAATTAAGAAACAGGGAGACAGGAAGGGATACCTGGGCCCACGCCAGAGGCCACTCCTTGCCTCAGATCACTGTGCCTACTGTAAAAAAAAGGACACTGGGCCAAAGAGTTCCCTAGAAAGAGACAGCCACTCCTGCCAGCCATTCTGACTCTTGAGGATGACTTCAAAAGTCGGGGCTAACATTCCCTCCCGGAGCTCAGGGTAACTTTTGAAGTGTAGGGGACCCCAGTAAACTTTGAAGTGGATACAGGGGCAATATACTCAGCCCTCAAGGCCCCATTGGGCCATCTATCAAATAAAAGGTCTCTAGTTCAAGGGGCAAATGGCAGTAAGTATCGGGCTTGGACAACTAAGAGGACCATAGACCTGGGAAAAGGAAAATCCATCAATCCTTCCTAGTAATCACAGAATGCCTTTCCCCATTGATGGGCAGAGATCTGCTCACCAAGTACCGGGCCAAAATAACTTTTAACCCTGAAGGCCCCCAAGTGGAATTTCTAAATCCTTCACTAAAAACTCCTATAGTCACAGCTCTAAATATGTCAGTAGAAAATGCACATCAACTCACTCACCTTGGTTCAAAGAAACTGCAGGTATTTCTGAAGTATCAAGAACAGAGTTTTCCACTAACTGACTCACAGCAAAAAGAAATAACTAAATGGGTAAAAAAAGCCTGTCGAGTCCATCAATTGGTAAATGCTTACCCTTCCAAGCTTCCTGCAGGAAAGCACCTACGAGGAACCAGACCAGGACAATTCTGGGCAGTTGACTTTACTGAAATTAAGCCAGCAAGGTATGGACATAAATATCTTCTAGTCTTTGTAGATACATTTTTAGGATGGATTGAAGCCTTCCCCACTAAAAGAAAAAAAAAAAAAGAAACAGTGCAAATGGTGGTCAAGCAGATCCTGAAAGACATTTTTCAAAGATACGGCCTGCCAAAGGTAATACGGTCTGATAATGCACCGGCGTTCGTGGCCCAAGTAAGTCAGGGGTTAGCCAGGAACCTGGGGATTCATTGGAAGTTTTATTGTGCTTACAGACCCTAGAGTTCAGGACAGGTAGAAAGAATGAATAGAACCATTAAAGAGACCTCAACAAAATTAAGCTTAGAGACCAGCATAAATGATTGGACTATGCTCATGCCTTATACAATGTTTCGTGCAAGAAATACGCCCTCTGTTTCTTTGAGTAACCACACCCCCTGTGAATATCTAGGGTGCCTCTCCTCCAGTAATGGACCAAAGCCCAACTCTAAGACCTAACGATCCCTTTCACACCCCCTTGCTTGACAGACTTAAAGCTCTTGAAAGATCTCAGTGATACCTGTGGAAAAAGCTGGCCACTGCCTACCAAACTGGGGACGAGGGGACTCCACATCGATATCAAGTAAGAGATTCATCTACATAAGATGATATCAGGTGTCATCCCTGGAACCCCACTGGAAAGGACCATACCAGGTGGTACTTATAACATCTACAGTGGTAAAGGTAGACGGAGTCACTTCCTGGATCCATTCCTCTCATCTCAAGCCTGCGCCCTGTCCACACTCTGGCTGGAAACTGGAAAAGACTGGTAACACTTTCAAATTGCATATTCACCATGTGGATAAGCCTATAGACTCTCCCCTCAGCCACAAGTAGTCCTAACCCTCATCAGCCCGTTCAGCAGCGTTGGCTGATCACAAATTCTACTGGAAAAGAAGTATAATCTATCTCGCATACAGCCCACTTAGGGACCTGGTGACCATCTCTCCACCCAGACATTTGTCAGCTGGCTATAGGTCTTTCCTAATGGGATATCCCTGATGAAGAGGATCCCACTAAAATTCCATTAAATCCCTTCCTTAACATAGATAATGGAAACAAACATTATGGATGTAGGGACACACGAGCCAGATGCAGGTTGGCTAGCTTAGATTACTGTGTTTACCCGGCCGACTGTCAAAGCCATAAACAGCCATGGCTATGTGGGGGAAAAGCCGACTTCTTCTGTAAGTCATGGGGATGTGAGCATACAGGGGCTGCCTGATGGAACCCAAACTCCGCATTAAATTCAGTACACAGCATTGGCCATATTACGAATTAGAAAACAAAAACTGATGGCAACCAGAGGGGACTCTAGATCCTCAAATCCTGTGTGACCTTTTTAACATCTGCTGGTGCTCAAAAGGGTAAAAGGAGATTCCACTATGTAGAGGCCTTTTCCCTTCTTCGCTCACATCCTGAACTATGCTTATCCAATAGATCCTCACCTTCAGCCTTCTGCTCCAGAGTCTCTGCTGTCACTCCCACCTCAGCAAACTGATTTCTCCACTACAATTATTAGATCAAAAATCCAAATCTCTGCTGGTTCTCAGACCATTGCCCCCTTGCTGACGTAGCAGGTACTGAGGTACCCCTCCACCCACTCACTCCTCTCTTCTCCTGTCAGTGCCCGCACCGGGTCCCACCAGGTCCTCTTACCAACTAACCCAAAGCTCAAACCAGCTGAGGAGAGCCCTCAGACCCATATCCAAGATGTAATGAAAATGGCCTTTAAAGTTGCTTTGTCATCACTGAAAACAGTTTACTAAGAATTTAAAGTCCCTAACATGTGTTTTGGGATACTCACAACCATCTTCTTCTTTTCTCTACCTGTTCTACTGCTCAAATATTTGTTGCTAGGAAAATTCCAAACCACTTTCCAATTACTTTTTTACATCTCTCTTTTCTCATTCTCAGATACTCTGAGCTGCTCTCAGCCCCACCTTCTCCGTCTTTCCCCTCTGTACCAGGGCCACAGAAAAGTCTTTAACTGACCTTCTCCAGAAGTCTTCACCATGGCTGACTTTAGGACTTTAAGCAAAAGAGTCCCTATAAAAAAGTTCAATGTAGTTAAACTTCCTATTTTCATGTTGCCCTGTTCTACTTGGCCACTGGCTAAAAAAATTAGCACTCCTAATCAAGACACCCCCTTACTAGTTTTTCACAAAAATATGTGAACAAGGCCTCTGGCCTTGACATGGGGCTTCACAGAGATGGCTACATTTCTAAGTTAACGAAGTTAGCAACTGGGCTCCGTGGTAACAGCTGGAAATGGGAAAATAAGAAAGGGAAGAAAAAGCTCTTTCCCTCCCAGGTGTCCTTGAAAAGTTAACTTGCCCAGAACCGAGGAAAAAACAGAAACAAAACTGCTTTTTTCAACTTCTGCAGACTGTGAACTTCTGAGCCCCTTCCATTACATGTTGGGTACAAAATTCTGAAACTACCTAAACTTGGGTTTCAGAGGATTACTTGATTACAACAGAATCAATGCCCTCTGAATCTGGTTGCCACCAAATAGGACTGTTTCCCTGTCTTCAGTGCTATCTTAGGTGAGTTGCCTTGTCCGTCCCTACTACAGCATGATTCTATATACTTAAACATTGTTAATGTTTTCATGAAATGGTCAACAGATGTGATTAATTGTGTAATCGTGCAGATGTTTCCCAGAGTGCTCTATCACAATGCAGGTTCATTTGAAGATCAAATAGGGGGGCATTCAACCCGGTTCCACTGAAAATATATATCCCTCAACTTAGCCATCATATTAGGAATAGAAATTGCTGCACTGGTGGCCACGGGAACCACTGCCTTTGTCCATGGGACTCAACAAATGACCCAACAAATGACAGCAATAGACCAAAACTAAGATATTAGAAACCTCCATCAGAGATTTGCATGAGTCTTTTACCTCTCTCTCTGAAGTTGTTTTTCAGACCACTCGAGGGTTGGACCTCCTTGTCATGAGAGAAGGGGCCTCTGTGCTGCATTGAGAGAAGAAAGTTGTTTGTATGCCGAGCATACTGGAGTTGTAATAAAATCTAAGAGTAAATTAAAAAGATTCCTTGAAAAGCATCAAAGAGACAGAGAGGCCCAAAAAAGGTGGTTTGAGTCTTGGTTCACACAGTCTTCCTGGTTAACTACGTTTTTATCAACCCTGGCCGGTCCAATAATAATCCTCATATTATTGCTAACTATTAAACCCTGTTTTCTCAACCGTGTAATTTCTTTTCTCCAGGCTCAAATTGGACGAGTTAAACTTATGGTAATACCCCACTAGTATACATAGAATGTGACACCCCCCAATGATCATTTTTATGATTAAAAGTAGCCAGAAGAAGAAGTGGGGAATAAAAGGTTAATAAAATAGGTACTTGTCACTTCCTGTTTTTCTGTATGCTTAACAAAACACTGTTGAAATCTTGAGAAATGCTTGCAAATCTTGTTCCCAGTATGTGCTGTCCCCAACTGCCCAACTGCAGAATGTGCTCCCTCACCCAGTTGCACGCAAATCGCCCACTCGCCCTGATCCATCAATAAACTTCCCTCCCTGCCCTCTCCAGGTAAAGTATATAAGCTCTACTTAAGCGATTCTCAGGGCTATCTGCTCTATTCAAGTGAGCTCTGAGCACCAGCATGCTGGACACTCAATAAACCCTTTGCTGTTGCATGAGATAGTCTGTTGGTGGTTTCCTCCTGCGAAGCTCGCCCGACATTTACTATAATGATTGAAAGTAGAAGAGAACATCCAGTCAAAAAGGGATTGTTGATAGAAATAGGAAGATAGTACGTTTAGGAACAAGTGTGAGTATAGGATTTGGAACAAAAGTTCGTTAGCTACAGGGTTTCGGTTACAGAGTGATTGTTAAAGTCAGCACAGGTGAAGAGTCAGTCACAATGATTAACTGGGGAAAACATGAAGTAAAGCAGATATAAATAGAGACATTACAAAATAAAACAAAGTATAAAGTGAGTGATAGGATTAGACATTTTTGAACAGGGTTGAGTTTGAATACATAATTTAGGAAGAAACAAATATGTAGTCACCAATAGGATTGACATTTGAGAGCATTAGGCAAATTTCAGGTGGATGAATATTTCTGAGAATAATCTTGTGAATAGTTGATTATAAATCCACATACATGAACATGAATGAATTTAGGGAGTGTACATAAGACACATATATTTCATATTTAGAAAAATCTGGAGAGTACACACAGACAAAAAAAGTAGCAATATATGTCAATCAAAATTCATCATAAAATATATATCATCCACAGATCCAAAAATATTCATTTTACTGAACATGGATTTATGTATAATGTTGTTCAACTAGGAAGCTCACCCATTGTTTCAATATTCAGTACCAACAGGGTTTAGTAGGAGTGATCTCGTCTCACAATTTGTATCTGCCAAGTAAGCCAAATCACAAGAACAAACGTGTGGTACCAGGTAGGATTGTATATGTCCATATTAAAATACACATGCTGAATAGGCTACAGAGAAAGGGAGACAGGAATTCACATGTTTGTTAACTTTAAAAATACATGGAGAACTATTTCAACAAACAATTGACTAGATTTATAACTCCTACTCTGTATCATGCAGAAGGGAAGTCCAACTATACACCGTGCCTCCTCTGAACTACTTGTATTTCTATTCTGTTTGGGTTATTTTTCTCCATCATATTAGGATTAGTAGTCAGAGTCTGGTAGGGTATGGGTTAGTGTCAGGGATTCAGTATTTTGAATGGAAAACAGGAAATTGAATCCAATGTGTATGCAAACATATGCTACAGAAAAATCTTTCCACTCTCATCCAGAACAATGCCTTGACATTACCTTCGCCTCAAGAAAAACACAATTAGAGTAGAAGAGTTAAAAAATTTGTGAATACCTATCTGGATTGGAAAATGCTCCCGATTTCACATCATTGGAGTTGGTAGAGGAGTTTCTAAAAGTAATGGACAGGGTAAACACTCCACAAACCTCGAGCTCTGCTGGCCTAAATATTTTTGAGGATCTGCCTCTGAGGTTGAGCACTTGAAATATATGCTGTTGTTAGGAGCTTTAGCTTACTTTGTAGTGAGATCATCAAAGCTGGGTCTGCATCTATGTGATCTGGATGACATGGTTTCTTACTTTCCAATGAAATGAGGCAACAGTGCTGAATTCTCTCTTTGTAGGTAAACTGTGGCCTCTGAGGGCTAATTGTCTCTTCGTGTGGACTGTGAAGCCATTTGGCCATCCTCTAATTTTCGTGGTGTTTTTGCTGCTGCTCTGGGAGTTTGGTATTTGCTTCACAAAATACGAGTTCAAATGGGACACAGTACTGGAGGAGTTCTGTCAGGTGTGGGGGGAAGGGTCTGGAGGAGAATGCACCAAACAGTATTTTATCCCACGTAGCTTGCACCCTTGACAATAGCAACATGATTCAGAACATTGCCCTGAAACCTCTCCATATAACAAGATTCCTTTACATATAAGGGTCTGCTGGCTACACCATGTCAGTCACAAGCCATTTGGAATCCAATGGTAGATCCTCATGGCCCTACCACTGATGTTTTATCAAACATCTGCACACCACTGCTCTGGGCCACTACTCAGCAGGATCCAACTTACTGGCATCTCTGTTCTAAACCATTTTCATGAAACCCAGTAAATCAAGGTACTGTCTGGTATACTCATGATCAGCAACAAGACATCCAAAAGTTTTCCAGTGCCACCTGGTCATGGGAATTTCAAAAATTTCATGGTATTTATCTAACCATTTTTCAAAGATGAAGTTGGAGTCACTGTGGGTTTCAATTCATTCAGGAATCATTAAATGGTGAGGAAGCTCATTTCAATGATAGCTCTAAAGAACTCTCACAGGCAAGGCTTCTGAAAGAGTACCCAAAGAGGCCACATAAAGCCAGGCCCATTGAGGTCTACAAGGTGAGGCCCATGTGTGTTTTGACTCTCAACTCAGCCTGCCAAGTCTTTAATAATAAAATCATGTTATATCCTGGAGGAGATTCCCAGTGCTCTGTGGAAAGCCACCCTGGGCCTAGATCTCAGTTTCCAATGGCGACTCTCATGCATGGCCTACTAAAATTCCAACAAAATTCATGGCAATATTTCTCTGACTTTAGTTCCACAACTCAGTCTCTAAGGGGAATCACACCAGAGTTCAAGCCCAGGTGGACACAGTCATTTTTTCCAACCGACACACAAATGACCAAAATTATAACCAAAACACCTCCACATGACACTAATCCTCTTCCATGTAGAGACTCATCCTCACCTCTGGCGAAGGTTTCCATGAGGGGCGCAGCCAAAGACAGTTTCCAAAATAAGCTCGCTTGCCCCTCATTTGCCTAAAGTCAGGGTGGCCTGGACACCCTTCCTGTGAACCAGGAGTGACAAAATAAGCATGCCTTTAATACTGCTCTCTTTCTCCAATTTGAGCCCTACTGATTTTCAGATATAGATTCTTTATTTCATTTGGAGTCATGTGAAAACCCAAGCACCACTGCAGGGCTTGGAAGAACTCATTTCATCCAAAGAATCCCTATTCTCACTTGATAGAGGTCATGAACCTCACAGAGGAAGGCAAGTGACTTCATCCACAATGACTGATCTTTTTGCAATTATGGTTTTGGATGGACACAAGCGATCATTCTTTAGATCCATCAGGAGCTGAGAATCTAAGTCACAGCCACACATAAGACCAAAAGGCTAATTCAGCCACAACCCTTACCAAAGCAATTAAGCAAAGAGCCACAGATGATGCCCATTCATTTCCATTTCAAAACTGTTTTACTCAGGCTTCACAGAGGGGTGGCCTGAGGCAAAGGCCTTCCAGACATTCAGGGCAACAGAAAAATAGTTAAGCAAAAGATCCAAAGTAGGGTCTCTCCTCTGAGACTTTCCTGGTCACACTGATATTTGACATTCAGGGCAACAGAACAATAGTTAAGCAAAAGATCCAAAGTAGGGTCTCTCCACTGAGACTTTCCTGGTCACACTGATATCTGAGTTTTCTGAGAATCTCGCCATTCTCTTAAGCTATCCAGTACATGGCCATGTCACAGGGCTTGGAGGTGGTACATATCTTGGAAACAAAACCATGAGCCAATTCTGGAGAATGGCCAGAATTCAGGAAGAAAACAGGAACTTAGGTAGATAGCAGGTGTTGCCCATGGATAAGACAGGTTGCATTCCATTCATTAATTGGCCAGGATGAATTATGGGAGGATTTATACTAGACTAGACATATATTAATGCATTATCTTTTCAAATGTCTACAACAACGGACACAGTGAAATACACAGACATAGGAACACTAGTCTGGTCAAACGACTTACTAGAAATAGTCCACTGCAAACGAAAAAACCGACTTTCCTACCTATTCTCAGAACATGAGACAGAACCACAAACACACACCCACTCGCACAAAGGCACCTCCTTCCCTCAAGTAGGTCTGTGACTATCCAAAGTGTTCTCTGACTTGTGGGCCATACTATCTTCTCCCAAAATGGCCTGTCCTCTATCAGATCTGGTTTCCTTGGCCAACTCTGTTAAGATGTCAGGAAAAAGTGGTGAGCCACTACCTGCTTTCTCAGGAAAGGTCCCTCTTCAGAGCTCTCCTCCATTTGTCCTTCCTCACATCAGTAGGTACCAAAAAAGACTGACTCTGTCCTTGTTAAATCCAACCAAGTGAGCCCACTGATACTGGGACTGGGACTGCTTCTGGGTGCCTGACTTCTTGGATACCAAGTTCAGAGAGTTCCATCACCAAGGAAATGAGGTATGTCACTTTCTTTGGAACTGAATGAGGTCACTGCCTTGGCAAACACTTTGTCCTAAGAGTTGCTTCCAAGGGTCCCATGAGATGGAGCCGGCCTCTACTTCTTGTGACAATTTCACTAGTTAGAATGGTATATCAACCAGAGGAACCTGGGAACAGCTCTTCACCCAGGCCTGGTATTGTCCATCTTCTCTACAATAAGAAGAGAGAGGCTGATTCAGACACATCCCTTCATCCTGACCAGGTTGTTTGCCATGGAAGATGACTTTTGCTCTCTCAGGTCCTTTATACCTGCCTAAATCTTCTCCAGGTATCATTTCTGAATGGACCTTTGAGGTTCTTGCAGGTGGAAGGTACCCTAATTTCCTGTATTGTAAGAACAACTCTTTCCCTGCTCTTCTGTAAAATGAGATTGAGGGAACAGTGTATGTTTCGGGTTAATAACAGGTTCGATTTCAGTTAGGAATCATTCTGTGAGATGAATAATGGTATTGGGTACCTACGATATTTATAAGAATATAGAGTTGAAATAAATGTACAAAAACAGAAATCTAAGTAAGATTTGAAGGCCAGAAATCATTCGGCCCTTGACTGGGATACTTAGCTTTTAATTATGTTCTGCAAAGATGTCTCAGATAATTCAATAATAAATGGCATAGGACCTTGTACCTTGGATGATTGAATGTAGAAGAGAACATCCAGTCAAAAAGGGATAGTAGGTAGGATTAAGAAGATAGTCGGTAGGTTTAGGAAGAAGAGTGAGTATAGGATTTGTATCAAAAGTTCTTTCCTAATAGGGTTTTGGTTAGAGGGTGAATGTTAATGTCAGCACATATGAAGAGTCACTATGATGAGCTTGGGAAAATATGTAGAAAAGCAGATATCAATAGAGACATTATGAAATCATGCAAAGTATAAAATGAGTGATAGGATTAGACATTTTCTACAAGGTTGAGTTTCAATATATAATCTTATGAAGAAACAAATATGTCGTCACCAATAGGATTGACATTTGAGAGCATTAGGCATCCTGGACATGGATGTTTTAGTAATCCATGTACAATTTCCCTTTTGGCTTTGGTACAGTCTTAAGTGTGACCTTCACATTTTTAGTTCCGAATATTACTGTGATAAAATGTTTATGTAGATCAGGTGACATGAGTATTTCTACCACCTTTTCTGGGAGCAATATATTGAAGACATAAAATTAGTTTTGGGGGTACAAAGAGGTGTACCCTGTGTCTATGAATATAGAGATAAAGCATGAATAGACCATAATGTGAATAAATAATATAAGTTGTTCCAAATTTAAATTATGTATTGAACTGATATCTGAAAAATTACAGGAAATCTTATATTGATATACAATCATTCATTCCGACCAATTATACATCAAATGGTAATATTAGTGTTTTGGTTTATCATGAAGAGTGTGTGAGTTTTGCTTCAATAGTGATTATGGAAATTGAAAATAATGTGTTTGGAAAGAATTCTCATGAAAAGACCAGTCAAGAAACCCTGATAATACATGTGTTCTGAAGCAATAAGTGATTAAAGTTGAAACAAATGCCTATAAATTTGTGAACTTGTGGATGAAATGTATATCCTATGATGTGCAAACCCTGAAGAAATAGTAATGTACCAGTGTTGAATACAAATGAACGTCAAATTACATATCATGTGCCATAGGAATCTACTTGCATTGATGTTAGACTGGGTTAGTTACTGTAGAATTATTAGGATTTGTATGCACCATTCACTGAAGTTAGTTTTCAGTACTAGGAAACAAACATGTATTTCAGTTAAATGAATATGTCTGAGAATAATCTTGTGAAAAGTTGATTATAAATCCAAGTACATGAACATGAATGAATTAAAAGAGTGTATATAAGACACATATTTCATATTTTGAAAAATCTACAGAGTGTATGTATATATACAAAAAAAACACAAATAGACATTAAAAAGTAGCAATATATATGCCAAACAAAATTCATCATTAAATATATATCATCCACAGATGCAAAAATATTTATTTTACTGAACATGAGCTTATGTATAATGTTGTTCTACTAGGAAGCTTGTAGGTTGAATTTTCAGTTCCAACAGCGTTTAAGAGGAGTGAACTCTTCTCACAATTTTTATCTGCCAAGTCAGCCACCTCCCAAAAATGTACATGTGATACCTGGTAGGATTCTATATATGTATATAAATATACATGGGTGAAATGGCTACAGAGAATTGGAAACAAGAATTCACATATCTGTTAACTTTAAAAACACATGGAGAACTATTTCAATTAAAAATTGACTAGATTTATAACTCCTACCTTATATAATGCAAAAGGCAAGTCCAAATATACAACATGCCTCCTCTGAACTGCTTGTATTTATATTTGTTTGGGTTATTTTTCTCCTTTTTATTAGGTTGAGTAGTCTGAGCCTAATAGGTTCGGGTTAGTGTCAGGGATTCACTATTTCAATAGGAAAATTGAAAAATGAATCCAATGTGTATGCAAATATGTGCTGCATAAATATCCTTCCACTCTCATCCAGAGCAATGCCTTGTCAATACCTTTGCCCCAATTAAGACACAATTGGAGGAGAAGAGTTAGAAAATCAGTGAATACATATCTGGAATGGAAATGCTCAGGAGTTCACAATCTTGGAGGTGGTAGAGGAGTTTCCAAAAGTAAGGGTCTGGGTTAACACTCCACAAACATGGAGCTCTTCTGGCCTAAAAACTTTTTGAGAAACTTTCTGTGAGGTTGGGCACTTGAAAAATATGTTGTTGTCAGGAGATTTGACTTCTTTGCGTGAGACCATCAAAGCTGGGTCTGCATTTATGTGACCTGGAGGACATGGCTTCTTATATTCCAATAAAGATGAGCAGCAGTGCTGCATTATCTCTTTGTAGGTAAACTGTGACCACTGGGGACTAAGTTTCTCCCCATGTGGACTGTGAAGCCATTTGGTCCTGGTCCACTTTTTGTCGTGTTTTTGCTACTGCACTCGGATTTTGGTATTTGCTTCATGACATACAAGGAGCTAAACTGGGACACAATGCTGGAGGGAGTTCTGTCACGTGTGGTGTGCCAGGGTATGCAGGAGAATGCACCAACCAGGCTTCTATCCCTCATAGCTTGCCCGATTGCCCCCTTGTTCATATCAACCTAATTCTGAACATTGCCCTGAAACCTCTCCATATAACAAGATGCCTTTACATATAAGGGTCTGCTGGCTGCACCATGTAAGTAACATGCCATTTGGAATACAATGGTAGATCCTCATGACCCTACCACTGGTGATTTATCACACACCTGCCCAAAACTGCTCTAGGCCCACTACTCAGCAGGCTCTAACTTACTGGCATCTCTGTACTACACCATTTTCATGAAACCCAGTCAATCAAGGCACTGTCTGGTATACTCTTGATCAGCAATAGGACATCCAAAGGTTCTCCAGTGCCACCTGGTCATGGGAATTTCAAAATTTTCATGGTATTTATCTAGCCATTTTTCAAGGATGAAGTTGGAGGCACTGTGGCTTTCAATTCATTCAGTAACCATTAAATGTTGAGGAAGCTCAATTCAATAAAAGCTCTGGAGAACTCTCACAGGCAAGGCTTCTGAAAGAGTGCCAAAATTGTCACATGATGCCAGGCCCATTAAAGTCTACAATGTGAGTCCTATGTATTTTTCGACTCTCAAATATGGCTGCCATGTCTTTGAGAATAAAATCATGTGATATCCTGGCAGAGATTCCCAGTGCTCTGTGGAAAGCCACCCTGGCCCTAGATCTCAGTTTACAAGGGCGACTCACATGCGTGGCATCCTAAAATCCAAACAAAATTCATGGCAATACTTCTCTGAGTTCAGTTTCACAACTCAGTCTCTAAGGGGAATCACACCAAAGTTCAAGCCCAAGTGGACCCAGTCATTTCTTCCAACCGCCAAACAAATGGCCAAAATTAAAACCAAAACATTCCCACATGGCCCTCATCTTCTTCCATATAGTCACTCATCGTAACCTCTGGCTGGAGTTTTCCATCAGGGGCACAGCCCAAGACTGTGTCCAAAAAAAGCTCGCTTGCCCCTCATTTGGCTAAAGTCAGGGTGGCCTTGACAGCCCTCCTGTGAACCAGAAGTGATCAAATAAGCCTGCCGTTAATACTGCTCTGTTTCTACAATTTGAGGCCTACTGACTTTCAGGTATAGATTCTATATGTGATTTGGAGTCATGCGAAAACCCAAGCACCTCATCAGGGCTTTGAAGAACTCATTTGACCCAAAGAATCCCTATTCACACTTGATGGAGGTCAGGAACCTAACAGAGGAAGACGAGAGACTTCATCCACAATGACTGATTTTTTGCCATTATAGTTTTGGACGCACACATGGGATCATTCTTTATATCCATCATGTGCTGAGAATCTAAATCACAGCCACAAAGAAGGCCAAGAGGCTAATTCAGCCACATCCATTTCCAAAGCAATTAAGCAAAGAGCCACAGGTGATGCCTATTCATTTCCATTTCAAAACTATATTCTTCAGGCTTCACAACGGGGTGCCCTGAAGCAAAGACCTTCCAGATATTCAGTGTAACAAAACAGTACTTAAGCAAAAGGTCCAAAGCAGGGTCTCTCCACTGAGAGTTTCTTGGTCACACTGATATCTGAGTTTTCTGAGATGCTCGCCATTCTTTTCAGCTATCCAGTACATGACCATGTCACAGAGCTTGGAGGTGGTACATATCGTGGACACAAAACCATGAGCCTATTCTGGAGACTGGCCAGAATACAGGAAGAAAACATTAACTTGGGAAGATAGCAGGTGTTTCCCTTCGATAAGACAAGCTGCAGTTCATTCATATATTGGGCAGGATGAATTTTGGGAATATTTATACTTTAAAGGACACATTCATTAATGCATTTTCTTTTCTAATGTTTACAACAACGGACACAGTGGAATACACAGACATGGAAATACTTGCCTTGTCAAACGACTTACTAGAACAGTCCACTGAAAACCAAAAACAAAAAAAAAACAACAAATAAAAAACGCCTTTCCTACCTATTCTCAGAACATGAGACAGAACCACAAAGCCATACCCACTCCCACAAAGGCAGCTCCTTCCCCCAAGTATGTCTGTGATTAGAAGGAGTGTCCTATGACTGGTGAGCCATACTATGTTCTCCCAAAATGGCCTGTCCTCTTTCAGATCTGGTTTCCATGGCCAACTCTGTGAAGTTGTCAGGAAAAAGTGGTGAGCCACTACCTGCTTTCTCAGGAAAGGTCCCTCTTCAGAGCTCTTCTGGCATTTGGCCATCCTCACATCAGTAGGTACCAAGAAAGATTGATTTTTTCCTTGGAAAATCCAAACAAGCGAGTCCACTGGGACTGGAACTGGGACTGCCTCTGGGTGCCTGGCTTCTTGGATACCAAGTTCAGAGAGTTCCATCACCAAATAATGAGGTATGTCACTTTCTTTGGAACTGAATGAGGTCACTGCCTTGGCAACCACTTTTCCCTAACAGTTGCTTCCAAGGGTCCCATGAGATGGAGCCGGCCCCTACTTCCTGTGACACTTTCACAAGTTAGAATGAAATATCAACGATAGGCACCCAGGAACAGCTCTACACACAGGTCTGGTTTTGTCAGTCTTCTCTACAATAAGAAGAGAGAGGCTGATTAAGACACATCCCTTCATCCTGACCAGGTGTTTTGCCATGGAAGATGAGTTTTGCTCACTCAGGTCCTTTATACCTGCCTACAACTTGTCCAGGTATCATTTCTGCATGGACCTTTGAGGTTCTCAGCAGGTGGACTGTCCCCTTCTTTCCTGTATTGTAAGAACAACTCTGTCCCTGCTCTTCTGTAAAATGAGATTGAGGGAACAGTGTATGTTTCGGGTTAATAACAGGTTCGATTTGTGTTAGGAATCATTCTGTGTGATGAATAATAGTGTTGGGGACCTTCGATATTTAAAAGAATATGGAGGTTAAATATAAGTATGAGAACAGAAATCTAGGTATGATTTGAAGCCCAGAAGGGCATTGAGCCCTTGATTGGGATAATTAGCTTTGAATTATGTTCTGCAAAGATGTCTCAGTTAATTCAATACACAATGGCATAGGACTTTGTACCTTGGATGATTGAATGTAGAAGAGAACATCCAGTCAAAAAGGGATAGTCAGTAAGATTATGAAGCTAGTCGGTAGGTTTAGGAAGAAGAGTGAGTATTTGATTTGGACAAAAGTTCTTTAATAATAGGGTTTCGGTTAGAGAGTGAATGTAAATGTCAGCACATATGAAGAGTCAGTCACTATGATGAGCTGGGAAAAATGTAGAAAAGCAGATATCAATAGAGACATTATGAAATCAGGCAAAGTATAAAGTGAGTGATAGGATTAGACATTTCAACAGGGTTGAGTTTGAATACATAATCTTTTGAAGAAAAAAATATGTAGTCACCAATGGGATTGACAGTTAAGAGCATTAGGCAACCTGGACATAGATGTTTTTAGTAATCCATGTTCACTTTTCATTTAGTCCTTCGTGCAATCATAACCGTGACCATTACATTATTTGTCCAGAATATTACTGTGAAAAAATGTATATGTAGATCAGGTGACATGAGTATTTCGTCCACCATTTCTGGAAACAATATATTGAAGACGTAAAATTAGTATTGGGGGTACAAAGAGGTGCACCCTGTGTCTATGAATATAGAGATAAAGCATGAATAGACAATACTGTGAATAAATAATATAACTTGTTCAAACATTAAACAATGGATTGAACTGATATCTGGAAAATTACAGGAAATCTTATATTGATATACAATCATTCATTCCCACCAATTATACATCTAATGGTAATATTAGTGTTTTGGTTTATCATGAACAGTGTGTGAGTTTTGCTTCAAAAGTGATTATGGAAATCGAAAATAATATGTTTGGAAAGAAGTCTCATGAAAAGACCTTTCAGGAAACCTGGAGGAATGCATATATTGTAAAGCAGGAAGCGATTGAAATTCAATCAAATGCCTATAAATTTGCTAATTTGTGGATGAAATATATATCCTATGATGTGCATAAACTCATGAAATAGTAATGTACCATTGTTGAATAAAAATGAACGTCAAAATACACATCATGTCCCATAGAAATCTACTGGCATTGATTTTAAACTGTAGAAATATTAGGATTCTCGTGCATTATTCACCGAATTTAGTTATCTCTTTTTTTAAATTTTTATATATGGTTGTTCAAAACATTACATAGTTCTTGATAAATAATATTTCACACTTTGATTTATGTGGGTTTTGAACTCCCATTTTTGCCCCGTATACAGATTGCAGAATCACATCAGTAACACATCCATTGATTCATATATTGCCATACTAGTGTCTGTTGTATTCTGCTGCCTTTCCTATCCTCTACTATCACCCCTCCCCTCCAGTCTCCTCCCCTCTTCTCTCTCTACCCCCTATACAGTAATAAATTTCTCCCCCTTGTATTATTTTTCCCTTTCCCCTCACTTCCTCTTGTATGTAATTTTGTAGAACCCTGAGGTTCTCCTTCCATTTTCATGCAGTTTCTCTTCTCTCTCCCTTTCCCTTCCACCTCTCATCCCTGTTTAATGTTAATCTTCTTCTCATGCTCCTCGTCCCTACTCTGTTCTTAGTTACTCTCCTTATATCAAAGAAGACATTTGGCATTTGTTTTTTAGGGATTGGCTAGCTTCACTTAGCATAATCTGTTCTAATGCCATCCATTTCCCTGAAAATTCTATGATTCTGTCATTTTTTAATGCTGAGTAATACTCCATTGTGTATAAATGCCACATTTTTTTCATTCATTCTTCTATTAAAGGGCATCTAGGTTGGTTCCACAGTCTTGCTATTGTGAATTGTGCTGCTATGAACATCGATGTAGCAGTGTCCCTGTAGCATGCTCTTTTTAGGTCTTTAGGTTTTAGACCGAGAAGGGGAATAACTGGGTCAAATGGTGGTTCCGTTCCCAGCTTTCCAAGAAATCTCCATACTGCTTTCCCATTTGCCTGCACCAATTTGCAGTCCCACCAGAAATATACAAGTGTACCTGTTTCCCCAGATCCTCGCCAGCACTTGTGATTGTTTGACTTCATAATGGCTGCCAATCTTACTGGAGTGAGATGGTATCTTAGGGTGGTTTTGATTCACATTTCTCTGACTGCTGGAGATGGTGACCATTTTTTCATGTACTTGTTGATTGATTTTATGTCCTCCTCTGAGAAGTGTCTGTTCAGGTTCTTGGCCCATTTGTTGTTTGGGTTATTTGTTATCTTATTGACTAATTTTTTGAGTTCTTTGTATACTCTGGATATTAGTGCTCTATCTGAAGTGTTAGGAGGAAAGATTTGTTCCCAGGATGTGGGCTCCCTATTTTCCTCTCTTACTGTTTCTTTTGCTGAGAAAAAACCTTTTTAGTTTGAGTAAGTCCCATGTGTTGATTCTAGTTATTAACGCTTGTGCTATGGGTGTCCTATTGAGGAATTTGGAGGCGACCCCACAGTATGTAGATCGTAGCCAACTTTGTCTTCTATCAGAAACCATGTCTGATTTGATATCAAGCTCCTTGATCCATTTTGAGTTAACTTTTGTGCATGGCGAGAGAAAGGGATTCAGTTTCTTTTTGTTACATATGGATTTCCAGGTTTCCCAGCACCATTTGTTGAAGATGCTATCATTCATCCATTGCATGCTTTTAGCCCCTTTATCAAATGTAAGATAGTTGTATTTTTTGGATTGGTTTCTGTGTCCTTTATTCTGTACCATTGGTCCACCCACCTGTTTTGGTACCAGTACCATGCTATTTTTGTTACTATTGTTCTGCAGTATACTTTGAAGTCTGGTATCCCTATACCGACTGATTCACACTTCCTGCTTAGTGTTGTTTTTGCTATTCTGGGTCTTTTATTTTTCCATATGAATTTCATGATTGCTTTCTCTATTTCTACAAGAAATGCCGTTGGGTTTTGATTGGCATTGCACTAAACCTATAGAGAACTTTTAGTAATATCACCATTTTGATGATGTTAGTTCTGTCTATCTATGAACAGGGTACATTTTTACATCTTCTAATATCTTCCTCTATTTTTCTCTTTAGGTTTCTGTAGTTTTTCTTGTATAAAACTTGCACCTCTTTTGTTAGGTTGATTCCCAATTATTTTTTTTTTTAGTATATTGTGAATGGAGTGGTTGTCCTCATTTCCGTTTCAGAGGATTTGTCACTGATATTCAGGAATGTCTTTGATTTATGAGTGTTGATTTTATATCCTGCCACTTTGCTGAATTCATTTATTTGCTCTATTAGTTTCTTTGTAGACCCTTTTGGGTCTGCTAGGAATAGAATCATGTCATCTGCAATAGTGATAATTTAAGTTCTTCTTTTCCTATTTATATGCCTTTAATTTCTTTCATCTCTCTAATTGCTCTGGCCAGTGTTTCGAGAACTATGTTGAACAGAAGTGGTGAAAGAGGGCATACCTGTCTTGTTCCAGATTTTAGGGGGAATGCCTTCAATTTTTCTCCATTCAGAAGTATGCTAGCCTGAGACTTAGCATAGATTGCTTTTACAATATTGAGGTATGTTTCTGTTATCCCTAGTTTTTCTAGAATTTTGAACATAAAGGGATGCTGTACTTTGTCGAATGCTTTTTCTGCATCTATCGAGATGATCATATGGTTCTTATTTTTAAGTCTATTGATGTGATGAATAACATTTATTGATTTCTGTATATTGAACCAGCCTTGCATCCCACGGATGAATCCTACTTGATCATGGTGCGCAATTTTTTTGATATGCTTTTGTATCTGATTTGCCAGAATTTAATTGAGGATTTTTGCCTCTAGGCTCATTAGAGATATTGGTCTGTAGTTTTCATTCTTTGAAGTGTCTTTGTCTGGTGTAGGAATCAGAGTGATGTTGACCTCATAGAATGAATTTGGAAGTTCTCCCTCTTTTTCAATTTCCTGAAATAGCTTGAAAAGTATTGGTATTAGTTCCCCTTTAAAGGTTTTGTAAAACTCTGCTGTATACCCATCAGGTCCTGGGCTTTTCTTACTTGGTAGTGTTTTGATGGTTTTTTCTATTTCCTCAATTGATATTGGTCTGTTTAGGTTGTCTATATCCTCCTGACTCAATCTGGGCAGATCATATGACTTAAGAAATTTATCGATGCCTTCACTGTCTTCTATTTTATTAGAGTACAAAGATTCAAAATAATTTCGGATTATCTTCTGTATATCTGAAATATCTGTTATGATATTGTCTTTTTCATCCTGTATGCTAGTAATTTGAGTTCTCTCTCTTTTTGTCTTCGTTAGCATGGCTAAGGGTCTGTAGATTTTTTTTATTTTTTCAAAGAACCAAATGGGTTGATGTGTCTGCTGTGCTTGCAGGCCGCTAGTCCTGTTCCGCCGGTCAGTTGCAGGTCTGCCTACCTTGCGGGAGCGGGTGGTGGCTCTGCTTTGGCCCTACTGCAATTGGGGTGTCGTGACTACCATGCTGGCAGATCGCTGGGCCTGTTCCGGGTGCGGGCAAAGACTCTGCTCTGCCCCTACTCCAATTGGGTTGACGTGACTACCACGCCGGTGGGCCGTTGTGCTTGTACTGGGCGCGGGAGAAAGCTCTGCTCTGCCACTACTCCAATTGGGGTGTCATGTCTACCATGGTGGCAGGCCGCTGGGCCTGTTCCGAAGGTCAGTCACAGGTCTGTTTTTGTGGCGGGCGCGGGGGGCAGCCTGCTTGGCCCCTACTACAATTTGGGTGACGTGACTACCACACCAGCTGGTGGCTGGGCCTGATCCGGGAGCAGGCAGTGGCACTGCTCTTTCCCTACTCCATTTGGGGTGACGTGGGTACCACGCCTGCGGGCCTGATGAATCTTCCTCTATGTTTCTAGAGAGAATTACGGAGGCATATAGGAGATATACTCCTTTCGATCCTCATGCAGAGGATCAAAAATCATCTGTCACAATGGCCTTTATTGGGCATGCTGCCTTGGATATTTAAAGAAAGTTACAATGCTTAGATGGATTACAAGATATGACTTTGAGAGATTTAGTCAGAGAAGCCGAGAAAGTATACTATAAGAGAGAAACTGAGGAAGAGAAGGGAGCAAAAGGAGGATAAAAGAAACAAAAGACAGACTAAGGAGTTGACTAAGGTCCCGGTCACAATAACAAAAAGGCCAGAAATTAAGAAACAGGGAGACAGGAATGGATACCTGGTTCAACGCCAGAGGCCACCCCTGACCTCAGATCAATGTGCCTACTGTAAAGAAAGAGGACACTGGGTTCAAGAGTTCCCTAGAAAGAGGCAGCCACGCCAGCCAGCCTTTCTGACTCTTCAGCATGACTACGAAAGTCGGGGCTCAGATCCCCTCCCTGAGCTCAACGTATCTTTTGAAGTGGAGGAGACACCAGTAAACTTTGAAGTGGATACAGGGGCAATAAACTCAGCCCTTAAGGCCCCATTGGGCCCTCTATCAAATAAAAGGTCTCTAGTTCAAGGGGCTAATGGCAGTAAATATCGGACTTGTATAACTAAGAGGATCATGGACCTGGGGAAAGGAAAAATCCATCACTCCTTTTTAGTAATCCCAGAATGCCTGGCAGACTTTTGCTGTACGTCATGGGGATGTGAGCATACAGGGGCTGCCTGATGGAACACAAACTCCTCATCAAATTCAGTACACAGCATTGGCCATATTACCAATTAGATAACCAAAACCGATGGCCCCCAGAGGGGTCTCTTGATCCTCAAATTCTGCGTGACCATTTTTTTTAAAGAGAGAGGTGAGAGAGAGAGAGACAGAGAGAATTTTTAATATTTATTTTTTAGTTTTTTGCTGGACACGACATCTTTGTTTGTATGTGGTGCTGAGGATCGAACCCGGGCCGCACGCATGCCAAGCGAGCGTGCTACAAATGAGCCACATCCCCAGCCCTGTGTGACCTTTTTAACTTCTGCAAGTGCTCAAAAGGGTGAAAGGAGATTCCCCTATGGGCATGCCTTTTCCATCCTTCACTCATATCCTGAACTATGCTTATCCAATCAATCCTCACCTTCAGCCTTGTGCTCCAGAGTCTCTGCTGTCACTCTCACCTCAGCAACCTGATTTCTCCCCTCCAATTATTAGATCAAAAACCCAAATCTCTGCTGGTTCTCAGACCATCGCCATCTTGCTGAAGTAGCAGGTACTCAGGTTCCCATCCACCGACTCACTCCTCTCTTCTCCTGTCCGTGCCCGCCCCAGGTCCCACCAGGTCCTCTTACCAGCTAACACAAAGCTGAAACTAGCTGAGGAGAGCCCTCAGACTCCTATCAAAGATGTAATGAAAATGGCCTTTAAAGTTGCTTTGTCATCACTGAAAACAGTTTACTAAAAATTTAAAGTCCCTCACATGCATTTTGGGATACTCACTCTTGTCTTCCCCTCTGCTCTACCTGTTCTACAGCTCAAGTTTTTGTTGCTAGGAAAATCCCAAACCCCTTTCCCATTATTCTTTTACATCTCTCCTTCCTTATTCTCAGATCCTCGGAGCTGCTGTCAGCCCCACCTTCCCTGTCTTCCCCTTCTGTACCAGGCCTACAGAAAATTCTTAACTGACTTTCTACAGAAGTCTTCACCATGGCTGACTTTAGGACTTTCAGCAAAAGAGTCCCTATAAAAGAGTTCAATGTAGATAAACTTCCTCTTTTAGTGTTGCCTTGTTCTACTTGGCCACTGGCTAAAAAAATAAGAATTTCTATGCTAGACACCCCATTACTTGTTTTCCACAAAATAATGAACAAGGCCTCTGGCCATGAGCTGGGGCTTTACAGAGATGGCTATATTTCTAAGATAAAGAAGTTACCATCAGGGCTCCATGGTAACAGCTGTCAGGGGCGAAAAATAAGAAAGGTAGGAAAAAGCTCTTTCCCTCCCAGGTGTCCTTGAAAAGTTAACTTGCCCAGAACTGAGGTAAAAACAGAAACAACAACGGCTTTTTTGAACTTCTGAAGACTGTGAACTTCTGAGCCCCTTCCCTTACATGTTGGGTACAAAATTCTGAAACTACCTAAACTTGAGTTTCAGGAGAATAATTGATTACAACAGAAGCAATGCCCTCTGAATCTGGTTGCAACCAAATAGGACGGTTTCCCTGTCTTCGTTGCTATCTTAGGCGCCTTGCCTTGTCCGTCCCTACAACAGCATAATTGTATATAATTAAACATTGTTTATGTTTTAAAGAAATTGTCAACAGATGTGATTAATTGTGTAATGGTGCAGATGTTTCCCAGAGTGCTCTGTCATGATGCAGGTTCATTTGAAAATGAAATAGAGGGGCATACAACCCGTTTCCACTGGGAACATATATCCCTCACTTTAGCCATCCTATTCGGAATAGGAGTTGCTTCAAGGGTGGGCACAGGAACCACTGCCCTCGTCCATGGGACACAACAAATGACCCAATTAGAAGAAGCAATAGACCAAAACTAAGATATTAGATACCTCCATCAGAGCTTTGCATGAATTTTAAACCTCTCTCTCTGAAGTTGTTTTACAGAACAGGCGAATGACACAAAACACACACACACACACACACACACACAGAAAAAAAAATAGCAAAATATATGTCACTCAAAATTTTCATAAAATATATATCATAAAAAGATCCAAAAATATTCATTTTACTGAACATGGATTTATGTATAATGTTGTTCAACTAGCAAGCTCACCCATTGGTTGAATATTCAGTTCCAAAACGGTTAAGTAGGAGTGATCTCTTTTCACAATTTGTATCTGCCAACTCATCCACCTCACAAGAATGTATGTGTGGTACCAGGTATGATTCTATATATCCATATAAAAATATATGTGCTGAATAGGCTACAGAGAAAGGGAGACAGGAATTCACAATTTTTTAACTTTAAAAACACATGGAGAACTATTTCAACAAAAAATTGACTAGATTTAACTCCTACTCTGTATCATGCAAAAGGCAAGTCCAAATATACACCATGCCTCCTCTAAACTGCTTGTATTTCTATTCATGGCAATACTTCTCTGAGTTCAATTCCAGAACGCAGTCTTTAAGGGAAATCCCAACAGAGTTCAAGCCCAGGTGGACCAAGATATTTCTTACAACCACCACACAAATGACCACAATTAAAAACCAAACACTCAAACATGGTCCTCATCTTCTTCCATATAGTCACTCATCGTAACCTCTGTCTGGAGGTTTCCATGAAGGGCTCACCCAAAGACAGTGTCCAAATAAACTCCCTTGCCCCTCATTTGCCTAAAGTCATGTTGGCCTGGACACGCTTTCTGTGAACCAGGAGTGATCAAATAAGCCTCCCGTTAATACTGCTCTGTTTCTCCAATTTGAGGCCTACTGACTTTCAAGTATAGATTCTTTATGTGATTTGGAGTCATACAAAAACCTAAGCACCTCTGCAGTGATTTGAAGAACTCATTTGACCCAAGGAATACCTATTCTCACTTGATGGAGGTCAGGAACCTAACAGAGGAAGACGAGAGACTTCATCCACAATGACTGATCTTTTGGCAATTATGGTTTTGGATGCACACATGGGATCATTTTTAGATCCATCAGCTGCTGAGAATCAAAGTCACAGCCACATACAAGTCCAAGAGTCTAATTAAGACACATCCCTTTCCAAAGCAACTAAGAAAGAGCCACAAGTGATGCCCATTCATTTCCATTTGAAAACTGTTTCCTTCAGGCTTCACAAAGGGGTGGCCTGAGGCAAAGACCTTCCTGATATTCAGGGCAACAGAACAATAGGTAAGCAAAAGGCCAAAAGCAGGGTATGTCCACTGAGACTTTCCTGGTCACACTGATATCTGAGTTTTCTGAGATGCTGGCCATTCCCTTCAGCTATCCTGTACATGGCCATGTCACAGACCTTGGAGTTGTTGCATATCTTGGACACAAAACCATGAGCCTATTCTGGAGAGTGGCCAGAATTCAGAAGAAAACAGGGACTTAGGAAGGTAATAGGTATTGCTCATCCATAAGGCAAGCCGCACTCCATTCATAAATTAGGCAGGATGCATAATGGGAAGCTTTCTACTAGACAGGACACATCCATTGTTGCATTCTCTTTTCTCATGTCTACAACCACGGACACAGTGGGATACACAGACATAGAAACACTCATTTTGTCAAACGACTTACTAGAAACAGTTCACTCCAAATCAAACAAACCGCCTTCCCTACCTATTCTCAGAATATGAGACAAAACAACAAACCCACACTCACAAAGGCACCTCCTTCCCTCAAGTAGTTCTGTGACTCTCCGGAGTTAACTCTGACTGGTGGGCCATATTATGTTCCCCCGAAATGGCGTGTCCTCTATCAGATCTGCTTTCCTTGACCAACTCTGTAAAGTTGTCAGGAAAAAGTGGCGAGCCACTACCTGCTTTCTCAGGAAAAGTACCTCTTCAGTGCTCTCCTGGTATTTGGCTATACTCACATCATTAGGTACCGAGAAAGACTGACTCTGTCCTTGGAAAATCCAATCAAGTGAGCCCACAGGGACTTGGACTGGGATTGCCTCTCGGTGTCTTGGTTCTTGGATAGCAAGTTCAGAGAGTTCCATCACCAAGGAAATTAGATATGTCACTTTCTTTGGAACTGAATGAGGCCACTGCCTTGGCACCCCTTTTTCCTAACAGTTGCTTCCAAGGGTCCCATGAGATGGAGGCTGCCCCTACTTCCTGTGACACTTTCACAAGTTAGAATGGTATATCAACCATAGGAACCCGTGAACAGCTTTCCACACAGGCCTGATTTGGTCCATCTTCTCTACAATAAGAAGAGAGAGGCTGATTAAGACACATCCCTTCATCCTGACCAGGTTGTTTGCCATGGAAGATGACTTTTGCTCTCTCAGGTCCTTCATAGCTGCCTATAACTTTTCCGGGTATCATTTCTGTATGGACCTTTGAGGTTTTCAGCAGGTGGAAGGTCCCCTACTTTCCTGTATTGTAAGAACAACTCCGTCCCTGTTCTTGTGTAAAATGAGATTGAGGGAACAGTGTATGTTTAGGGTTAATAACAGGTTCAATTTGGGTTAGGAATCATTCTGTGCGATGAATAATGGTATTGGCAACCTGTGAGATTTACAAGAATGTAGAGGTGAAATATAAGTATGAAAATAAAAATCTAGGTATAATTTGAAACCCAGAAGGACATTGGGCCCTTGATTGGGATACTTAGCTTGATTTATGTTCTCTAAAGATGTCTCAGATAATTCAATATACAATGGCATAGGACCTTGTACCTTGGATGATTGAACGTAGAAGAGAACATCCAGTAAAAAGGGATAGTCAGTAGGTTTAGAAAGATTGTCGGTAGGTTTAGGAAGAAGAGCGATTATAGGATTTAGACCAAAAGTTCTTTAGCAATATGGTTTCGGTTAGAGAGTGAATGTAAATGTCGGCACATATGAAGAGTCAGTCACTATGATAAACTGGGAAAATATGTAGAAATGCAGATATCAATAGAGACATTATTGCATCAGGCAAAATATAAAGTGAGTGATAGGATTAGACATTTTCAACAGGGTTGAATTTGAATATATAATCTTAGGAAGAAACAAATATGTTGTCACCAATAGGATTGACATTTGAGAGCATTAGACAGCATGGACATGGATGTTTCTATTAATCCATGTTCACTTTCCTTTTAGGCTTTGGTACAGTCATAAGTGTGACCTTTACATTTTTTTTCAGAATATTATTGTGATAAAATGTATATGTAGATCAGGTGACATAAGTATTTCTTCCACCATTTCTGGTAGCAATATATTGAAGACGTAAAATTAGTATTGGGGGTCCAAAGAGGTGTACACTGTGTCTATGAATATAAAGATAAAGCATGAATAGAACATACTGTGAATAAATAATATAACTTGTTCCAACTATAAATAATGGATTGAACTGATATCTGAAAAATTACAGGAAATGTTATATTGATATACAATCATTCTTTCCAAAATGGTATACATATAATGGTAATATTAGTGTTTTGGTTTATCACGAAGGGTGTGAGTTTTACTTCACCAGTGATTATGGAAATCGAAAATAACTTGTTTGGAAAGAAGCGTCATGAAAAGACGAGTTCAGAAACCCTGATAATACTTGTGTTCTGAAACAGGAATTGATTAAAGTTGAAACAAATGCCTGTAAATTTGTGAACTTGTGGATGAAATATATATCGTATGATGTGCAAATACTGAAGAAATAATAATGTACCAGTGTTGAATACAAATGAACCTCAAATTACATATCATGTCCCATAGGAATCTACTTGCATTGGTGGTAAACTGGGTCAGTTACTGTAAAATTATTAGAATTTGTAGGCACCATTCACTGAAGTTTGTTTTCAGTACTAGGAAACAAATATGTATTTCAGGTGGATGAATATTTCGGAAAATAATCTTGTGAAAAGTTGATTATAAATCCATATACATGAACATGAATGAATTTAGAAAGTGTATATAAGACACATATATTTTATATATTGAAAAATCTGAATAGTGTGTGTGTGTATATATATACACACACACACACATACAAACTACACACAGACATTAAAAAGCAGCAATATATATGAAAATCAAAATTCATCAGGAAATATATATCATCCACAGATGCAAAAATAATTATTTTACTGAACATGAGTATATGTATAATGTTGTTCTACTAGAAAGCTCCCCTATAGTTTGAATCTTCAGTTCTAACAGCGTTTAAGAGGAGTGATCTCTTCTCACAATTTGAATCTGCGAAGTGAGAAACCTCACAAAAATGTACGTGGGATTCCTGGTTGGATTCTATATGTGCATATAAATATACATGTGTGAATTGGCTACAGAGAAAGGGAAACAGGATTTCACACATTTGTTATCTTTAAAAACACATGGAGAACTATTTCTAATAAAAATTGACTAGATTTATAACTCCTACCTTATATAATGCAAAAGGCAAGTCCAAATATACAAGATGCCTCCTCTGAACTGCTTGAATTTCTATTCTGTTTGGGTTGTTTTTCTCCATTATATTAGGATGAGTTGTCTGATTCTAGTAGGTATGGGTTAGTGTCAGGGATTCAGTATTTCAAAAGGAAAATTGAAAAATGAATTCAATGTGTAAGCAAATATGTGCTTCACAAATATCTGTTAAGGTCTGATATCCTCTCACTCTCATCCAGAAAAATGCCTTGACATTACCTTCACCCCAGGTAAAACATAATTAGAGGAGAAGAGTTAGAAAATCAGTGAATACATATCTGGAATGGAAAATGCTCAAGAGTTCATAACCATGGAGGTGGTAGAGGAGTTTCCAAAAGTAAGGGACAGGGTAAACACAACACAAACAGGGAGCTCTGAGAGCCTAAAAACTTTTTGAGAAACTGCCTCTGAGTTTGGGCACTTGAAATATATGTTGTTGTCAGGAGATTTGGCTTCTTTAGTAATGAGACCATCAAAGCTGGTTCTGCATCTATGTGACCTGAAGGACATGGTTTCTTATTTTCCAATGAAGATGAGGCAGCAATGCTGAATCCTCTCTTTGTAGGTAAACTGTGACCACTGAGGACTAAGTGTCTCTCCGTGTTGACTGCGAAGCCATTTGGTCCTCCTACACTTTTTGTGGTGTTTTTCCTGCTGCACTGGGAGTTTGGTATTTGCTTCACGAAATACCAGGAGCTCAACTGGGACATATTGCTGGAGGGAGTTCTGTCACGTGTGTTGGGTCAGGGTCTGCAGGAGAATGCACCAACCAGGCTTCTATCCCTCCTAGCTTGGCCCATTGCCCCCTCGTCCATATCAACCTGATTCAGAACATTGACCTGAAACCTCACCATATAACAAGATGCCTTTACATATAAGGGACTGCTGGCTGCACCATGTCAGTCACAAGCCATTTGGAATCCAATGGTAGATCCTCATGGCCCTACCACTGATGTTTCATCACACACCTGCCCACCACTGCTCTAGGCCCACTACTCAGCAGGCTCCAACTTACTGGCATCTCTGTTCTACACCATTTTCATGAAACCCAGTCAATCAAGGCATTGTCTGGTATACTCATGATCAGCAACAGGACATCCAAATGTTCTCCAGTGGCACCTGGTTGTGGGAACTTCCAAAAATTCATGGTATTTATCAAGCCATTTTTCAAGGATGAAGTTGGAGAAACTCTGGGTTTCAATTCATTCAGGAACCACTAAATGTTGAGGAAGCTAATTTAAATGAAAACTCTGGAGAACTCTCACAGGCAAGGCTTCCCAAAGAGTGGGGAAAAGGTCACATGAAGCCAGGCACATTGAGGTGTAAAATGTGAGGTCCATGTGTGTTTTGACTCTCAACTATGGCTGCAAGTTTTTCACAATTATATCATGTGATATGCTGGCTGAGATTCCCAGTGCTCTGTGGAAAGCCAGATCTCAGTTTCCAAGGGCAACTCTCATGCGTGGCCTCCTAAAATCCCAAAACAATTCATGGCAATACTTCTCTGAGGTGAGTTCCAGAACTAAGTCTCTATGGGGAATCACACCAGAGTTCAAGCCCAGGTGGACCCAGACATTTCTTCCAACCGCCACACAAATGACCACAATTAAAACCAAAACACTCCCACATGGCCCTCATCTTCTTCCATATATTCACTCATCATGACCTCTGGCTGGAGGTTTCCATGAGGGGTGCAGCCATTGGTAGTGTCCAAAATAATCTCACTTGCCCCTCATTTGCCTAAAGTCAGGGTGGCCTGGACACTCTTAATATGAACCAGGAGTGGTCAAATAAGCCTGCCGTTCATGCTGCTCTGTTTCTCCAATTTGAGGCCTACTGACTTTCAGGTATGGAATATTTATGTGAAATAGAGTCATGAGAAAAGCCAAGCACCTCGGCAGAGATTTCAAGAACTCATTTGACCCAAAGGATCAGTATTCTCACTTGATGGATGTCAGGAACCTAACAGAAGAAGGCGAGAGACTTCATCCACAATGACTGATCTTTTGGCCATTTTGGTTTTGGATGCGCACATGCGATCATTCTTTGGATCCATCATGTGCTGAGAATAAAAATCAAAGCCACATACAAGGCCAAGAGGCTAATTCAGACACATCCCTTTCCAAAGCAATTAAGCAAAGAGCCACAGGTGATGCCTATTCATTTCAAATTTAAAACTGTTTTCTTCAGGCTTCACAAAGGGGTGGCCTGAGGCAAAGACCTTCCTGACATTCAGGGCAACAGAACATAAGGTAAGCAAAAGGCCCAAAGCAGGGTTTCTCCACTGAGACTTTCCTGGTCACACTGATATCTGAGTTTTCTGAGATGATCTCCATTCTCTTCAGCTATCCAGTATATGCCCATGTCACAGAGCTTGGAGGTGGTACATATCTTGGACACAAATCCCTGAGCCTATTCTGGAGACTGGCCAGAATTCAGGAAGAAAACAGGAACTTAGGATGATAGCAGGTGTTGCCCATCGATAAGACAAGGTGCAGTCCATTCATAAATTGAGCAGGATGAATTATGGTAAGATTTATACTAGACAGGACACATCCATTAATGCATTCTCTTTTCTAATGTCTACAACAATGGACATAGTCGGATACACAAACATAGAAACACTCACCTTGTCAAATGACTTACTCGAAACAGTCCACTTCAATCCAAACAAACCGCCATTCCTACCTTTTGTTAGAACATGAGGCAAAACCACAAACCCACACCCACTCCCATAATGGCACCTTCTTCCCCCAAGTAGATCTGTGACTATCTGGAGTGTCCTCTAACTGCTCGGCCATACTATATTCCTTCGAAATAGTCTGTCCTCTCTCAGGTCTGGTTTCCTTGGCTAACTCTGTGAAGTTGTCAGGAAATAGTGGTGAGCCACTACTGGCTTTATCAGAAAAGGTACCTCTTCAGTGCTCTCCTGGCATTTGGCCATCCTCACATTAGTAGGTACCAAGAAATACTGACTCTGTCCTTGGTAAATCCAAACAAGTGAGACCACTGTGACTGGGAATGGGATAGCGTCTGGGTGCCTGGCCACTAGGATACAAAGATCATAGAGTTCCATCACCAAGGAAATGAGGTATGTCACTTTCTTTGGAATTGAATGAATGAGGTCACTGCCTTGGCAACCAGTTTGTCCTAACACTTGCTTCCAAGGGTCCCATGAGATGGAGGCTGCTCCTACTTCCTGGAACACTTGCACAAGTTAGAATGGTATATCAACCATAGGCACCTGGGAACAGCTCTCCACACAGGTCTGGTTTAGTCCATCTTCTCTAACATAAGTAGAGAGAGGCTGATTCAGACACATCCCTTTATCCTGACCAGGTTGTTTGCCATGGAATAGGACTTTTGCTCTCTCAGGTCTTTCATACCTCCCTACAACTTCTCCAGGTATCATTTCTGCATGGACCTTTGAGGTTTTCAGCAGGTGGAAGGTCCCCTAATTCCCTGTATTTTAAGAACAACTCTGTCGCTGCTCTTCCGTAAAATGAGATTGAGGGAACAGTGTATGTTTAGGGTTAATAACAGGTTCAATTTGGGTTAGGAATCATTCTGTGCGATGAATAATGGTATTGGGAACTTGCAATAATTAAAAGAACATAGAGGTGAAATATAAGTATGGAAACAGAAATCTAGGTATGATTTGAAGCAGAGGACCTTGTACCTTGGTAGATTTAATGTAGAAGAGAACATCCAGTTAAAAATGGATAGTCGGTAGGATTAGGAAGATAGTCGGTAGGTTTAGGAAGAAGAGTGAGTATAGTATTTGGATCAAAAGTTCTTTAGCAATAGGGTTTCGGTTAGAGAATGAATGAAAATGTCAGCACATATGAAGAGTCAGTCACAATGATGAACTGGGGAAAATAAGTAGGTAAGCAGTTATCAATAGAGACATTATGAAATCAGGCAAAGTATAAAGTGAGTTATAGGATTAGACATTTTCAACAGGGTTTAATTTGAATATATAATCATTGGAAGAAACAAATATGTTGTCACCAATAGGATTGACATTTGAGAGCATTAGGCAACCTTCACATGGATGTTTTTAGTTAAACATTTTCACTTTTCTTTTAGGCTTCGGTACAATCATAAGTGTGACCTTTACATTTTTTGTTCAGAATTTTACTGTGATAAAATATATATGTGGATCAGGTGACATGAGTATTTCTTCCACCATTTCTGGGAGCAATATTTTGAAGACATATACATTAGTGTTAGGGGTACACAGAGGTGTACCCTGTGTCTATGAATATAGAGATAATGCATGAATAGACCATCCTGTGAATAAATAATATAACTGATTCCACTTCAAATAATGAATTGAATTGATATCTAAAAATATATAAGAAATCTTATATTGATATATATATATATATATATATATATATATATATATATATATATATATATATACACACACACACACACACACACGCACACGCACAGACATTAAAAAGTAGCAATATAAGAGATCCAACATGGTGGCGGACATGGAGAAATCAAGTATCTGACCTCATTAGCTGCGCAGGCATAGGGAGTCGTAAACTGTCTAAATGCTGTTTGTTCAGAATCACTAGGCAATGCTGACCTGATGTGGATCTGGTGCGAACAGTCTGGGCCCCTGAGAAAACACACAGAGCCCGGATTGGCTGCATAGAAGCTCAGATTTGCCTGCTTCTTGTGACTCAGAACTAACGTTCCCTCTGAAATAACTGGTCGGCCCTTCTGAATTTACAGAGGTAAAAGGCCACTGGATTGAAATGGGGCTTTGGAGACACAGTCAGGACCCATCCATTGCATTGGTCACCTGGCAAAAGGAACGAATGGTCACCATTTGCATGGGATACCACCGTGGAAGAGAACTGATGTCATGGGCAGAGGAGATAACTTCATTGAAACCAGTACGACAGGTGTGTAATTCCCTATGCATCTCTCTCCACACAGCGGGGAAACATTAAGGGCCCCTCCCAGCTCTCCCTTAAGGGGCCCTCCCAGGTCTCCCGTGAGAAAGATGGCCAGACCGAGGGAATCATGTGTGCTGTGGGACTTGTGGCGTGGAATTCCTGGCTACCGCTCCTACCAGTGCTGACAACTGAGGTCTCTTACACCAGCTAATGTGGGCATGGATACCAGAGAGCAAGCAAATTCGCTGGGGGTTCCCAGCCCCAAGCTCTACAAACTTAGGGTCTGAGGGAGGCAAACAGGGAGAGAGTGCCAAGCGTTGATGAAAACAGGGCTACCAGGAGCAGAGACCTGACGTGTAGCAAGTATTGTGGTGAGCGTCACAGTTGAGCGGAGCCTGGCTTGAGGAAACACTAGAGAAGGTCCTAGGCACTCAGGATTAGAGACCCGCCCAGTCTGGGAGGAAGAGCTGCTGCACAGTAATTGGTTCCCACCTATTGAGAGGAGAAGCTTGGCCCAGTGAGCACAGCTCCACCTACTGGAAGAGAAGTTAATTGAACTCTATGACTGCATGTATTATTATTATTATTATTATTTTATTTTTATTTTTTTTCTTTCATTTAAATTTTTTGTATTGTTCTTTAACTTATTTTAATGTTTTTATTTTTTTAATTTTACTATTATTATTATTTTAAATTTTAATTTTCATTTTTTAATTATCATTATTATTTTAAAAAAATTATTTCTTTCTTTATTTTCTATTTTTTCCTTTTGTCTTTTCATTTCTTTTCAATTTTCTTATTCCCCCATCCTTAAATTCTACCTGCCTATTCTCATTCTCTTTAGTGACTTCTTCCCATCCCTTCTAATATCTTTCCTCCCAAGCTTCAAATAAATTTATAAGAATAAGAAGTAACTCAGCACTCAAACAGAACAAGAAGTAACATGAGCAGCATCAAAAAGCAAGAAAGAAAAGGAGTACAAACAATGAAGGATAACCTAAATATTCAGGAGGACCTAGAATTATCAGAAAAATGGTCATATAAAGAACTCAAGGAATACCTTAGACAGATGAAATGGAACCTTAAAGAGGATACGAGAGAGCAAATAAATACAGTGAAAGAACACATTGAAAATGAATTACATAAACAGATAAAAGAAGAAGTTAATCTTCTTTATCAGGAGATAGAGATTATAAATATTCAAAGAATATTTCTAGAAATGAAGGAAACGATAAACCAAATTAAAAACTCAATTGAGAGTATCACTAACCGTGTGGAGCAAGTAGAAGACAGAATGTCACATAATGAAGACAAAATATATCATCTTGAAAAGAGTCTAGCCAACACAGAAAGGCTGGTAAAAAATCACGAGAAAAACATCCAAGAGATATGGTATAACATAAAAAAACCAAACTTATGAGTCATCTGGATAGAGGAAGGTACAGAGATTCAAACTATGGGAACGAAAATTTTCCAGAAATAAAAAAGGAAATGGATATACAAATTGAAGATGCTTACAGGACACAGAGCACACAAAATCACAGTAGACCAACGCCAAGACACATTGTTATGAAGCTATCCAATATACAGAACAAAGAGAAAACTTTAAAAGCTTCAAGAGAAAGGAGGAAGATTACATTCAGGGGTAAACCAATAAGGTTAGCAACCTATTTTTCATCACAGACACTGAAAGTGAGAGGATCTTGGAACAACGTATTTCAAACATTGAAAGACAATGGATGCCAAACAAGAATTCTGTATCCAGCAAAATTCAGCTTCAGGTACGACAACAAAATAAAAATCTTTCATGATAAACAAAAGCTAAAAGAATTTGCAGCCAGAAAACCACCATTGCAAAGTGTCTTGAGCAAAACACTACACGAGAAAGAAATGAAAAACAACAACCAAAACCATCAGTGGGAAGTGCCTCAGTAATGACAGAGGGCGGGGGAAAAGCTAATCATGGAGAAACAAAGTAAATTTTAAAAAGCGATAAATATTCAAACATGGCTGGCAGTAGAAACCATATATCAATAGTTACACTAAACATTAATGGCTTAAACTCTCCAATAAAGCAACATAGGCTTGTAACTTGGATTCAAAAAACAAATCCAACAATATGTTGCCTCCAGGAGACATATCTGAATGGAAAAGACATACACAGGCTGAAGGTGAAAGGTTGGGAAAAAATATACCATGCACACGGTCCTCATAAGCAAGGAGTGGTGGCCATCCTCAAATCGAATTAAATCGACTTCAAGACTAATTTAATCAAAAGGGAAAATGAAGGAAATTATATACTGTTAAAAGGAACCATTCACCAACAAGACATAAAAATTATCAATATTTACGCACCATTAAATGGTGCTGTGACGTTCATAAAACAAATTCTCCTCAAGTTCAAGAATCAAATAGCCCACTACACAATAATTATGGGTGACTTCAACACACCTCTCTCACCATTGGACAGATCCTCCAAATAAAAGTTGAATAAAGAAACTATAGAACTCAATATCACAATCAATAACCTAGACTTAACTGACATATATAGAATATATCAACCATCATCAAGTGGATATAATATTTTTTAGCAGCACATGGATCCTTCTAAAAAATAGACCATATATTATGCCATAGAGCAACCTTCAGTAAATATAAAGGGTGGACTTAATACCATGAATTTTATTGGATTATAATGGAATGAATCTGGAAACCAATGAAAAAGAAGGAAGGAAAAATCCTACATCACATTGAAAATGAACAACATGTTACTGAATGATTAATGTGTTACAGAAGACATAAATGAGAAAATCAAAAAATTCTTCAAGATAAATGAAAATACAGAAACAACATATCGGAGTCTATGGGACACAATGAAAGGTGTTTTAAGAGGGAAATTCACCACCTTGACGTCATTCCTCAAAAATAGGAAAGAACAACAAATAAATGAGCTCACACTTCATCTCAAAGCCTTAGAAAAGGAAGAGCAAAACAACAGCAAATGTAGCAGAAGGCAAGAAATAACTAAAATCAGAGCGGAAAACAACAAAATTGAAACAAAAGAAACTATTGAAAAAATTACAAAACTAAAGCTTGGTTCTGCAAAAAATAAATAAGAAGGATAGACCCTTAGCATCCCTTTATGTTCAAAACATTTGAAAAACTAGAGATAACAGGAATTTACCTCGACATTGTAAAAGCTATCTATGTTAAGCCTCAGGCTAGAATTATTCTGAATGAAGAAAAATTGAAGCATTCCCTCTAAAATCTGGAACAAGACAGAGATGTCCTCTACCACCACTTCTATTCAATATAGTTCTCGAAACACTGGCCAGAGCAATTAGACAGATGAAAGAAATAAAAGGCATGAAAATAGGAAAAGAATAACTTAAATTATCACTACTTGCAGCTGATATGATTCAATATATAGAAGACCCAAAAGGGTCTACAAAAAAAACTACTAGAAGTAAGAAATGATTTCAGCAATGTGGCAGGATATAAAATCAACATTCATAAGTCAAAGGCATTTCTGTATATCAGTGACAAAACTTCTGAAACGGAAATGAGAAAAAAAAAACACTCCATTCACAATATCCTCAAAAAATAAAACTAAAATCCTTGGGAATCAACCTAACAAAAGAGGTGAAAGATTTATACAATGCAAACTACAGAACCCTAAAAAGAGAAGTAGAATAAGATCTTAGAAGATGGAAAAATACACACTGTTCATGGATAGGGAGAACTAATATCATCAAAATGGTGATATTCCTAAAAGTTCTCTATAGGTTTAATGTAATGCCAATCAAAATCCTAATGGCATTTCTTGTAGAAATAGAGAAAGCAATCATGAAATTCATATGGAATAATAAAAGATCCAGAATAGCAAAAGAAATTCTAACCAGGATGTGTGAATCAGGTGGTATAGCGATACCAGATTTCAAACTAAATTTCAGAGCAATAGTAACAATGACAGCATGGTACTGGTACCAAAACAGGCGGGTGGACCAATGGTACAGAATGGAGGACACAGAGATTAATCCACAATGCTACAACAATCTTCTATTTGATAAAGGAGCTAAAAGCATGCAATGGAGGAAGGATAGCATCTTCAACAAATGGTGCTGGAAAAACTGGAAATCCATATGTAACAAAATGAAACTGAATCCCTTTCTCTTGCATGCACAAAAGTTCACTCAAAATGGATCAAGGGCCTTGATATCAAAACAGAGACATGGCGTCTGATAGAAGAAAAAGTTGGCTACGATCTACATACTGTGGGGTCGGGCTTCAAATTCCTCAATAGGACATCCATAGCACAAGAGTTAATAACAAGAGTTAATAACTAGAATCAACACATGGGACTTACTCAAAGCAAAAAGTTTTTTCTCAGCAAAAGAAACAATAAGAGAGGTAAATAGGGAGCCTAAATTCTGGGAACAAATCTTTACTCCTCACACTTCAGATAGAGCCCTAATATCCAGAGTATACAAAGAACTCAAAAAATTAAACAATAAGATAACAAATAACCCAATCAACAAATGGGCCGAGGACCCCAACAGACATCTCAGAGGAGGACATATAATCAACAAGTACATGAAAAAATGCTCACCATCTCCAGCAGTCAGAGAAAGGTGAATCAAAACCACCCTAAGATACCATCTCACTCCAGTAAGATTGGCAGCCATTATGAAGTCAAACAACAAGTGTTGGTGAGAATGTGGGGAAACAGGTACACTTGTACATTGCTGGTGAGACTGCAAATTGGTGCATCCAATTTGGAAAGCAGTATGGAGATTTCTTGGAAAGCTGGGAATGAAACCACCATTTGACCCAGCTATTCCCCTTCTCGGTCAATTCCCTAAAGACCTAAAAAGAGCATGCTGCAGGGACACTGCTACATCGATGTACATAGCAGCACAATTCACAATAGCAAGACTGTGGAACCAACCTATATGCCCTTCAATAGATGAATGGATTAAAAATGCGGCATTTATACAGAATGTAGTATTACTCTGCATTAAAAAATGACAAAATCATAGAATTTGCAGGGAAATGGATGGCACTAGAGCGGATTATGCTAAGTGAAGCTACCCAATCCCTTCAAAACAAATGCCAAATGTCTTCTTTGATATAAGTAGATTAACTAAGAACAGAATAGGTATGAAGAGGATGAGAAGAAGATTAACATTAAAACAGGGATGAGAGGTGGGAGGGAAAGGGAGAGAGAAGGGATATTGCATGGAAATGGAAGGAGACCCTCAGGGTTATACAAAATTACATACAAGAAGAAAGGAAAAAATAATACAAGGGGGAGAAATTTATTACTGTAGAGGGGGTAGAGAGAGAAGAGGGGAGGAGAGGGGAGGGGAGGGGGGATAGTAGAGGATAGGTTAGGCAGCAGAATACAACAGACACTAGTATGGCAATATGTGAATCAATGCATGTGTAACTGATGTGATTCTGCAATCTGTAAACGGAGTAAAAATGGGAGTTCATAACCCACTTGAATCAAAGTGACAAATATGATGTATCAAGAACTATGTAATGTTTTGAACAAGCATAAATAAAAATTAAAAAAAAAAAGAAAACTAACTTCGGTGAGTGATGCACGCGAATCCTAATATTTTTACAGTAACTGACCCAGTTTAACATCAATGCAAGTAGATTCCAATGGTACATGATGTGTACTTTGACGTTCATTTTTATTCAACACTGGTACATACTATTTCCTCAGTTTATGCACATCACAGGATATATATTTCATCGACAATTTAGCAAATTTATAGGCATTTGTTTCACTTTCAATCACTTCCTGCTTCAGAACACATGGATTCTTCCATATTTCTTGACTGGTAATTTCATGAGACTTCTTTCCAAACACATTATTTTCGACTTCCATAATCACTTTTTAAGCAAAACTCACACACACTTCATGATAAACAATAACCCTAAGATGACAATTAGATATATAACTGGTTGGAATTATTGATTGTATGTCAATATATGATTTCTTATATATTTTCAGATAACAATTCAATCCATTATTTAAAGTGGAACCAGTTATATTATTTATTTACAGTATGTTCTATTCATGCATTATCTCTATATTCATAGACACAGGGTACACCACTTTGTACCCCCAATACTAATTTATATGTCTTAAAATATTGCTCACAGAAATGGTGGAAAAAATACTCATGTCACATGATCTACATATATATTTTATCACAATAATTTTCTGGGCACAAAATGCAAAGGTCACACTTATGATTGCACCAAATCCTAAATGGAAGTTGAATATGGATTACTAAAAACATCCATTTCCAGTTTGCATAATGCTTTCAAATGTCATTTCTATTGGTGACTACATATTTGTTTCTTCCTAAAATTATGTATTCAATCTCGATCCTGTTGAAAATGTGTAAACCTATCATTCACTTTACAATTGCCTGATTTTGTAATGTCTCTATTGATATCTTCTTTCCTATATTTTCCGCAGTTCATCATTGTGACTGACTCTTCGCATGTGCTGACATTTACATTCACTGTGTAAATGAAACCGTATTGCTAAAGAACATTTGATCCAAATTTTATACTCACTCTTCTTCCTAAACCTACCGACTCTCTTCCTAATCCTACCGACTATCCAAATTTGAGTGGATGTTCTCTTCTACAATCAATCTTCCAAGGTACAAGGTCCTATGCCATTGATTATCAATTTATCTGAGACAAACGTGCAGAACATAATTAAAAGCTAAGTATCCCAATAAAGGGCCTCATTCTCTTCTGGGCTACAAATCTTACCTAGATTTCTGTTTTTATACTTATATTTCACCTCTATAGTTTTATAAATATCGCAGGTTCCCAATACCATTATTCATCAATCAGAATGATTCCGAACCCAAATTGAACATGTTATTAACCCTAACCATACACTGTTCCCTCAATCTAACTTTACAAAAGAGAAGGGACAGGGTTCGTCTTGCAATACAGCAATGTAGGGGATCTGCCACCTACTGAGAACCTCAAAGGTCCATGCATATTTGATCCCTGGAGAAGATGTAGGCAGCTATGAAAGACCTGAAAGACCAAAACAACCTGGCAAACAACCTGGTCAGGATGAAGGGTTGTGTCTGAGTAAGCCTCTCTCTTCTTAATGTAGAGAAGATGGACCAAATGAGGCCTATGAGGAGAGCTGTTCCGCAAACTGGTGCGGCCAATTTGGAAAGTAGTATGGAGATTCCTGGGAAAGCTTGGAATGGAACCACAATTTGACCCAGCTATTGCCCTTCTTGGACTATTTCCTGAAGAACTTAAAATAGTGTAACTCTGGGATACTGCCACATCGATGTTCTTAGCAGTACAATTCACAATTGCTGCACTGTGGACCCAACTTAGATGCCCTTCAATACATGAATGGATAACAAATGTGGCATTTATACACCATGGAGTATTACGCAGCACTAAAATATGACAAAATCATGGAATTTTCAGGGAAATGGATGGTAATAGAGCAGATTATGCTTAGTGAAACTAGCCAATCCCTAAAAAACAAATACCAAATGTCTTCTTGGATATAATGAGAGCAACTAAGAACAGAGCAGGGAGGAAGAGCAGGAAGAAAAGATTTACATTAACAGAGACATGAGGTGGGAGGGAAAGGGAGAGAAAAGGGAAATTGCATGGTAATGAAGGGAGACCCTCATTGTTATACAAAATTACACATAACAGGTTGTGAAGGGAATGGGAAAATAAACAAGGAGAGAAATTAATTACAGTAGATGGGGTAGAGAGAGAAGATGGGAGGGGGAAAGAGGGGGGATCATAGAGTATAGGAAAGGTAGCAGAATACAACATTAACTAATAGGGCATTATGTAAAAATGTGGATATGTAACCAATGTGATTCTGCAATCTTTATTTGGGGTAAAAATGGGAGTTCATAACCCACTTGAATCTAATGTATGAAATATGATATGTCAAGAGCTTTGTAACGTTTTGAACAACCAAAAAAAGAAAAAAAGTAGCAATATATATGCCAATCGAAATTCATCATGAAATATATATAATCCACAGATGCAAAAATATTCATTTTACTGAACATGGATTTATGTATAATGTTATTGAACTAGGAAGCTCACCCATAGGTTGAATTTTCAGTTTGAACAGCGTTTAGGAGTAGTGATCTCTTCTCACAATTTGTATCTGCCAATTCAGCCACCTCACAAGTATGTACGTGTGATACCAGGTAGGATTCTCTATGTGCATATAAAAATACATGTGCTACAGAGAAAGGGAGACAGGATTCCCATTTTTGTTAACTTTAAAAACACATGTAGAATTATTTCAACAAAAAATTGACTAGATTTATAGCTCCTATACTATATAATGCAAAAGGCAATTCCAACTACACACCATGCCTCCTCTGAACGGCTTGTATTTCTATTCTGCTTGGGTTATGTTTCACCATCATATTAGGATTATTAGTCAGAGTCTAGTAGGGTATGGGTTAGTGCCAGGAATTCAGTATTTCAAATGGAAAATTGGAAAATGAATCCAATGTGTATGCAAATATGTGATATACAATAATCTTCCCACTCTCATCCAGAACAATGCTTTGACATTACCTTTGCCCCAAGTAAGACACAATTAGAGGAGAAGAGTTAGACATTCTGTGAATACTTATCTGGAATGGAAAATGCTCAGGAGTTCACAACCTTGGAGGTGGTAGAGGAGTTTCCAAAAGGAAGGGACAGGGGTGATCACTCAACCTGATCTTTCATTAATATTGGGAGCCATCTTGCCACAAAGCCATGGAAAGATAATTTTTGCTTTACTATAAATTACTGCAAATTCTGAACCTGCTTGGAATGCCTGCCCATGCCTTGAACTCACCCATGCCTGTCTTACTGACCAGATCACAGCCCTCTCTGAAACCTTACTGAAACCTCATAAATATTGGCCTTCCCTGGCCAGACAACGACCCTCTCTGAGGCTCTAATGGTCCTCATAATTTCTGATGCTGGGGCCAGCAAATAAAAAATGTAAACTACAATTAGTGTGATGCTTGTCAAAGTTCTGTTTTCTGATACTCCCTTTTTGTGTAACTTTTTGGGCTATAAAGCTGGGGTGTAGGAAAGGTGGGGATGCTGTCTTTTTCCAGCCGTTTTGAGAAGGAGAGTCAGCCTAGCCGGTTGAACTAATAAGCTTGCCTTAATTTGATTTTAATTGGAGTCAGTGGTATTTTCTTGCATCCTGGTCTAACATTTTGGAGTTCCCCAGCAAGATGACGTTACCAGATCATAAGACCAGACTGCTGGAAATTCTGACGCTGGCCTTTCCTCCAGGGCTCAGGGCTGGAGAGCCAAGTTCCAAAGCCTTGGAGTGAGCATTTGGTCCAGGGAGCACTGCAGTGAACCATCGCACTAAAACTATTAGCAAGCACCTGGTGGAGGAGGCCTCCATAGGTAGGTGGTGCCTTTATAACATCTGATATCCGGTTAAGGGAGATGTCTTCTGATGACAGAGAGGTGGCCTGGGGAGGCTCACATGTACTCCTGTCCAGGACAGTAACAAGAATTGTTCTGTCCTCTGTTCTGTTCTCTATGGAATTTCTCTGAAAGGGTAGAAAGGTGCAGCCGGGCACGCAGGAGCTCCTACCCCGGAGCTTCAGCAAGACATTTCATTGCTCCTCTGTTTTTCTGTATCTTCACCAGGTTTCTGTTTCTTTGTGTTTTGTTCTGTGTTCTATATGTTTTCTTGTTTGTTTGTTTTTGTGCATTTTGTTGTGTGATTTCTGTGGTAAAAACTTAAAGATATTGGATGTAAAAAGGGGTAATAAAGCAAGTAAGCCTTACACCCTTTGGACTGTGTTCTAAAAAACTGTGTTGAAGTTTATCCCCCTTTGTTAAGCAGGATGAGAGAAGCCCCTAGCTGGCAGCCTGGAACTCACCCACTGCAGAGGGCAATGCCTGCTGGCCACCAAAGAACAGAGTATCTCCCAGGTTAACAATGGAAACTCCTTTAAAACCCCTTGTTGCTCCAGTTCAAGAGAGTCACAACCTTTGGGCAGAGTCCCCTGTGTCTCTGCTTTGTTAGCAAAGCAGTAAACCTCCCTTTTTATTTTTCTCAAACCCTGTCCTCATTATTAAATAGGTATTAATTCGCTTCAAGGTCAGAAACCGAAATTTAAGTTACAAATTTTGATAACCCCCCGACCCTGGAACTTTTTGAGAGCTGACTACTGAAATGTTAGGAGATGGAGCGAGATTGGGGTGGAACCAAACCAGAGGAGCTAATCCTATAAGTAAAAGGAGGGACTGAGGGACTCCCAGGATCTACCAAAGCCCTGTTGCTTCAGGGAATTCCTTCCTTCGTTCCCTGCACTGTAAGGATTATGCCACCTCTGTCTTCTTAAAAAAAAAGAAAAAGAAAAAGGAGACACTAAATGCAGTAAAGTCACCATGGAAACCCTTGATATTACATTTCAGGTTGCCGTCTGTGAAAACATCTGATCCCCTTGTGAGGACATCTATCCTGCCACTGGTGTAGGAGATTTTTCTCTTATCTGCTCTGTTTTTAAGGCTTCTGTCTGTCAGCCATAGTCTGAAGCTCCTTTCTGTCTGTCTTGTGTCTTTGTTTCTGGCCCTTTAAGACATGTGCAATAATGTGCTGATATTATAAATTGTTTCTTGGGAATGATATTAGTTCAATGTGTGTCTAAATGATGGTGTTTTATTGTAACAATCTGGTATCTGGATGGGTTTTTGTAGCATTGCTCAATCTTGCAGTTAAAAGTCGGGTTTAGGTAATTGTTTAGTTTATGATTTCAGATAATTCATGCCAGATAACTTAAATGCTTAGGATGGAAAACTAAAGCACTCTACTTCCAAGTTGGCAAGTAACTTCCCAAACATTCAGTTTTATTTTTCACCAATTTTGAATTGGGTAGACTGAGAAAATATCACAGTGTGTACCAGTGCATTAATTTGGACAAGGATAGTAAATCATATTATGGTATCTGTTGACAAAACAAGATGTAAAGATATAAAATTTTGTGAATTTCATCTTAAAATTGTATCATAATTTTCAACATCTGAACCTCAAAATTATGGTTAAAATGCCTTAGGCCTGAGGTGTCTGCTCAGAATAGCAGTTTTACCCTGCTCCTTTCAGACCTCAGCAAGGACTTTTGTTGAAATGCAAATGAAAGAAGCCTGCAAGCTCAGTAGGAGACTGATCTGAGGCCTAAGGCAGGAAAAAAGGTAAATTGTATGGTATTTACTAATTACTGGCCATTCATTTTTTCTAGGACTCTTATTTTTTTCCTTAGATTCTGTATTCTTTTTTTGAGCTCATGATTTTGATCCTACAGACCTAGGTTAATGTTTTTCTGATCAGCTCTATCTTTGACCAACAGTGGAGTTTTTGAAACATTGCAATGGAGATTTCAACTGCAAAAAGCTACAAGGCCTTTACTATTATTATGTGTGCACACTTTTGTTAGTGTTGTATGTCTATATATACATATATCCCTATATCATATATATGTTATACAAATTAACACATATAAGGAGCACTCATAAAAAAAGCACTCATATAAACAAATTTTAAAACGTGGATCCAAAGATCTTAAATTCTCATGATTTAATTGGTGCAATTTAAATTGGATAAACAGATAAAAATAAATGTCTTTAAATTTAACCTTACAAGTTTTTCTAGGTGTTCAAAAATCTAATAAAATATTAATGCCGACAAAAGGTCTAATATGCCTTGGTTCTAGAACTTTTTCTTCAACAAAAAATGGTACACTGTTCAATACATTTGTCTAATATTTTGATAAATAAGTAAAGTAAATTTGATATGGGATTACTCATTCATGAGTACTTTTGTTAGATATCTGATTGATTTACTAAGGTCTGTATAAGTTTGTCCTAAAATCTGTATAAGATTGTAAAAATCAGTCAGGTGTTAAAGAGACAAAAATTTCTCAAAACATAATTTTACCCATAACATTGTGGTTATTAAGTTTTATTTTTCTAGAGCAAGCAACCATAAAAATTAAACAACTGATTAAATAAGAACTGTTATTTTAGAGCACTGTACTGCCATTTCTTTAAAAGCTAAATTTGGTTAATGTAGAAACATCAATACAATTGTGATGCTATTAATGTGCTCATATCTTCCAGGTATACAAGTCTGTAAGGTAGAAACTTTAAAAGAGCATTATATCAAGGTGGTGTTCTGAAGTTGTATGGTAAAATATATATATATATATATATGATTTATTTACCTGTTGTCAATAAGATATGTAAACTTTTATGTTACTTTTTATATTGGGGAACAATTTAAATGTATTTTAAGTTATTGAGAGCCTAATCTATGTAAAGGTTAAAAACTTTCAGCCTTTTTTTAATTCATGTTTTAAAAGCTATATCATACGGTGTTAGCTAATGTTCATGTGACCTCAAATAATTTATGTAAACTTTGTAAAATGATATTTAAAAAACAAAGATTAGCTTTAGAATTAAAACACTTAAGATTAATAAAGAGCCCTGCCTTACCTGAGATAAGGCTCTGTGTCCCATCTTATTATGTGAGAATGACTGCGAAAGCAGTAGGTCAGATGTTATTTCATTTAAAGTTATTTTCAAAAGTTTTTTTTTTCCTGTCAACATTACTAGCATCTCAAACAGAGGATATAATGTATAACTCAGCCAAAAATTTTAGGGTAGCTATTACACAAACTAAGTTTGTTTACTGTTGTTAATTTTATTTTGTAATTTCCTTATGGGTGATATAAAGATTCCCTGTTAGTGTTTTACAGCAGTGTTGCTTTAAGAACACAACATTGGTTAATTTAAGATAATTAGCCATCACCTACAAGACAGACAGAATAATACAGATCCCAAATAATAAAAAGATAAATAATTTTAAATTATAGACATTAAAGCCCAGTATTCTTTATATAAGTCTGTTAAAATTTATTTGATGGATGTTTAAGATTAGGATTTAAAATTAAAGTTATATGAAAAGGGACAAGAAAACCAATATTTGGCTCTTGCCCTCTGAGTCAGTCTGTATCCAGGGAACAGCGGACTTCTCTAAAGAGCTTTGCAACTCTGAACGGCATAACCTCCTGATCAGGGAGATTAATGAGACCACTGGAGAACAGAAAGCCAATCAGTGCATTTGCTAAGAAGAGGAGAGTCATCAGAGAAGGGAAACATCCCTGATGCTTCCGAGGGAAGCCACATGGTCAAGCAAGACCTGGACCCACCTAGCACAAATGGCACTAGCAGAACTGAGAAGCTGCTCTCAAGTTTCCCCAGGAATGACTCCCATAAAATCTCAGCTGACTGTTCAGAAGAGATAGAAACAAAAGTCAGTTTGACTGCTTCATCTTAAACACTTAGAAAAGACAGTTAAAAACAAATTACAGCCATTTCTGGGCATTTTATATAATAATAGTAATAATAATATTTTAAGGTATACACTTTATGTTAGCCTCCCAAAATAAGTAAGACTGGAGGCTACAAAGAAGGATTCTCAGACAGGAATGCCTGATAACTATAAAAAGAGGATATCAAGATTATCTGCCAGTGGCAGAAGTTTTTAGTTGAAGGCCTACAGATATTCTTAACCTAAACACATAGGCTTGGTATTTGTTAGTATGATTATCCAGCAATGAGTAAGAGAATTAAAGGTTTCTCTATTAGACACAGAGGTCATACTAGTAAAAATATTTTGCAAGATCAGATGACATTAAATTATTAAACTGAATCTTATGGGGAGGGACAAATGTAACACTAAAAGTTAAATATTAAGTTGACAGTCCTGATAACTGGGGATATTAAAGACTGGTGAGGGAACTTCTATACAGTGACATGTTCCAGCTGCTGCAACATTTATTAAGTACTCATGTTTTTTTGTTTCTCTCATAGAAGAACCCATTCCCAGATGACTTTACTACCTGTTCTTCCCCATCCAGACTTCAAACCTAACTGACTTCTAAAAGGCGACTAATGTCCCTCAGGCGGTGCCCCCTCACGTCACCCTCTCTCAGCTCAGAAGAAGTCTAAATGAGTGACGCCTCTCTTCTTACAACAATGGAGACAAAAATAAATAGAATATCAATATAAGTAATTAATTAAGTCAGGTAAAATCAGGGAGACCTGTTTTTGGGTGAGTTCAAAAAATCGGGAGACTATCACCTGAGGGATTAAAATTCCCACAGTGCTCTTCCTACCCAATCAAATATATGAAAAAAACACATTAGAAAAGGGGGGAATGATTGACCCAACCTGATCTTTTATTAAAATTGGCAGCCATCTTGCCACAAAGCCGTGAAAAGATAATTTTGGCTTAACTATAAATTGCAGCAAGATCTGAACCTGCTTGGAAAGCCTGCCCGTGCCTTGAACTCACCCATGCCTGGCTCTCTGACCAGATAACAGCCCTCTCTGAAACTTTGTTGACACCTCATAAATATTGGCCTTCCTTGGCCAGACGACACTCTCTGAGGCTCTAATGGTCCTCATAAATTCTGATGTTGGGGCCAGCAAACAAAAATGTAAAATACCATTAGTGTGATGCTTGTCAGAATTCTGTTATTTTTAACCCCACTTTTGTGTAACTTTCTGGGCTATAAAGCTGGGCTGCTCTCCTGTTCCCAACGTTTTGGGAGGGAGAGGCAGCCAGGGTGGTGGAAATAATAAGCTTGCTTTAATCTGATTTTAATTGGAGACAGTGGTCTTTTCTTGCAACCTGGTCTAAAAGGTAAACACTACACAAACCTGGAGCTCTGCCGGACTAAAGACTTCTTGAGAAACTGCCTTTGACGATGGGCACTCGACATATATGTTGTTGTCAGAAGCTTTAGCTTCCATTCAAATGAGACCATCAAAGCTGGGTCTACATCTATGAGACCTGGAGGATATTGTTTCAATTTTTCCAAAGAACATGAGGAAGCAGTGCTGACTTCTCTCTGTAGGTAAACTGTGGCCACTGAAAGCTAAGTGTCTCCGCATGTGGACTGTGAAGCCATTTGGTCATCCTCCACTTTTCATGGTGTTTCTTTCTACTGCACTGGGAGTTTGGTATTTGCCTCATGAAATACAATGACTTCAACTGGTACACAGTGATGTAGGGAGTCCTGTCACGTGTGGTGTGTCAGGGTCTGCAGGAGAATGCACCAACCAGGCTTCTATCCCACATAGCTTGACCCTTTGACCATAACAACCTGATTCTGAATATTGCCCTGAAACGTCTCCATATAACAAAATGCCTTTTATGGAGAGGTTTCAGACATATAAGTGATTCCTGTCTGTAACATGTCAGCCACAAGTCATTTGGAAGTCAATGGCAGAATCACATGTCCCGACCACAGATGTTTTATCACACAGCTGCACACAACAGCTTTTGGCCCACTACTCAGCAGGCCCCAACATACTGGCATCTCTGTTCTACACCATTTTCATAAAACCCAGTCAATCAAGGCACTGTCTGGTACACTCAGGATCAGCAACTGTACATCCAAAGGTTCTCCAGTGGCAGGTGGCCATGGGAAGTTCAAAAATTTCATGGTATTTATCTAGCCATTTTCAAAGACGAAGTTGGAGAAACTGTGGGTTTCAATTCATTAAGGAACCATTAAATTTAGAGGAAGCACATTTCAATGAATAATCTAGAGAACTCTCACAGGCAAGGGTTCCCAAAGACTGGCCAAAAGGTCACATGAAGCCAGCCCCATTGAGGTCTACAATGTAAGGTCCATGTGTGTTTTGACTCGCAACTATGGCTTCCAAGTCTTTCAGAAAAAAAATCATGTGATATCCTGGCTGAGATTCCCAGTGCTCTGTGGAAAGCCACTCTGGGCTTAGATCTCGGTGTCCAAGGGCGACTCTCATGTGTGGCCTCCTAAAATCCCAACACAATTCATGGCGATACTTCTCTGAAGTCAGTTCCATAACGCATTCTCTAAGAGGAATCACACCAGAGTTCAAGCCCAGGTGGACCCAGGCATCTCTTACAACCACCACACAAATGACCACAATTAAAACTAAAACACTCCCACATGCTCCTCATCTTCTTCCACATAGACACTCATCATAAACTCTGGCTGGAGGTTTCCATGAAGGGCACAGCCCAATACACTGTTCAAAATAAGCACCCTTGCCCCTCATTTGCCTAAAGTCAGGGTGGCCTGGACACCCTTGCTGTGAACCAAGAGTGATCAAATAGGCCTGCCCTATATCTGATCTGCTTCTCCAATTTGAGGCCTAATGACTGTCTGGTATAGATTCTTTATGTGAATTGGTATCATAGAAAACCCAAGCCCCTATCGGCTAGGCTCTGCAGGGATTTGAAGAAATGATTTGACCCAAATGATCCCTATTCTCACTTGATTTAGCTCAGGAAGCTTACAGAGGAAAGTGAGAGACTTCATCCACAATGACTGCTCTTTTGGCCATTTTGGTTTTGGATGCACACTTGGAAACTTTCTTTAGATCCATCAGGTGCTGAGAATCTAAGCCACTGCCACCCCACCGGGCCAAGTGGCTGTTTCAGACACATCCTTTTCGAAAGCAATTAAGCAAAGAGCCACAGGTGATGCCCATTCATTTCCATTTGAAAACTGTTTTCTTCAGGCTTCACAAAAGGGTGGCCTGAGGCAAAGACCTTCCTGACATTAAGGGTAATAGAATCATAAGTAAGAAAATGGCCCAAAGCAGGATTTCTCCACTGAGACATTACTGGTCACACTGATATCGGAGTTTTCTGAGATGCTCGCATTCCCTTCAGCTATCCAGTACATGGTCATGTAACAGAGCTTGGACGTGGTACATATCTTGGAAACAAAACCATGAGGATACTCTGGAGAGTGGCCAGTATTCAGGAAGAAAAGAGGAACTTAGGAAGATAGTAGCTGTTCACCATCCATTAGGCAAGCCGCACTCCATTTTTAAATTGGGTGGGAAGAATGCTGGGAAGCTTTATACTAGACAGGACACAACCATTGATGCATTCGCATTTCAAATGTCTACAACCACGGATACAGTGGGATACACAGACATAGAAACACTCGTGTTGTCAAACGACTTTCTAGAAACTTTCCAGTCCAAACCTACAAACCGCCATTCCTACCTATTCTCAGAACATGAGACAAAACCACAAACTCACACCGACACCCACAACGGCACCTCCTTCCCCCAAGTATGGCTGTGACTATCCTGAGTGTCCTCTGACTGGTGAGCCATAATATGTTCCCACGAAATGGCCTGTCCAATCTCAGATCTGGTCTTCTTTTCAAACTTTTAGAAGTTGTCAGGAGCCATGGTTGAGCCACTACCTGCTTTCTCAGAAAAAGCCACTCTTCAGAGCTCTCCTGAAATTTGGCCATCATCACATAAGTAGGTACCAAGAAACACTGACTCTGTCATTGGTAAATTCAAACAATTGAGACCACTGGGACTGAAACTAAGACTTGCTCTGGGTGCATGGCTTCCTGGATCCCAAGTTCAGAAAGTTCCATCACCAAGGAAGTGTGGTAGGTCACTTCCTTCAGGAACTGAATGAGGTCACTGTGATGGAAAACCACTTTGTTCTAACAGTTGCTTCCAAAGGTCCCATGAGATGGAGGCTGCCCCTACTTCCTGTGACACTTTCACAAGTTAGAATGGTATATCAACCATAGGCATCTGGGAACAGCTCTGTACACAGGCCTGGTTTGGTCCATTTAATCTACATTAAGAAGAGAGAGGCTGATTCAGACACATTCCTTCATTCTGACCAGGATGTTTGACATGGAAGTTGACATGGATTTGACTTTTGCTCTCTCAGGTCCTTCATAGGTAAAAAGGTCGGTCAAAAGTCCGAGGAAAAGACCACCAAGAGACTGTCTCATGCCACAGCAAAAGGTTTATTGGGCGTCCAGCATGCTGCGGCTCAGAGCTAACTTCAGAGGAGCAAAGAACAAAGAGCCCCAAAAACAACTTGAGCAGAGTTTATTTACATTCTTTAGAGAGGGCAGGGACTTTGCATACATCATAGCCTCCTTTAGCAAATCAACATACCACGGGAAAATCAAATAACAACCCAAAAACATGATTAGCACATTCATTGGCAGGAAGAGGTCGGACAGGGGGTGATTGGTTAGCCCTGAGAAGGGGTATACGTTTAAACTGATTGGTTGAAGCCCTGAGATGTATACGTGATGAGCTGCACGGTTTCTGGGAAGGGGTTGTTTAGCAACTAGGTGGTCAGGGAAGATTTCAACACACATCTAATTGGCAGTTCCGGGAATTGTCTTAACTGCCACAGGAATTTCAGGTTCTGAGTGCAGCTTGGAAACTTTACAAAACCTGGTTCTTTATGTTTCAATTTTAATTTCTTTTATTCTTTCATTTCCCACTCCTTTTTCTTACTACATTTAATCTTAAAAGTAATGAATCATAATTATTGCGGGGTCTCACACTCTATTTCTGCCAGTGGAGCGTATTTCTGTCTGATTACCATGAGTTTTTCCTGCCCAATTTGAGCCTGGAGAAACGAAACTATGCGGTTAAGCAAACAAGGTCCCAAAGTTAGCAACACCATAAGGATGATCAGGGGTCAAGCTAAGCCTGATAGGAGTGTAGTTAACCAGGGGGACTGGGTAAACCATGACTCAAACCACCCTTGTTGAATCTCCCTTTCTCTCTGGCGCTCTTCAAGGCATTTTCTCAATTTACTCATGGATTCTTTTACAACTCCAGTATGGTCAGCATAAAAACAACATTCTTCTCTCAGTGCAGCACAGAGGCCCCACTCCCTCATGAAGAGGAGGTCTAATCCTCGCCTGTCCTGTAAAACAACTTCAGAGAGAGAGTTTAAGGATTCCTACAGCACTGTAATGGAGGTCTCTAATGTCTTCCAGTCTTGATCTATTGCTGTTTCTAATCAGGCCATTTGTTGTGACCCATGGATCATAGCAGCTGTTCCTGTACCCACTCCTGCAGCAGCTCCTATCCTCAATAGGATGGCTATAGTAAGGGACACTGGATTCCAGCAAAATCAGGTTGTTTGTCCCCCTAGTAGACCTTAAAATGATTCTGCATCATAATAAACCACCCTGGGGAGTATCTGCACCATTAAACAATAATTTACAAAGCTGTCAAATACATGGGTTGAAATGCAAGGAGTTCTGACTGTGTGGAGTTCAGTACAATTAAGGTTCCTTTAATTAGTTCCCAGGGGCAGGAGTCAGCTGTACTCTGGACTGGGGAAGTAGGCAAAGATGGAAACTGGGAAGTATGAGATGGTTGAGGGGTTCTGGTAGATCTAGGCATGGGAGGTTTTGGAGGCTTAATTCCTGGCTTGAGGGGATTGGGCCCTATTGCTGTGGGATTTTCTTCCTTTTTAAGCAGGATGGTGAACCAGTGACCAAAGTCATAACGAGGGCCATAAATATAGAATCGCATTTCCCATGTATTTCCCATAGACCATGTTGTTCTGAGGTAGCCCCTTTTTTTGGAAGTGAAAGTTATATTGAGGGGGTAACATAGACTATTCTTTCCTCAGCGAGTTTTTGACACAACTTGGCTAGCGGCACATTTCTTGGGATCAATCCAGGTGTCATTTTTTCCTACCTGAATGATACTGTCTGCGGAGTTTGGGTTCAACCATGTAGCTCCCGTTTGTTCACAACCCCAAGATCTTAAATAAAAGTCACTGGGTCCTCCACAGGTTTGGGCCTGTTTGCGACTTCAGAAATCAGCTGGGCACACATAAAAATCAAGACTGGCTAGTTTACACCTGAGCTGGGGAAGATGATATCCATAATTCATGGGGTAAGGTGGTCTATGTTGCCCTGGTTTGGGTTTGAGTGGGATCTGTGTGAAGTCCTCTATGTCAGGGAGATCCCAATCAGAGAGGCCTATGTCAAGCTGACAAATGTCCAGGTAGAGAGATGGCCACCAAGTCCATAAGAGGGCTGTATGTGAAATAGACCACACTACTTGCCCAGTAGGATTTATAGCTGCCATTGTTGCTGAACAGGCTGATGGTGATTAGGACTGCTGGTGGTCAGGGGAAGAATCCATAGCCTTACCCACACGACGGACACGCAACTTGAGAGGGTTACCAGTCTGTTCCAGTTTCCAGCCGGAGGCTGGACAGGGCGCAGGCTTGAGATGGGTGGCATGGATCCAGGAAGTGATTCCATCCACTTTCACCACTGTAAGTGTTATAAGCAGCACCTGGTATTGTCCTTTCCAGCGGCGTTCCAGGGATGATACCTGATGCCGTCTCACGTAGACGAAGACTCCCACTTGATATCGATGTGGGGTTCCCTCGTCTCCAGGCTGATAAGCACTGGCCAACTGTTTCCACAGGTATCGCTGGGTGCTGTGTTTGTTCAAGGGCTTTAAGTCTGTCAAGCAAGGGGGTGTGAAAGGAATCATTAAGTCTCAGAGTTGGGGTTAGGTCCCTTACTAAAGGAGGGGCACCATAGAGAATTTCATAAGTGGTGAGTTTACACAAAGAGGCAGAGGGTGTACTTTTTGCACGAAACAGTGCTTAAGGTAGGAGCATAGTCCAATTTTTTTATGCAGGTCTCCAAGCTTAATTTCTTTAAATTCTCTTTGATGGTTCTAATCATTTTTTCTACCTGTCCTGAGCTCTGGCATCTATAAGCATAATGTAACTTCCAATTAATCTTCAGGGTCCTGGTGAATCCCTGACTTACCTGGGCAACAAATGCCGGTCCATTATTGGACCCTATTACCTTAGGCAGGCCAAACCTTGGAAAAATGTCTTCTAGAATCTTTTTGAGCACCGTCTGAGCCGTTTCTTTCTTCATGGGGAAGTCTTCAACCAATCCTGAAAGAGTATCTACAAAGACTAGGGGATATTTAAGTCCATACCTTCCTGGCTTAATTTCAGGAAAAGTCCACTTCCCAAAATTGTCCTGGTCTGGTTCCTCGTAAGCGCTTCCCTGCAGGAAGCTTGGATGGGTAAGCATTAACTAATTGGCAGACTTGACAAGCTCTAGTCACCTTCTAAGCTATTTCTTTCCTCTGTAAGTCAGTCAATAAAAAATCCTTTCTTCGGTCCTTTAAGTGTGCCTATAACTTCTTTGAGCTTAAGTGGGTGAGCTAGTGTACGTCTTTGACATAAAGGTGGGCTTTTTGAAATTGTAAACTTGGCTCTGTAGGGTCCCAGAGTTCTGCATCTGTCTCCTCAGATGATAAGTTGCCTGAATGTTCCAGTGTGGACAAGTCTCCTGAATGTTGATCCCCCTGGTGTGGAAAAAGTTAACAGAGTCACTCCGTTTAGGGCTGCCAATTAAGCTTCCTCATCTGCCCTTCTGTTTTTAACTGCAACGAGGTCGTTTCCCTTCTGGTGCCCTGGACAGTGCACTATAGCTAGTTCCTTAGTGCCCTTCACTGCTGAGAGAAGGTGGAGAATCTCAACTTTGTTCTTTATTTTTTTCCCAGTGGAGGTTAATAGCCCCCTTTGCTGGTAAATAGCCCTGTGCACATTAGCATTGCCAAATGCATAGTGGCTATCAGTGTATATGGTGGCCCTTTTGCCTGTTGCTAGTTCCAATGCTTTCGTAAGGGCAATCAGTTCTGCCATTTGGACTGATGTCTCTTCTGGGAGACCAGAGGATCAGATGACATTAGTTTTGCTAACTACTGCTGCTCCAGCCCACCACATACCATCTTGGAGGAAGCTGCTCTCTTTCGTAAACCATACGACTTCAGGGTGAGGCAGTGGCTGGATCCTTCAAGTCTCGTCCTATACTGGTTTCCTCTGCCAGTATGTGTTGACACTCATGAGCGACAGGTCCTGATGATTCTTCTGGCAGCCAGGTTGAGTGGAGCAGAAGGTCCAAGAGTTATTCTGTCTTTGCTAATCCAGAGGCTCTGGTAGTAGTTTATTCTGGAGTTTGATAGCCACCTATCTGGAGGTTGACAGATGATGCTCTCCAGGGCATGGGGGGCTATAATGGATAGCTTCTGTCCCAACGTTCATTAATGAGCATCTTTTATTAGAAGCGCTGCCGCTGCTATAGCTCTTAAGCAACGGGGCCACCCAGTAGCCACTGGGTCCAGTTTTTTTGATAAGAATGCTACCGGCCTTTTCCAAAGTCCCAAAGTCTAAGTGAACACTCCCCATGCTATTCCTTTCTTTTTCTCGATGTAGAGAGTGAAGGGTTTATCTATATCTGGGAGTGCTAAGGCCGGAGCAGATAGCAGCACCTTTTTTTGACATTATCAAAAGCTTGTTGGTGCTCAGGGGTCCATTGGAATTGGGCATTCCACTTTATCAGCGGGTATAAAGGGGCAGCCAGAGAGGCGAACCCAGGAATCCATCACCTGCAAAATCCAGCAGTCCCAAGAAACTCTCTGAGTTGTCTCTTATTAGATGGGGGTGGTATCTGCACGATGGTTTGTTTTCTGTTCTCAGTTAGCCATCATTTGCCACCCCTAAGAGAATAACCCAGGAAGATTACTTCTTGCTGACAAATTTGGGCCTTTTGGCAGAAGCCCTATATCCAAGCCGAGCAAGCTCGGATAATAGTGCTTGGGTCCCAGACTCATAGTTTTCCTTGGTGTCCGCTGCAAGTAGCAGATCATCCACATATTGGAGTAGTGTGACTTCGGGGTGTGCAGTTCTGAAGTCGTTTATGTCCCTGTGGAGGGCTTCATCAAAGAGAGTGGGGGGGGGGGTTTCAACCCCTGTGGGAGTCTAGTCCAGGTTACTTGGCCAGATGTTCCAGTTTCTGGGTCTATCCACTCGAAAGCAAACAGCAACTGACTGTCCTTATGTAGGGGCAAGCAGAAGTAAGCATCTTTTAAGTCCAGCACAGTGTAGCATTCCCGGTCCAGATTCAGAGTGCTAAGCAAATTATATGGATTGGGTACTGTGGGGTGAATGTCCTGCACTCTGTTGTTGATCTCTCTTAGGTCTTGAACAGGACTGTAGTCCCTAGTTACTGGCTTTCTTACTGGTAGCAGGGGGGTATTCCAGGCTGATTGACAGGGCCTTAGGACCCCAAGGGCCAATTATTTCTGAATATGGTGACTTATCCCATCCTTAGCTTCTTTGCTTAGAGGATATTGTTTAACACTGATTGCAGAGGCAGAGGCTTTTAATTCTACTACTATTGGAGGTTGTTTTATGGCTAGACCTAACCCAGCAGTTTCTGCCCAGGCATTAGGATAATCTTTTATCCATTTCTGTTGTAGTTTGCCTCTTTGATCAGTTCTAGGGGGCACGAAGTGTTGATGTTCATCTTCTATGGACATAGTCAATTCTGTGACTATGGGAGTTTTTACTGAAGGTTTTAGAACATCCACTTGGGGACCATCAGGGTTAAAGGTTACTCTAGCCCCGAGTTTTCTAAACAGATCACTGTGCATCAATGGGGCTGGGCATTCTTGGATTACTAGGAAAGAGTGGTGGACTTTACATTTTCCTACTTCCATAATCCTCTTAGTTGTCCAAGCCCGATAAGTAGTGCCATTAGCCCCTTGAACTAGGGACCATTTATTTCATATGGGGCCCAGTGAAGCCTTAAAGGCTGAGTATGCTGCTCCTGTATCCACTTCAAAGTTCACTGGAGGCCCCTCCACTTCAAATGTTACCCTGAGCTCGGGGAGGGGATCCGAGTCCTGACATTCCTAGTCCTCTTCTAGAGTCAGCATGGCGGGCTGCCGTGGCTTCTTCTTTTTGGGGCACTCTTTGACTCAGTGTCCTTTTTCTCTACAGTAGGCACATTGATCTGAGGCCAGGGAAAGCCTTTGGCGTGGGCCCAAGTATCCCTTTCTGACTCCCTGCTTTTTAATTTCTGGCGTATTTGCTGCTGTGAAGAAAATCTTAGCCAATGCTTTTGTCTGCCTTTTGCTCCTTTCATCCTTTTTTTCTTCCCTTTCCTTCTCTCTCCTCTGTTCCGTGTCCTCCTCAGTTTCTCTCTTATAATATACTTATATACTTATAATATATACTTATAATATATATCTTATAATATACTTTCTCAGCTTCTCTGTCTAAATCTCTTAAGGTCGTATTTTGTAACCCATCTAGACATTGTAACTTTCTCTTAATATCTTGGGCAGCCTGCTCAATAAAGGCCATTGTAACAAATGCCTTTTGGTCATCTGCCTGAGGATCAAAAGGAGTATATTTTCTATATGCTTCCATAATTCTCTCCAGAAACATAGAGGGAGACTCATTAGGCCCTTGGATAATCTCTCTTACCTTTGCTAAATTGGTCGGCTATCTGGCGGCCACTCTGAGACCCACTATTAGAGCCCAGCGATAAGTGGACAGATGCTTCCTACCTTCAAAGGTGTTGGGGTTCCAGTTGGGTCGGTTCATGGGCCCATAGGGATGGAGAGAGAGCATCACAGGGGCTTCTGAGTTTTCTATTATCCATTGCCGGTGGGTTCTTTTAGGTTGCCCATCTTCCTCCAGGGGAGGAGGGGTTGCTGCTGCTGTGGGGAAGTCCCCTGGAGGGCTTGGGTCTGGCCCAATTGCCTCTAGCAGTGGAGAGGCTGAGTCAGCGGTGGGAGGATCATCAGGAACTGTGTTGGGGGTTGGGGAGGGAGAGTAGACAATAAGGAGGGGGTGGAGTGTCCAGTCTTGTGACTCAGGGAGAATGGAAGGAAGAGGGAGAGGAGCGGAAAGTTTGAATGATAGGAATGTGGGGGAAGGAGTATATGGCTGTTGATGTGGGTGGCCACGTGGCCCTGGCTGAAGGACAATATCTCTGAATTTTCGGATTAGAGGAAAGTGGAAGGATTCTTCTGGGGCCATCTGAATTCGAGGATGGGCCATTCTGAAGCACAGAGAGTCTGCCAGGTACGGTGTTTTACTGAAAAAGAAAGATTCTGGGTCCTTGAGCGGACATCAGTCCAATGATCAAGGGTCAGGGACAGAGAAGAGGAAGTGCTTTGTCCCATAATGGGAGTTACTCAAACAGGGACATTGAAGACACAAACACAACACAAAGACAAACAGTAAACGTTTAACATGAGTCCAAGACAAAGATTTGAACTGAGTAACTGGAAAATATTGATGGGTTAGACAATAAAAACAGACAGTAAACTCAACATGAGTTCAGAACAATGACCAAAACTGAGTTACCGGCAAAACCTGATGGGCTGGCAAATCAAATCCTGAAGCAAAACATAACCGAGTTGAGGAAACTACTATTCCTTGAATTCCCTAGTCCTCCGGAGTGTCCCTCAGGGACGTGATCTTGGCTCTGTGACACGTCTGTCACACCATAGGAGAGAGCTAATGCTCTTCACCAACAGCCACTTTGCCACGCCCTAGCCTGAAACCCGAAACCAGAAAGAGGCACCTTACTTACCCCGAGAGGACTCCCTTGAGGTCTTCCATTCACCGCTCCCGGATATCTCACCTGGGGCCTCCAGATGAAAAGGTGCTGCGAACATCAAAGGAAAAGACAACAAAGAGGATTTCTCATGCATCAGCAAAGGGTTTATTGGGGGTCCAGAATGCTAGGCCTCAGAGCTCCCTTCAGAGGAGCAAAGAACAAAGAGCCCCGAGAACAACTTGAGCAGAGTTTATATACATTCTTTAGAGAGCTCAGGGACTTTACATACATCATAGCCTCCTTTAGGAAATCATCATGTACCACGGGAAAATGAAATAACAACTCTAAAACATGATTAGCACATTCATTGGCGGGAAAAGTTGGGGCAGGGGGTGATTGGTCAGCCCTCAGAAGGGGTATACATTTAAACTGATTGGTTGAAGCCCTGAGATGTATACGTGGTGAGATGCACGGCTTCTGGGAAGGGGTTGTTAAGTAACTAGGTGGTCAGGGAAGATTTCAACACACATCTAATGGGCAGTTCCAGGAATTGTCTTAACTGCCACAGGAATTTCAGGTTCTGAGTGCAACTTGGAAACTTAACAAAACCTGGTTCATTACATTTCGATTTCAATTTCTTTTATTCTTTCAGAACCTTACAGTGGAAGGTGAGAGACTTCATTCACAATGACTGCTCTTTTGGCTATATTGGTTTTGGATGCACACATGGGATCATTTTTTTGATCCGTCTGTTGCTGATAATCTAAGCCACAGCCTCACACAGGGCCAAGAGCCTGATTAAGACACATCTCTTTCCAAAGCAATTACTTCTCTGAGGTCAGTTTCAGAACTCAGTCTCTGAGGAGAATCACACCAGTGTTCAAAACCAGGTGGACCCAGTCATCTCTTCCAACTGCCACACAAATTACCACAATTAAAACCAAATCACTCTCACATGGCACTCAACTTCTTACATATATACACTCATTATACCCTTTGGCTAGAGGTTTTCATGAATGGCGCAGCCCAAGAGAGTGTCCAAAATAAGCTCCCTTGCCCCTCATTTGCCTAACCTCAGGGTGGCCTGAACACCCTTCCTGTGAACTAGGATTGATCACATAGTTCTTCCTTTAATACTGCTCTGCTTCTCCAATTTGAGGCCTACTGACTGTCAGGTTTAGATTCCTTATGTGATTTGGAGTAATTAGGAAACCAAAGCAACTTTGCAGCGCTTGAAAGAACTTATTTGACCCAAATGATCCCTATTCTCACTTGGTGGAAGTCAGGAAACTTACAGAGGAAGGCGAGAGACTTCATCCACAATGACTGATCTTTTTGCCATTTTGGTTTTGGATGCACACATTGCATCTTTCTTTAGATCCATCAGGAGCTGATAATCTAAGCCACAGCCTCACACAGAGCCACAAGGCTGATTCAGACACATACTTTTCCAAAGCAGTTAAGCAAAGAGCCACAGGTGATGCCCATTCACTTCCATTTGAAAACTTTTTTCTTCAAAATTCACAAAGGGGTGGCCTGAGGCAAAGACCTTCCTGACTTCAGGGTAACAGAACAATAAGTCAGCAAATCCCAATGCAGGGTTTCTCCACTGAGACTTTACTAGTCACAATGATATCTGAGTTTTGTGAGATGCTTGCAATTCCCTTCAGCTATCCAGTACATGGCCATGTCACAGAGCTTGGATGTGGTACATATCTTGGACAAAAAAACATGAGCCTATTCTGGAGAGTGGCCAGAATTCAGGAAGAAAACAGGAACTTAGGAAGATAGTAGGTGTTGCCCATCGAAAAGCAACCAACAGTCCTTTCCTAAAATGGGCAGGATGAATTCTGGGAAGCTTTCTACTAGACAGGATACATCCATTGATCTATTCTGCTTTCTAATATGTACAACCAAGGACACAGTGGGATACACAGACACAGACACAGTCGCCTTGTCAAAGGACTTTCTAGAAACAGTCCACTCTAAACCAAACAAACCACCTTTCCTACCTATTCTCAGAACATGAGACAAAACCCCAAACTCACACCCACAATCAAAAAGTCACCTCCTTCCCCCATGTAAGTCTGTGACTATCCAGAGTGTCCTCTGACTGGTGGTCCATACTATGTTCCCCCAAAATGGCCTGTCCTGTCTCAGGTCTGGTCTTCTTGTCCATCTCTGTGAAGTTGTATGGAGCCTGTGCTGACCACTACCTGCTTTCTCATTAAAGGCCCATCTTCAGAGCTCTACTTGCATTTTGTCATCCTCAAACCATTAGGTACCAAGAGAGACAGACTCTCTCCTTGGTAAATCCAAACAAGTAAGTCCACTGGGAATGGGACTGGGACTGGCTCTGTGTGCCTGGCTTCCTGGATCCCAAGTTCAGAGAGTTACATCACCAAAGAAGTGAGGTAGGTCAATTCCAACAGGAAGGGAATGAGGTCACTGCCTTGGCAACCACTTTGTCCTAACACTTGTTTCCAAGGGTCCCTTGAGATGGAGGCTGCCCCTACTTCCTGTGACACTTTCAGAAGTTAGAATGGTATATCAACCGTAGACACCAAGGAGAAGCTCTCCACACAGGGTTGGTTTGGTCCATCTTCTTTATATCAGTAGGAGAGAGGCTGATTCAGACACATCACTTCATCCTGAACAGGTGGTTTGGCATGGAAGATGACTTTTGCTCTCTCAGGTCCTTCATAGCTGCTACATCTTCTCTAGGGATCATTTCTCATCAAACTTTGAGGTTCTCAGCAGGTGAAAGATCCCCTACATTCCTGTATTGTAAGACCAACTCTGTCCCTGCTCTTTTGTGAAGTTAGATTGAGGGAACAGTGTATGGTTAGGGTTAATAACATATTCTATTTGGGTTAGGAAACATTCTGCGGGGTGAATAATGGCATTGGGAACCTGCGATATTCACAAGAATATATAGGTGAAATATAAGTATGAAACCTGAAATCTAGGTACGATTTGAAGCCCTGAAGGGCAATGGGCCCTTTAGTGAGATACTTTGCTTTGAATTATGTTCTGAACAGATATCTCAGATAAATCGATGTGCAATGGCAAAGGACCTTGTACCTTGGATGATTAAATGTCCTAGAGAACATCCAGTCAAAAAGGAATAGTTGGCAGGATTAGGAAGGTTGTCAGTAGGTTTAGAAAAAAGAGTGAATATAGGATTTGAACGAAAGTTTCATTAGCAATAGGGTTTTGGGTAGAGAGTGAACATAAATATGAGCACATATGAAGAGTCAGTCACAATGATGAACTGGGGAAAATATGTAGGAAAGCAGATATCAATAGAGACATTAGGAAATCAGGCAAAGTATAATGTAATAGGGTTAGACATTTTCAACATGGTTGAGGTTGAATATATAATCTTAGGAAGAAAGAAATATGTTGCCTCCAATAGGATTGACATTTGAGAGCATTAGGCAACCTGGACATGGTTGCTTTTAGTAATCAATGCTCACTTTCCATTTTGCTTTGGTGAAAGGTTAATAGGCACTTGTCACTTCCTGTTTTTCTGTATGCTTAACAAACCACTGTTGAAATCTTGAGAACTGTTTGCTAATTTTGTTCCCAGGATGTGCTGTCCCCAACTGCCAAACTGCAGAATATACTCCTTCACCCGGGTGCACGCAAACCGCACACTCGCCCTGACCCATCAATAAATTTCCCATTCTGCCCTCTCCAAGAAAAGTATATAAGCTCTGTTAAAGCTGTTCTCAGGGCTCTCTGCTCTATTCAAGTGAGCTCTGAGCCCCAGCATGCTGGACCCCCAATAACCTCTTTGCTGTGGCCGAGTGAAAATGCTATACTGTTCTGTACTTAAAAGATGCTTTCTTTTGCTTGCCTCTGCATAAAGATAGTCAGTTGCTGTTTGCTTTCGAGTAGGTAGACCCAGAAACCGGAACGTCTTGTCAACTAACTTGGACTAGACTTCCACAGGGGTTCAAAAACTCCCCCACTCTCTTTGATGAAGCCCTTCACAGACATCTCTACAACTTCAGAGCTACGCACCCCGAAGTCATTCTGCTTCAATATGTGGATGTCCAGCTACTGGCAGCCAACACCAAAGAAAACTGTGAGTCTGAGACCCAAGCACTATTATCTGAGCTTGCTCAACTTGGGTAGAGAGCTTTGGACAAAAAGGCCCAAATTTGCAAGCAAGAAGTAATCTTCCTGGGGTATTTCCTTAGGCGTGGTAAATGATGGCTCACTGAGCCCAGAAAACAAACCGTTGTGCAGATACCACCCCCATTTAACAGGAGACAACATAGAGAGATTCTTGGGACTGCTGGCTTTAGCAGGTTATGGACCTGGGTTTGTGTTCTTAGCTGCTCCTTTATACCCGCTGTTAAATGAGAATGCCCAATTCCAATGGACCCTTGAGCACCAGCAAGCTTTTGATAACATCTAAGAACACTGACACTGAACTCCTCAACTTCACTGAGCCCAGCCTGCAATTTCAGAAAGCCCTACACTACATTAAAAATGTACATCAACTCAATCAACTTGGTTCAAAAAAACTGCCGGCATTACTGTAGGATCAAGAACAGAGTTTTAGACTAATTCACTCACAGTGAAAGGAAATAATTGAATGGGTAACAAAAGCCTGTCAGTTCTGTCAATTGGTTAATGCTTACCCTTCCAAGCTTCCTGCAGGAAAGCACCTATGAGGAACCAGACCAGGACAATTCTGGGAAGTGGACGTTACTGAAATTAAGCCAGCAAGGTATGGACTTAAATATCTCCTAGTCTTTGTAGATACATTTTCAGGATGGATTGAAGCCTTTCCCACCAAAAAAAAAAAAAGAAAAGAAAAGAAAACCGGCACAAATTGTGGTCAAGAAGATCCTGAAAGATATTTATCAAAGACACGTCCTTCCTAATTTAATATGGTCTGATAATTGAACAGCCTTCATGGGCCAGGTAAATCAGGGGTTAGCCAGGACCCTGGGGATTAATTGGAAGTTACATTGTGCTTATAGACCCCAGAGCTCAGGACACTTAAAAAAAATAAATAGAACCATTAAAGAGACCTTAACAAAATTAAGCTTAGAGACCGGCATAAAAGATTAGACTATGATTCTGCCTTATGCACTGTTTCATGCAAGAAATACTCCCTTTCTTTCTTTGTGTAACCTCACCCCCTATGAAATTCTCTATGGGGCCCTTCCTACACTAAGAGACCTAACCCCGACTCTAAGACCTAAGGATCCCTTCCACACACCCTTGCTTGACATACTTAAATCTCTTGTAAGAACTCAGCTATACCTGTGGAAACAGCTGGCCACTGCCTTCCAACCTGGGGACGAGGGGAATCCACATTGATATCAAGAAAGAGACTTCCTCTACATAAGATGACATCAGGTGTCATCCCTGGAACCCCGCTGGAAAGGACCATTCCAGGTGCTACTTATAACACCTACAGCAGTAAAAGTAGAGGGAATCACTTCCTGGATCCATGCCTCTCATCTCAAGCCTGTGCCATGTCCAGACTCTGGCTGAAAACTGGAAAAGACTGTTAACCCTTTCAAATTGCATATTCGCCACGTGGGTAAGGCTATAGACTCTCTCCTTGGCCACCCGTAGTCCTAACGCTCATCAGTCGCTTCAGCAGCGATGGCTGATCACAAATACTGCTAGACAAGAAGTATGGTCTATCTTGCATACAGCCCCCTTAGGGACCTGGTGGCCATCTCTCCACCCAGACATTTGTCAGCTGGCTATAGGTCTTTCCTATTAGGATATCCCTGATGAAGAGGATCTCACTAAAATTCCATTAAATCCTTTCCGTACCATAGATAATGGAAACAAACATTATGGTTGTAGGGACAGGCAAGCCAGATGCAGGTTGGCTAGCCTATATTAGTATGTTTGCCCGGCAGACTATCAAAGCCACAAACCGCCACGGCTGTGTGGGGGAAAAGCCGACTTCTTCTGTAAGTCATGGGGATTTGAGCATACAGGGGCTGCCTGGTGGAACCCAAAATCCTCATCAAATTCAGTACACAGCATTGGCCATATTACCACTTAGAAAACCCAAACTGATGGCCAACAGAGGAGTCTCTAGATCCTCAAATTCTGCATGACCTTTTTAACTTCTGCAAGTGCTCAAAAGGGTGAAAGGAAATTCCCCTATGTGAAGGCCTTTTTCCTCTTTCGCTCACATCCTGAACTATGCTTCTCCAATAGTTCCTCAAACTCAGCCTTCTGCTCCAGACTCTCTGCTGTCAGTCCCACCTCAGCAAACCTGATTTCTCTTCTCCAATTACTAGATCAAAAACCGAAACCTCCGCCGGTTCTCAGAGCATTGCCCTCTTGCTGAGGTAGCAGGTACTGAGGTACCCATCCATCCACTCACTTCTCTCTTTTCTTGTCAGTGCCCACACCGGGTCCCACCAGGTCCTCTTACCACTTAACCCAAAGCTCAAACCAGCTTAGGAGAGCCCTCAGACCCCTATCGAAGATGTAATGAAAATGGCCTTTAAAGTTGCTTTGTCATCACTGAAAACAGGTTACTAAGAATTTAAAGTCCCTCACAGGCTTTTTGGGATACTCACTTCCGTCTTCCTTTCTGCTCTACCGATTCTACTGCTCAATTTATGTTGCTAGGAAAATCCCAAACCCCTTTCCCATTATTCCTTTACATCTCTCCTTCCTTATTCTCAGATCCACGGAGCTGCTCTCACCCCCCGCCTTCCCCGTCTTCCCCCTCTGTACCAGGCCCACAGAAAAATCTTCACTGAACTTCTCCAGAAGTCTTCACCATGGCTGACTTTAGGACTTTCAGCAAAAGAGTCTCTATAAATGAGTTCAGTGTAGATTAACTTCCTCTTTTTCTGTTGCCCTTTTCTACTTGGCTACTGGCTGGAAAAATCAGCACTCCTAAGCTAGACACCCCCTTAATAGTTTTTCACAGAATATGTTAACAAGGCCTCTGGCCTTGAGCTGGGGCTTCACAGAGATGGCTATATTTCTAAGATAAAAATTTCCAAACTGGGCTCCATGGTAACAGTTGGCAGGGGGATAAAAGAAAAGGAAAAAAAAGCTCTCTGCCTCCCAGGTGTCCTTGAAAAGTTAACTTGCCCACAATAAAGGAAAAAACAGAAAAAAATGCTTCTTTTTGTGAATTTCTGCAGACTGTGAACTTCTGAGTCCCTTCTCTTTCATGTTGGGTACAAAATTCTGAAACTACCTAAACTTGGGGTTCAGGATGTTAATTGATTACAACAGAAGCAATGCCCTCTGAATCCGGTTGCAACCAAATAGGACTGTTTCCCTGTCTTTGGTGCTATCTTAAGTGCCATGCCTTGTCCGTCCCTACAACAGTATAATTCTATATACTTAAACATTGTTCATGTTTTCATGAAATGGTCAACAGATGTGATTAATTGTGTAATGGTGAAGATGTCTCCCAGATTGCTCTATAATGACCCAGGTTCATTTGAAGTTCAAACACGGGGGCATACAACCGGGTTCCACTGGGAACATATATCCCTCACTTTAGCCATCATATTAGGAATTGGAGTTGCGGCAGTGGTAGTCACAGGAACCACTGCTCTGCTCCATGGTACACAACAAATGACCCAAATAGAAGCAGCAAGAGACCAAAACTTAAAGATAATAGAAACCTCCATCACAGCTTTGCAGGAATCTTTTACATGTCTCTCTGAAGTTGTTTTACACTCCAGTTGAGAGTTGGACCTCCTCTTCATGAGAGAAGGGGGCCTTTGTGCTGCATTGATGTAAGAATGTTGTTTTGATGCCGACCATACTGAGGTTGTAAAAAAAACCTTTGAGTAAAATAAAAGGATGCCTTGAAAAGCGTCAACGAGAGAGAGAGGCCCAAAAAGGGTGGTTTGAGTCTTGGTTCACACAGTCCCCCTGCTTATCTACGCTTTTATCAACCCTGCCCTGTCCAATAATAATCCTCATATTATTGCTAACTATAAAACCCTGTTTGCTCAACCATGTAATTTCTTTTCTCCAAGCTCAAATTGGATAAGTTAAACTTATGGTAATACCCCACTAGCAGACATAGAATGTGACACGTCCCAATAATCACTTTTATGATTAAAAGTAGCAAGAAGAAGAAGTGGGGAATGAAAGGTTAATAAAAAAGGTACTTGTAACTTCCTGTTTTTCTGTATGCTTAACAAAACACTGTTGAAATATTGAGAACTGTTTGTAATCTTGTTCCCAGATTGTGCTGTCCCCAACTGCCAAATTGCAGAATGTATTCCCTCACCCAGTTTCACACTAACCACCCACTCGCTCTGACCCATCAATAAATTTCCATCCCTGCCCTCTCCAAGGAAAGTATATAAGCTCTGCTTAAGCTGTTCTCAGGGCTCTCTGCTCTATTCATGTGAGCTCTGAGCCCCAGCTTGCTGGACCCCCAATTAACCCCTTGCTGTTGCATGAGACACTATCTTGGTGATCTCTTCCACCGACGCTTGCAGGAACATTACTTGGATGTTTGAATGTAGAAGAGAAAATCCAGTCATAAACGGATAGTCGGTAAGATTAAGAAGATAGTCGGTAGGTTTAGGAAGAAGAGTGAGTATAGGATTTGGAAAACAATATCTTTAGCAATAGGGGTTCGGTTAGAGAGTGAATGTAAATGTCAGCACATGTGAACAGTCACAATAATGAAGTGGGAAAAATATGTAGGAAAGCAGATATCAATAAAGACATTACGAAATCAGGCAAAGTATAAAGTGCGTGACACGATTAGACATTTTCAACAGAATTGAGTTAGAATATATAATCTTAAGAAGAAACAAATATGTAGTCACCAATAGTATTGTCATTTGAGAGAATTAGGCAACTTTGACATGGATGTTTTTTGTAATCTATGCTCACTTTCCATTTAGGCTTTGGTACAATCAAAAGTGTGACCTTTACATTTGTCTCCAGAATACTACTGTGATAAAATGTATATGTAGATGTGGTGACATGAGTGTTTCTTCCACCATTTCTGGGAGCAATATTTTGAAGACATATAAATGGGTATTGGGGGTACAAAGAGGTGTACACTGTGTCATTGAATATACAGATAATGCATGAATAGACCATAAGTGAATAAATAATATAACTGGTTCCACATTAAATAACGGATTGAATAGATATCTGAAAATATATAAGAAATCTTATATTGATATACAATCATTCATTCCAACCAATGATACATCTAATATTAATATTAGGGTTACGGTTTATCATGAAGATATGTTAGTTTTGCTACAAAAGTGATTATGGAAATCGAAAATAATGTGTTTGGAAAGAGTCAGTCATAATGCTGGCAATATGTAAACAAGGCCTCTGGCCTTGAGCTGGGGCTTCACAGAGATGGCTACATTTCTAAGATAAAGAAGTTACCAACTGGGCTCCATGGTAACATCTGGCTGAGAGAAAAAAAAAGAGAAAAAAATAGCTCTGCCTCTGCCCCATTCCCGGTATCCTTAAAATGTTAACTTGCCCAGAACAGAGAAAAAAAAAAAAAAACAGAAACAAAAACTGCTTTTTATAAACTTCTGCAGATTGTGAACTTCTGAGCCCCTCCCATCCATGTTGGGTACAAAATTCTGAAACAATTTAAACTTGGGGTGCAGGGGATTAAATGATTACAACAGAAGCAATGCCCTCTAAATCCGGTTGCAACCAAATAGGACTGTTTCCGTGTCTTCGGTGCTATCTTAGTTGCCTTACCTTGCCTTGTCCATCCCTTTTCTCATGAAAAGACCAGTCGAGAAACATGGAGGAATGCATGTGCTCTGAAGCAGGAAATGATTGATAGTGAAACAAATGCCTATTAATTTTCTAACTTGTGGATGAAATATATATCCTATGATGTGCATAAATTGAAGAAATAGTAATCTACCAGTGTTGAATAAAAATGAACGTCAAAATACACATTATGTCCGATTGGAATCTACTTGCATTGATGTTAAACTGGGTCAGGTACTGTAGAAATATTAGGATTTGTGTGCACCATTCACTCAAGTTACTTTTCAGAATAGGAAAGAATTATGTTTTTATGGTTAATGAATATTTCTAAGAATAATCTTTGGAAAGTTGATTATAAATTTACGTATATGAATATGAATGAATTTCGTGAGTGTAAAATAAGACACATATTTCATATTTTGAAAAATCTGGAGAGTGTATATATATATATATATATATATATATGTGTGTGTGTGTGTGTGTGTGTGTGTGTGTGTGTGTGTGTGACTAAAGTCACGGTGGCCTGGACACCCTTCTTGTGAACCAGGAGTGATCAAATAAGTCTGCCATTAATACTTTTCCACTTCTCCAATTTGAGGCTTTCTGACTTTGGCGTTTAGATTCTTTATGTGAAATGGAGTCAAGAAAAAACCGAAGCACTTATGGATTTGCCTCTGCATGGTTTTGAAGAATTCATTTGACCCAAAGGATCCCTATTCCCCTTGATGGAGGTCAGGAACTTTACAGAGAAAGGCGAGAGACTTCATCTACAATGACTGCGAATTTTTGCCATTTTGATTTTGTATGCACACATGGGATCTTTCTTTACATCCATCAGGTGTTGGTAATCTAAGCCACAGCCTCACACAGGGCCAAGAGACTGATTCAGACACATCCCTTTCCAAAGCAGTTAAGCAAAGAGCCACAGGTGATGCCCACTCATTTCCATTTGAAAACTGGTTTCTTCAGGCTTCAGAAAGGGGTGGCGTGAGGCAAAGCCCTTCCTGACATTCAGGGCAAAAGAACAATAGGTAAGCAAAAGGCCCATAGCAGGGTTCCTCCACTGAGACTTTACTGGTCACACTGATATCTGAGTTTTCTGAGATGCTCGCCATTCCCTTCAGCTATCCAGTACATGGCCATATCACAGAGCTTGGAGGTGGTAAATATCTTGGACACAAAACCATGAGCCTATTCTTGAGTGTAGCCAGAATTCAGGAAGAAAATGGGAACTTAGGAAGTTTGTAGGTGTTGCCCTTCGATAATGCAAGCCACAATCCATTCATAAATTGGGCAGGATTGATGCTGGGAAGCTTTCTACTAGACAGGACACATCCATTGATGCATTCTCTTTTCTAATGTCTACAAAAACAGACACATTGGGATACACAGACATAGAAACACTTGCCTTGTCAAACGACTTACTAGAAACAGTTCACTCCAAACCAAACAAACCGCCTTTCTTACCTTTTCTCAGAACATGAGATAAAACCACAAACACACAACAAAAACCACAAAGGCAACACCTTCCCCCAAGTAGGTCTGTGACTATTCGGAGTGTACTCTCACTGGTGAGCCTTACTATGTACCTCCAAAATGGCCTGTCCTGTCTCAGATCTGGTCTCTTTGGCCAACTCTGTGAAATTGTCAGGAGCCCGTGGTGAGCCACTACTTGCTTTCTCTGGAAAGGCCAGTCTTCAAAGCTTTCCTGGCATTTGGCCATCTTCACATCAATAGATACCAAGAAAGACTGACTCTGTCCTTACAAAATCCAAACAAATGAGCCCACTGGGACTGGGACTAGGACTGGCTCTGGGTGCCTGGAATCCTGGATCGCAAGTTCAGAGAGTTCCATCACCAAGGAATAGAGATGAGGTCACTTCCTTCAGGAACTGAATGAGGTCACTGCCTTTGCAACCACTTTTTTCTAACAGTTGCTTCCAAGGGTCCCATGAGATAGATGCTGCCCCTATTTCCCGTGACCCTCTCACCAGTTAGAATACTATATCACCATAGGCACCCGTGAACAGCTCTGCACACAGGCCTGGATTGGTCCATCTTCTGTACATTAGGAACAGAGACACTCAGTCAGACACAACCCCTCTCCAGACAGGGTTGTTTTCCATGGAAGATGACTTTTGCTCTCTCAGGTCCTTAATAGCTGCCTACATCTTCTCCAGGGATTATTTCTGCATGGACCTTTGAGGTTTTCAGCAGGTGGTATATCCCCTACATTCCTATATTGTAAGACCAACACTTTCTCTGCTCTTTTATAAAGTTAGAATGAGGGAATAGTATATGGTTTGGGTTAATTACATGTTCGATTTGGGTTAGGAATCATTTTGCTGGATGAATAATGGTATTGGAAATCTGTGATATTTATAAAAATATAGAGGTGAAATATATGTATGAAAACAGAAATCTAAGTAATATTTGAAGCCCAGAAAAGGATTGGTCCCTTGATTGGGAGACTTAGCTTTGAATTATGTCCTGCACAGATGTCTCAGATAAATCAATACACAATGGCATCGGACCTTGTACCTTGAATGATTGAATGTCGAAGAGAACATCCATTCAAAAAAGGATAGTCAGTAGGATTTGGGAGATAGTTGGTAGATTCAGAAAGAAGAGTGAGTATAGGATTTGGACCAAAAGTTATTTAGCAATTGGGTTTCAGGTAGAGAGGGAATGTAAATGTCAGCACAAATGAACAGTCAAAATGATGAACTGGGAATTTATGAAGGAAAGCCGATATCAATAGAGACATTAGGATATCAGGCAAAGTAAAGTGAGTGATAGGATTAGACATTTTCAACAGGGTTGAGTTTGAATATATAATCTTAGAAAGAAACAAATATGTAGTCAACAATTGGATTGACATTTGAGAGAATTAGGCAACCTGGACATGGATGTTTTTAGAAATCCATGCTCACTTTAAATTTAGACTTTGGTACAATCATAAGTGTGACCTTTGCTTTATTTTCCAGAATATTACTGTGATAAAATGTATATGTAGATCAGGTGACATGAGTATTTCTTCCACCATTTCTGGGAACAATATTTTGAAGACGTATAAATGAGTATTGGGGGTAGAAAGTGGTGTAGTATCTGTCTAAGAATATAGAGATAATGCAAGAATAGACTATACTGTGAATAAATAATATAATTGGTCCGCTTTAAATAATGGATTGAGTTGATATCTGAAAATATACAGAAAATCTAATGTTGATATAAAATCATTCATTCCAACCAGTTATACTTCTAATGGTAATATTAAGGTGATATTTCATCATGAAGAGTGTGTGAGTTATGCTTCAAAAGTGATTATGGAAATCGAAAATAATGTGTTTAGAAAGAAGTCTTGTTAAAAAACATGGAGGAATACATGTGTTCTGAAGAATGAAGTTATTGAAAGTGAAACAAATGCCAATAAATTTGCTAACTTGTGTATGAAATATATATCTTATGATGTGCATAAACTGAAGAAATAGTAATGTACAAGTGTTGACTAAAAATGAACATCAAAATACACATCACGTTCCATAATTATCTACTTGCATTGGTGTTAAACTGGGTCAGTTACTGTAGAAATATTAGGATTCGTATGCACCATTCACAGAAGTTAGTTTTTATTTCTAGGAAACAAATATGTATTTCAGGTGGATGAATATTTCTGAGAATAATCTTTTGAATATTTGATTATAAATCCACATACATGAATACGAATAAATTTAGGGAGTGTACATTGAGACCCATATATTTCATATTTTGAAAAACTTGGAGAGTGTACACACACACACACACAGACACACAGACATTAAAAAGTAGCAATATATATGGAAATCGAAATTCATCATGAAATGTATATCATCCACTGATCCAAAAATATTCATTATACTGAACATGATTTTATTTATCATGTTGTTCATCTACGAAGCTCACCCATAGGTTGAATTTTCAGTTCCAACTGTGTTTAGGTGGAGTGATCTCTTCTCCCAATTTGTATCTGCAAAGTCAGCCACCTCACAAGAATGTACATGTGATAACAGGTATGATTCAATATGTGCATATGAAATAACATGTGCTGAATTGGCTACAGAGAAAGGCAGAGAGGAATTCATCTATTTGTTAACTTTAAAAACACATGGAGAACTATTTCAACAAAATATTGACTAGATTTATAAGTCCTACCCTGTATAATGCAAAAGGCAAGTCCAGCAATACACTATGTCTCGTCTAAACTGCTTGTATTTCTATTCGGTTTGGGTTATTTTTCTCCATCATATTAGAATTAGTAGTCAGAGTCTAGTAGGGTATGCGTTAGTGTCATTCATTCAGCATTTTGAATTGAAAATAGGAAAATGAATCCAATGTGTATGTAAATATGTGCTTCACAAAAATCTTCCCACTCTAATCCAGAACAATGCCTTGACTTTACCTTCACTCCAAGTAAAATACAATTAGAGTGGACGAGTTAGAAAATCTGTGAATACATATCTGGAATGTAATATGCTCAAGAGTTCACAACCTTGAAGGTGGTAGAGGAGTTTCCAAAAGTAAGGGACAGGTAAATACTCCACAAAAATGGAGCTCTTCTGGACTAAAGACTTCTGGTGAAACTGCCTCTGAGTTTGGGCACTTGAAATATTTGTTGTTGTCAGGAGTTTTAGCTTTTTTTGTAGAGAGACCATCAAAGCTAGGTATGTATCTAAGTGACCTGGAGGACATGGTTTCTTATTTTCTAATGAACATGAGGCAGCAGTGCTGAATTCTCTCTTTGTAGGTAAACTGTGGCCACTGCGGGCAAACTCTTTCCGTGTGGACTGTAAAGCCATCTGGCCATCCTCCACTTGTCGATGTGTTTCTTGCTGCTGCAATGTGAGTTTGGTATTTGCTTCACAAAATACAAGTTAAACTGGGACACAGTGCTAAAGGGAGTTCTGTCACGTGTGGTGTGTCAGGTTCTGCATGATAATGAACCAACCAGGCTTCAATCCCACATAGCTTGCATCCTTAACCATAGCAATCTGATTCTGAACATTGCCCTGAAAACTCTCCACATAACAAGATGCCTTTACATAGAAGGGTCTGCTGGGTGCACCATGTCAGTCACAAGCCATTTGGAAGCCAATGGCAGATCCACATTGCCCCACCACAGATATTTTATCACACAACTGCACACGACTTTTCTAGGCCCATTTCACATCAGGCTCCAACTTACTGGCATCTCTGTTCTACACCATTTTCATGGTCATGGGAATTTCAAAAATTTCATGGTATTTATCTAGCCATTTTACAAGAATGATGTTGGAGGCACTGTGTGTTTAACTTCATTCAGGAACAATTAAATGGTGAGGAAGCTCATTTCAATGAAAGCTCTGGAGAAATCTCACAGACAAGGCTTCCAAAGAGTGGCCAAAATTTCACAGGAAGCCAGACCTATTGCTGTCTACAATGTGAGGTACATGTGTGTTTTGACTCTCAACTATGGCTGCCATGTCTTTCAGAATATAACCATGTGATATCCTGGATTAGATTCCCAGTGCTCTGTGAAAAGCAAACCTGGGCCTAGATCTCAGTTTCCAAGGGCGACTCTCATGCGTGACCAACTAAAATCCCAACATATTTCATGATAACACTTCTCTAAGTCAGCTCTAGAACTCAGTCTCTAAGGGGAATCACACCAGAGTTCAGCCCAGGTATACACAGTCATATCTTCCAACTACCACACAAATGACCACAATTAAAACCAAAACACTCCCACATGGTCCTCATTTTCTTCCATATATACACTCTCATACTACGCTCTGTCTGGAGGTTTCCATGAGTGGCGAAGTCCAAGACAGTGTCCAAAATAAGCTTTCTTGCCCTTCATTGCCTAAAGTCATGGTTGCCTGGACACCCTTCCTGTGAACCAGGTGTGATCAAATAGGCCTGCCCTTAATACACCTCTGCTTCTCCAATTTGAGGCCTACTGACTGTCAGGTATAGATATTTTTATGTGAATTGGAGTCATGAGAAAACCCAAGAACCTATGTGCTAGACTCTCCAGGGCTTTGAAGAACTCATTTGACACAAAGGATGCGTATTCTCACTTGATGGAGTTCAGTAGACTTACAAAGGAAGGCAAGAGACTTCATCCACAGGGACTGCTCTTTTGGCCATTTTGGGTATGGATTCACACACGGAATGATCCATCAGGTGATGAGAATCTAAGCCACAACCTCACACAGGTCCAAGAGGCTGATTCAGACACATTATCAGGATCAATCACTTGATTTTTTCCTCTGTCTAACTAGCTAGAGAGACCTTCTCTTTTAATTGAATTTTTATCTCTGTCTGACTAGCTCGAGAGACCTTCTCTTTTACTTGAATATTTCTACTATAACTATAATACAACCCAAGAAGATAAAATTATTACTCCATATACTATGAATCAAATTGATGATTTAGATAATTAGTTAAATTCTTGGGCAATAATCATGTGCAAATCTAATGTTTCATTTGATAACCACTTACCATCTAATCCTTTATTGTCTTTTTGGTCATCACATCATGTAATTTTTCCAAAAATGACAAGAAAAACACCTATTATAAATGCTACAAATATATTCACTGATGGGTCAAATAATGGTACAGCAGTAATATTTACACCTGATCAAACTTTTACATTTTTAGTACCCAAACAATTAGCTCAAAATGTAGAGCTTAATGCAGTATTACAAGCTTTTGTGATGCTTAAAGCATCTGTAATTAATTTATTTTCCGATAATCAGTATATAGTTAGTGCTATAGTATCACTTGAAGATGGTAGAAGGATTTCCCCTTCCTCTACTATTTTCTCTTTGCTTTCGACTATACAAAGTCTAATCTGGGACAGGAAAGATCCGTTTTTTATAGGATACTTCAGGACACATACAGGATTGCCTGGAGCCCTTAGTTTGGGCAATTTTTTAGCAGATAAAACAACACATGACATTCATACATATTTTCTATACACTAGAAGAAGCTACAAATTTTCATAAAAAGTTCCATGTCAATGCTAATACTTTACAAAAGCGTTTCAAAGTAACTAAGGAACAAGCTAGACAAATAATAAAACAATGTCAAAATTGTGTGACCTTTTTACCACAAGTTAATCTTGGAGTCAATCCTAGAGGATTGATACCTAACCATATTTGGCAGATGAACGTCACAAACTTGCCAGAATTTGGAAAATTAAAATATTTGCATGTTACAGTTGATACTTCTTCTGGATTTTTGATGGGCTCCATTCTTGCTGGAGAAAAAAACTAAAGATGTTATAGCTCATTGCTTACAAAATTTTGCCACTGTGGGCGTTCCAAAAGAGTTAAAAACAGATAATGCCCCTGCTTATACTTCTACTTCTTTTAAACAATTTTGCTCATCATTTGGCATTACTCATATAACAGGAATCCCATACAATCCACAGGGAGAAGGCATAGTTGAAAGAGCACATGAAACTATTAAAACGTACATATTAAAGCAAAAAGAACAAATTGGGAAGGGGTATATATTCCCCAAAGGTAAACTTAAAATAACCCTTTTACTCTAAACTTTTAAAATTTGGGTTCATCAGGGCTTAGTGCTGCAGAAAGGCATATATGTCCAAAAAATGTACATAAGCCCAAGGTACTTTGGAAGGATATTCTAACAGGACAATGGAAAGGTCCTGACCAAGTAATTGTCTGGAGTCTGGCGTCTGTTTTTGTGTTTCCACAGGGAGAACAGTAGCCAATTTGGATTCCAGAGAGATTAACTAAAGAGATTTCTACAGACCAAAAATAAGATGATTTGGCTCAAATCAATAAGAGCTGATATGCAGAACTCCAGTTTGGCTGTTCTTACATCTGTGACAGAACCAGAATGTTTTTTTCAAATCTATTTTATTATTCCCCTTTCTCATATCATGAAGTTTTATTTTGTTTTTTTTAGCTCATACAGAACTAGGTTAATGTTTTGCTGATCAGTTCTATTTTTGGACAATAGAGTTTTTAGACATTGCAATGGAGATTTCACCTGTAAAAAGTCATAAGGCCTTTAATATTATGTCATGTGTTGTATGTATTATATTATGTGTGCACTTGTGTTTTGTGTTATATGTTTGATTTCACATCTTTTCTGTGTTGACTATATTCTTTTCAAGTTGATATACTTTGTCTTCATTATCTGATGTTCTGACTTCTACTTGATCTAGTCTGTTTGTAATATTCTCATTAGCACTTTTAATCTGATTTACGGTTTCTTGCATTTCTATGATTACAACATGATTATTTTTTAACACCTCTATCTCCTGATAAAGCTCATTCTTTGCGGATTTAATTTGTGTGGTTAGTTCCTCTTCAAAATATACTTTCAATGCTTGGATTTGCTGTCTCATGTCTTCTCTAATATTCCGTTCCATCTGAATTAGGAATGCCTTGATTTCTTTCCCTGTCCATATTTCTGATTCTTCTAGGTCCTCCTGTATATTTAGATTGTCCTGCATTGTTTGTAACCCCTTTTTCCCTTGTTTTTTCATATTGTTCACATTGCTTTCCAGCTCTGTTTGACTGCTTTGTAACTGCTTTCTCCTATACATTTGTTTTGGCTTTGTATATCTCTGTTGTCTCTCTTTTGTGGTGGAAGATTATGCCTAAAAATTTTGGGCTTTGTTGTACTTTAAAGCTGATTCATTTAATTCATATAAGGCTTCTAGGTTCTGTATGCATATAATGATTTGCTGTTTGTTCTTAGGACTATATGTTTAGGTTGGGTGCTCTGGTGGTACAATGGTTAGTATGTCTCGGCTACTTTAGAAGATTGCTCCACTGAAGGTGGATACTACCAGGCAATTGGATCAGGGTGTTGGTAGTAGCTAGGTATTTAGGAGTCTTATAGACAGCCTCAAGACATTCACCTATTTGCATTTAGACAATTACACACAATGAAAGATGTAATGCTTGGAATGAGAGTTGGGGGGTAGGAGAATGAAGGTGCTCTTAAAAAGAAAAAAAGGATAGACGGAGAGATAGATTAGAGGGGAATGAAAAGAACAATAAAACTTGAAATGGGATAGAAAGAGAGAAGGAAAAGGGGGGAAAGGAACAGGGAGAGAAGAAGGAGAGAAAAAAATATCAACAACAGCAACAACAACAACAAAAAAATTAAAGTCTTAGAGATCCACCTTCTTCTCTTCCAGTAGGCGGAGCTGTGCCTTCCAAGCGGAGTGTCTGCTCTCTACCTGCCGAGAGCTATCCCTGTAGGGCGTCTTCTGGGGGTCTCTCAGACTTGTCAGTCCAGAGCCATTTCACTTCTCCAGCTCTTAACCCCCTTCCTCCTGTCAGCCTGCCAGCCAGGTCCTGTTCCCCAGAAGTGATTCTCCAGAGATCTAGTTACACTTGCAGCCCCACCGAGTGCCCCTTTTAAGCCTCAGTGCTGTGGTAAACTGGCGGATAAGACCTTAGGGGTCACCACTGGTGATATGGGGGCCTTGGGTTCTGGGCTCCCCTCTGCTTCCCTACGGACACGACCCCTGAGAAGTCAATGAAGTTTCCTGGCTGCTTGTATCAGTATGGGGAGTCACACACCTGCTAAAGTGGAATTTGCTGGGAAGGAATTTCACCGGCAGAACTCCGATGATGTCACCTCTCTGCTATGGTGGGCCCCAGGCTTCTTGCCGGATTGACCGAGGGGAGGGGTGGGACTGGTCCGGCCCAGTTCACCTCAGCTCCTGGCGCGTGGAGGCTTGGCTAAAGACTTCTTCCTGCCAAGCTGTGTCTCGGTGTCTAGCAGGACCCAGTCACTTTGGCTGCGGGCTGGTGGACGGATCTGCAGCTGTGCCCGCGGTGCGCAGACTGTGGCTGGTGAATCTCGAACTCCGCGTCTAGTGGCAGGGTCCCACTCGTCCGGGTCACACAGACGCTTCAAAAAAATTCTTGTAGCTCCCGGGCAGTCTCCCTTCAGTGGAATTTTGCTAGGAGAATCTCCGTTGGTAGAATCAAAGAGTTATCCTTGCGACTTTATGAACCCATCACTGGGAGTGCATTAAAAGCGCAGCCTCTCTGCCCGCCGCCATGTTGGATCCACCTTTTCTTTTCATTATATTTAATAATTCTCTCCTAGACAATGTAAATTGTTAAGAAAATTGTTTTCTTTTAGTGCCTTTTGGAATGTACATAATTCTTTCTTTAGGCATTGTTGCCAGAATTTCTATCTTCATCCCAGTGCATGTGAAGTCAAAGATAAAACCAATCTACAGCTTCTGCAATAGCCATCACTGAACTGCTTGCAGAACTTGCCTGGACTATGTATCACTTGTATGCATTGTGAACTCACCTGCCTGCATTGTGAACTATCTGTTGGTGCAGTGACGTGTGGTAGTGTTGGGGTATTTCTCTGATGATGTCATCGGTGGTACAATTTTTTCAAAAAGAGCCATAAATTGCCTTGGTGTATCTTCCTCCCTTCTGCTTGTCATGGTTGTTCAGCTAAAATTAGGGGGCCAACAGAGATGAGGCAAAGAGCCTCACCCGCCCGCTGGTACAAAGACCTCTCCACAGGTGTGGATGTATACTGGACCTGTAGTCAGTGACGGGTAAGATCCAATTACAATGGTACCAATCTAAGACAGGAGGCTGACACCTTGAGGTCAGCTCATTCGATAATGGGTAAGAATCATATGTACTATTGGACAACCTAAGGCAGGCATGGTCCCTAAGCCACATGCTTGTTGTTTAAACAGAGAGGGTTAGATGTTGAGAGCCACAGCCCAAGGGGCCAAAGCAAACTTTCAGACTGCCAGCTGATGGTTGGCTCACAGCGGCCCCAGCAACATCTAGCTGATTGGCTCCTCTGCGGTGATGCCCATTGGGCTGTTTCCCCACCCTTTCAAATTATGGAGCTGCTTTTTGGGGGGACTTTTTTGGCTCTGCTCAAACAACCCAGCCAATCGACCTCAAGAGCAGGAGGAGAGGGGAGGTTGAGAGCTTGTGGGAAGCCGGTGGTGGCAGTTGTGCTCTGAGTGTTTTTCCCGAGGAGCTATTTTTTGGCGTGTGTGGTTCTAAAAATAAAGTTAGCTTTTGACAAGTGGCTCCTGAATTGTGCCCAGCCAGACTGTGTCAATCCTAAATTGATGGAGCAAAATAACCAAAACAGAATAGAAATACAAGCAGTTCAGAGGAGGCATGGTGTATAGCTGGACTTACCTTTTGTATGATAAAGGGTAGGTGTTATAAATCAAGTCAATATTAAAATGAAGTAGTTCTCCATGTGTTTTAAAGATAACAAATCCGTGAATTCCTGTCGCCCTTTATCTGTATCCTATTCAGCACATGTATTTTTGTATGCACATATAGAATCCTACATGGTATCACATGTACACTTTTGTGAGGTGGCTGACTTGGCAGATACAAATTGTCAAAAGAGATCACTCCTCCTGAACGTTGTTGGAACTGAAAATTAAAACTACGGGTGAGCTTCCTAGTTGAACAAGATAATACATAAATCCATGTTCAGTAAAATGAATATTTTTGGATCTGTGAAAGATATATATTTCATAATAAATTTCGATTGGCATATATATCGCTACCTTTTAATGTCTGTCTGTGTGTGTGTGTGTGTGTGTGTGTGTGTGTGTGTGTGTGTGTGTATATATATATATATATATATATATATACACACTCTCCAGATTTTTCAGAATATAAAATATATGTGTCTTATTATACAATCCCTAAATGCATTCATATTCATGTATGTGGATTTATAATCAAATGTTCACAAAATTATTCTCAGAAATATTCATCCACCTCAAATACATATTGTTTCCTAGTACTGAAATCTAAATTCAGTGAATGGTGCATAGAAGTCCTAATTTTTCTACAGTATCTGACCCACTTTAACATCAATGCAAGTAGATTACTATGGTACATGATGTGTATTATGACATTCATTTTTATTCAACAATGTTACATGACTATTTCTTCAGTTTATGCACATCATAGGATATATATTTCATTCACAAGTTTTCAAATTTATAGGCATTTGTTTCACTTTCTATCACTTCCTGCTTCAGTACACATGTATTCCTCCATGTTTTTTGACTGGTCTTTTCATGAGACTACTTTTCATTTTAGATTTCAATAATCGCTTTTGAAGCAAACCTCACACACTCTTCATGACAAACCATAACCTTAATATTACCATTAGATCTATAAATGGTTGTAATGAATGTATGTATATCAATATAAAATTTCCTGTATATTTTCAGATATCAATTCAATCCATAATTTAAAGTTGGAACCAGTTATATTATTTATTCACAGTATGGTCAATTCATTCATTTTATCTATATTTGTAGACACAGGGTAGACCTATTTGTACACCCAATACTAATTTATACATCTTCAAAATATTGACCACAGAATTGGTGGAAGAAATACTCATGTCACCTGATCTACATATACACTTTATCACAGTAATATTCTGGACACAAAATGCAAAGTTCACACTTATGATTGTACCAAAACCTAAATGGAAAGTGAGCATGGATTACTAAAAACATCCAAGTCCAGATTGCCTAATGCTCTCAAATGTTAATCCTATTGGTGCTAAATATTTGTTTTTTTCTAAGATTGTATATTCAACATCTACCATGTTGAAAATGTCTAATCCTATCAATCAATTTATACTTTGCCTGATTTCTTCATGTCTCTATTGATATCTGCTTCCCTGTATATTTTCCCTAGTTAATCATTGTGACTGACTCATCACATGTTCTCACATTTACATTCATTCTCTACGAGAAACCCTATTGCTAAAGAACTTTTGGACCAAATCCTATACTCACTCTTCTTCCTAAACCTACTGACTATCTTTCCAATCCTACCGACTACCCTTTTTAAGTGGATGTTTTCTTCTACATTCAATCATCCAATTTACAAGGTCCTATGCCATTGTTTATCGATTTTTCTGAGACATCTGTGCAGAAGGTATTTCAAAGCTAAGTATCCCAATCAAAGACCCAATGCTCTTCTGGGCTTCAAATCTTACCTAGACTTCTGTATTCATACTTATATTTCACCTGTATATTCTTGTAAATATCACAGGTTCCCAATGCCATTATTCATCATGCAGAATGATTCCTAACCCAAATCGAACCTGTTATTACCCTAACCATACACTGTTCCCTCAATCTAACTTTACAGAAAAGTAGGGACAGAGTTGGTCTTACAATCAGGAGTGTAGGGGATCTTCCACCTGCTGAGAACCTCAAAGGTCAATACAGAAATGATCCATGGAGAAGATGTAGGCAGCAATGAAGGACCTGAGGGAGGAAAAGTCAACTTCCATCGCAAACAACCTGGTCAGGGTGAAGGGATGTGTCTGAATCAGCCTCTTTCATCTTAATGTAGAGAAGATGGACCAAACCAAGCCTGTGTGGAGCGCTGTGCCCAGGTGCCTATGGTTGATATACCATTCTAACTTGTGAAAATGTCACAGCAAGTAGGTGCACCCTCCATCTCATGGGACCCTTGGAAGCAACTGTTAGGACAAAGTGGTTGCCAAGGCAGTGACTTCATTCACTTCCTGAAGGAAGTTACCTCACATAACTTCCTTGGTGATGGAACTCTCTAAACTTGGGATTCAGGAAGACAGGCAACCACAGCCAGTTCCAGTCCCAGTTCCAGTGGTCTCACTTGTTTGGGTAAACCAAGGACAGAGTCAGTCTTTCTTGGTACCTAGTTATGTGAGGATGGCCAAATGCTAGGAAAGCTAAGAAGAGGGGCCTTTCCTGAGAAAGAAGGTAGTGGCTCACCAGTGACTTTTGACAACTTCACAGAGTTGGCCAAGGAGACCAGAACTGAGACAGCACAGTGCATTTCGTGGAAATATAGTATGTCCCACCCATCATAGGACACTCCGGATAGTCACAGACCTACTTTGGGAAAGGTGGTGTCTTTTTGAGTGTGGGTGTGAGTTTGTGGTTTTGTCTCATGTTCTGAGAATATGTAGGAAAGGCGATTTGTTTGGTTTGGAGAGGACTGTATCTAGTATGTCCTCTGACAAGGTGAGTGTTTCTATTACTGTGTATCCCACTCTCTCCGTGGTCTTAGTATTAGAAAAAGAATGCATCATTGATGTGTTCTGTCTAGTAGAAAGCTTCCCAGCATTCATACTGCCAATTTATGAATGGACTGCGACTAGCCTTATCGATGGGCAAAACCTACTATCTTTCTAAGTTCCTGTTTTCTTCCTGAATTCCGGACACTCTCTAGAATAGGCTCAAAGTTTTGTGTCCAAGCTATGTAGCACCTCCAAGCTCTGTCACATGGCCATGTACTGGATAGCTGAACGGAAGTGGAGCATGTCAGAAAACTCAGATATCAGGAAACTCAGATACCAGGAAAGTCTCAGTGGAGAAACCCTGCTTTGGGCCATTTGCTTACCTATTTTTCTGTTGCCCTGAATGTAAGGAAAGTCTTTGGCTCAGGCCACCCCTTTGTGAAGCCTGAAGAAAACAGTATTCAAATGGAAATGAGTGGGCATCACCTGTGGCTCTTCGCTTAATTGCTTTGGAAATGGATGTGTTGAATCAGCCTCTTGGCGCTCGGTGAAGCTGGGGCTTAGATTGTCAGCTCCTGATGGATCTAAAGAAATATCCCATGTGTGCATCCATAAACAAAATTCAAAAAGATCAGTCATTGTGGATGAAGTCTCTCACCTTCCTCTGTTAGGTTCCTGACCTCCATCAAGTGTGATTATTGACCCTTGAGTAAAATGAGTTTTTCAAAGCCCTGCAGATGTGCTAGTGTTGTCTCATGACTACAAACCACATAAGAATCTATACCTGACAGTCAGTAGGCCTCAAATAGTAGAAGCAGAGCAGTATTAATGGCAGGCCTATTTGATCACTCCTGGTTGACAGGAAGAGTGTGCAGGCCACACTTACTTTAGGCAAATGAGGGGCAAAGAAGCTTATATTGGACACCGTCTTGAGCTGCGCCACTTATGGAAACCTCTAGCCAGAAGTTATCATGAATATCTATATGGAAGAAAATGAGGGCCATGTGGGAGTGTTTTGGTTATAATTGTGGTCATTTTTGTGGCAGTTGGAAGAGATGACTGGGTCCACCAGGGCTTCACTCTTGGGTGATTCCCCTTATAGACTGAGTTCTGGAACTGACCTCAGAGTAGTATTGCCATGAATTGAGTTGGGATTTTAGGAGGCCACGCATGAGATTCACCCTTGGAATCTGAAATCTAGTCCCAGGTTGGTTTTCCACAGAGCACTGTGAATCTCAGCCAGGATATCACATGATTTTATTATGAAAAACATGGAAGCCATATTTGAGAGTCAAAACACACATGGACCTCACATTGTACAGTTCAATGGGCCTGGCTTCATGTGACCTTTTGGCCACTCTTTGGGAAGCCTTTCCTGTGAGTGTTGTCCAGAGATTTCATTGAAATGAACTTCCTCACCATTTAGTGGTTCCTGAATGAATTGAAACCCACAGTGCCTCCAACTTCATCCTTGAAAAATGGCTAGATGAATACCATCAAATTTTTGAAATTCCCATGACCAGGTGGCACTGGAGAAACTTTGGATGTCCTGTTGCTGATCATGAGTATACAATACAGTGCCTTGATTGACTGGGTTTCATGAAAATGTTGAAGAACAGTGATGCCAGTAAGTTGGAGCCTCCTGAGTAGTGGGCCTAGAGTAGTGGTGTGCAGGTGTGTGATAAAACATCTGTGGTGGAGTCATGTGGACCTTCCATTGGCTTCCAAATAGCTTGTGACTGACATAGTGTAGCCAGCAGACCCTTATATGTAAATGCATCCTGTTATATGGAGAGTTTTCAGGGCAATGTTCAGAATCAGGTTGCTATGGTCAAGGGGCCAAGCTATGTGGGATAAAGGCCTGGTTGGTGCATTCTCTTGCAGACCCTGACACACCACACGTGACAGAACTCCCTCTAGCACTTTGTCCCAGTTGAAATCTTTGTATTTCACGAAGCAAATAACAAACTCCCAGTACAGCAGCAAGAAACACCACGAAAATTGGAGGATGATCAAATGGTTTCACAGTCCTCACAGGGAGACACATAGCCCCCAGTGGCCACAGTTTACCTACAAAGAGAGAATTCAGCACTGCTGTCTCATGTTCATTGGAAAATAAGAAACAGGATCCTTCATGTCACATAGATGCAGATCCAGCTTTAATTGTCTCACCACAAATGAAGATTAAGCTCCTGACAACAACATATATTTCAAGTGCCCAACCTCAGAGGCAGTTTCTCAAGAAGTCTTTAGGCCAGCAAAGCTCCATTTTTGTGGAGGGTTTACCCTGTCCATTACTTTTGTAAACTCCTCTACCACCTCCAAGTTTGTGAACAACTGAGCATATTGCATTCCATATATATATGCACAGATTTTCGAACTCTTCTCCTGTAATTGTGTCTTACTTGGGGCAAAGGTAATGTCAAGGCATTGTTCTGGATAAGAGTGGGAAGATTTTTCAAAGCACATAATTACATACACATTGGATACCTTTTCCAATTTTCCATTGGAAATACTGAATCCCTGACACTAACCCTTAGCCTACTAGACTCTGACTACTTATCCTAATATGATGGAGAATAATAATCCAAACAGAATAGAAATACAAGCAGTTCAGAGGAGGCATGGTGTATAGTTGAATTTGCCTTTTGCATTATGTAGTGTAGGAGTTATAAATCTAGTCAACTTTTGTAGAAATTGTTCTCCATGTGTTTTTAAAGTTAACAAATATGTGAATTCCTGTCTCCCTTTCTCTGTAGCCTATTTGCACATGTATTTTTATATGCACATATAGAATCCTACAAGGTACAACACGTACATTCTTGTGAGGTGGTTGACTTGGCAGATACACATTGTGAGAAGAGATCACTTCTCCTAAATGCTGTTGGAAGTTAAAATTCGAACTCTGTGTGAGCTTCCTAGTTTAACAACATTATACATAAATCCATGTTCAGTAAAATGAATATTTTTGAATCTGTGGATGATATATATTTCATGGTGAATTTCAATTGGCATATATATTGCTAATTTTTAATGTCTGTGTGCATGTGTGTGTGTATGTGTGTGTGTGTGTGTGTGTGTGTATATATATATATATATATATATATATATATATATATATATATATATATATATACAAACTTTCCAGATTTTTCAAAATATGAAATACATGAGTCTTTTTATACATTTCCTAAATTCATTCATATTCATATATGTGAATTTATAATCAACTTTTCACAAGATTATCGTCAGAAATATTCATCCACCTGAAATATGTATTTGTTTCCTAGTACTGAAAACTATCTTCAGTGAATGGTGCCTACAAATCCTAAAATTAATACAGTAACTGACCCAGGTTAACATCAATGCAAATTGATTCCTATGGGACATGATGTGTATTTTGACGTTCATTTTTATTCAAAACTGGTACATTACTATTTCTTCAGTTTATGCACATAATAGGATATATATTTCATCCACAAATTCGCTAATTTAGAGGCATTTGTTTCACTTTCAATCACTTCCTGCTTCAGAACACATGTATTTTTTCATGGTTCTTGACTGGTCTTTTCATGAGACTTCTTTCGAAACACATTATTTTTGATTTCCATAATCACTTTTGAAGAAAAACTCACACACCTTTCATGATAAACCATAACCTTAATTTTACTATTAGATGTATAACTAGTTGGAATGAATGTATGTATATCAATACAAGATTTCTTATATATTTTAAGATATGAATCCAATGCATTATTTAAAGTGGACCAGTTATATTATTTATTAACAGTATGGTCTATTCATGCATTAGCTCTATATTCATAGACACAAGGTACACCTCTTTGTACCCCCAATACTAACTTATTAATCTTCAAAATATTGCTCCCAGAAATGATGGAAAAATTACTCATGTCATCTGATCTACATATACATTTTATCACAGTAATATTCTGCAGACAAAATGCAAGGTTCACACTTATTATTGTACCAAAGCCTAAATTGAAAATGAACATGGATTACTAAACACAGCCATGTCCAGGTTGCCTAATGCTCTCAAATATCAATCCAATTAGTGACTACATATTGGTTTCTTCCTAAGATCATATATTCAAATTCAACCCTGTTGAAAATGTCTAATCCTATCACCCACTTTATATTTTGCCTTATTTCATAATATCTCTATTGATATCTGTTTTCCTACATATTTTCTCCGGTTCACTATTGTGACTGACTCTTCACGTGGGCTAACATTTACATTCACACTCTAAACAAAATCCTATTGATAAAGAATATTTTTTTTCCAAAACCTATACTCATTCTTCTTCCTAAACCTAACAACTATCTTCCTAATCCTACCGACTATCCCTTTTTGACTGAATGTTCTTTTCTACACCCAATCATCAAAGTAAACACTGGGCGAGCTTCGGAGGAAGAGACCACCAAAAGACTATCTCATGCAACAGCAAAGGGTTTATAGGGGGTCAGCATGCAGGGGATCGGAGCTCACTTGAATAGAGCAGAGAGCCCTGAGAAGAGCTTAAGCAGAGCTTATATACTTTCTTTGGGGAGGGCAGGGAGTGAAGTTTATTGATGGGTGAGGGAGAGTGGGCGGTTTGCATTCAACCGGGTGAGGGAGTACATTCTGCAGTTTGGCATTTGGGGACAGGACATTCTGGGAACAAGATTAGCAAACAGTTCTCAAGATTTCAACAGTGTTTTGTTAAGCATACAGAAAAAAAAGTGACAAGTACCTATTTTATTAATCTTTCATTCCCCACTTCTTCTTCTAGCTACTTTTAATCATAAAAGTGATCATTGTGGGGTGTCACATTCTATGTCTGCTAGTGGGGTATTACCATGAGTTTAACTTGTCCAATTTGAGCTTAGAGAAAAGAAATTACACGGTTGAGCAAACAGGGTTTTATAGTTAGCAATAATATGGAGATTATTATCGGACAGGCCAGGGTTGATAAAAAAGTAGTCAAACAGGGGGACTATGTGAACCAAGACTCAAACCACTTTTTTTGGTCCTCTCACTCTCTCATTGACACTCTTCATGGTGTCTTTTTAATTTAATCATATTTTTTTTTACAACTCCATTATGCTCGGAATAAACACAACATTCTTCCCAGGAAGTGACAAATACCTATTTTATTAACCTTTCACTTCCGACTATCCCTTTTTGACTGGATGTTCTCTTCGACATTCAATCATCCAAGGTACAAGGTCCTATGCCATTGTATATTGATTAATCTGACAAATCTGTGCAGAACCTAATTCAAATCTAAGTATTCCAATCAAGGGCAAAATGCTCTTTTGGGCTTCAAATCTTACCTAGACTTCTGTTTTCATACATATATTTCACCTATATATTCTCATACATATCGCAGGTTCCCAATACCATTATTCATCCAGCAGAATTATTCCTAACCCAAATCACACATGTTATTAACCCTAACCATACACTGTTCCCTCAATCTAACATTACAGAACAGCAGGGACAGAGTTGGTCTTACAATACAGGAATGTAGTGGATCTTCCACCTGCTGAAAACCTCAAAGGTCCATGCAGAAATGATCCCTGGAGAACATGTAGGCAACTATGAAGAACGTGAGAGAGCAAAAGTCATCTTCCATGGAAAACAACCTGGTAAGGATGAAGGGTTGTGTCTCATTCACCCTCTCTCCTTAATGTAGAAAAGATGGACCAACAAAGGCCTTTGCGGAGAGCTGTTCCCGGGTTCCTATGGTTGAGATACCAATCTAACTTGTGAAAGTGTCAGAGGAAGTATGGAAGCAACTGTTCGGAAAAAGTGGTTGCTAAGGCAGTGACCTCATTCAGTTTCTGAAGGAAGTGACCTCACCTCACTTCCTTGGTGATGGAACTCTCTGAACTTGGGATCCAGGAAGCCAGGCATCCAGAACCAGTCCCAGTCCCAGTACAGTGGGATCACTTGTTTGGTTTTACCAAGGACAGAGTAAGTCTTTTTTTGGTACCTACTGATATGAGGATGGCCAAATGCCAGGAAATTTTGAAGACTGGCCTTTCCAGAGAAAGCAAGAAGTGGCTCACCGCGGGCCCCTGATATTTCACAGAGTTGGCCATGGAGACCAGATCTGAGACAGGACAGGCCATTTCTGGGGAACATAGTATGGCCCACCAGTCAGAGGACACTCTGGATAGTCACAGACTTACTTTAGGGAAGGAGGTGCCTTTTTCAGTGTGGGTGTGAGTTTGTGGTTTTGTCTTATGTTCTGAGAATAGGTAGGAAAGGCGGCTTGCTTGGTTTGGAGTGGAATGTTTCTAGAAAGTCTTTTGACAAGGCGAGTGTTTCTATGTCTGTGTATCCCACTGTGTCCGTGGTTGTAGACATTAGAAAAGAGAATGCATCAATGGATGTGTCCTGTCTAGTAGAAAGCTTCCCAGCATTCATCCTACCCATTTTAGGAATGGACTGCAGGTTGCCTTATCGATGGACAACATGTACTGTCTTCCTAAGTTCCTGTTTTCTTCCTGAATTCTGGCCACTCTCCACAATAGGCTCATGGTTTTGTGTCCAAAATATGTACCACCTCCAAACTCTGTGACGTGGCCATGTAATCCATAGCTGAAGGAAATGGCAAGCATCTCAGAAAACTCAGATATCAGTGTGACCAGGAAAGTCTCAGTAGAGAAACCCTGCTTTGGGCCTTTTGCTTACCTATTGTTCTGTTGCCCTGAATGTCAGGAAGGTCTTTGCCTCAGGCCACCCTTTGTGAAGCCTGAAGAAAACAGTTTTAAAATGGAAAGGAATGGGCATCACCAGTGGCTCTTTGCTTAATTACTTTGGAAAGGGATGTGTCTGAATCAGCCTCTTGGCCCTGTGTGAGGCTGTGGCTTAGATTATCAGCATCGGATGGATCTAAAGAAAGATCCAATGTGTGCATCCAAAACCAAAATGGCAAAAAATCAGTCATTGTGGGTGAAGTCTCTTGCCTTCCTGTGTTTGGTTCTTGACCTCCATCAAGGGAGTATTGGGATTTTTTGTGTCAAATGAGTTCTTCCAATCCCTGCAATGGTGCTTGGGTTTAATAATGACTCCAAATCACATACTATACCTGATAGTCAGTAGGCCTCAAATTGGAGAAGTAGAGCAGTATTAATGGCAGAACTATGTGATCAATCCTGGTTCACAGGAAGGGTGTCCAGGCCACCCTGAATTTAGGTAAATGAGGAGAAGGGAGCTTATTATGGACACTCTATTGGGCTGTGCCATTTAAGGAAACCTCCAGCCAGAGATTATGATGAGTGACTATATGGAAGTAGATGAGGGCCATGTGGGATTTTTTTGATTTTAATTGTTGTAACTTGTGTGGCTTTTGGAAGAGATGACTGTGTTCACCTGGGCTTTAACACTGGCGTGATTCTCCTAGAAGACTGAGTTCTGTAACTGACTTCAGAGTAGTAATTGCTTTGGAAATGGATATGTTTTAATCAGCCTCTTGGCCCTGTTTGAGGCTGTGGCTTAGATTATCAGCACCAGATGGATCTAAAGAAAGATCCCTTGTGTGCATCCAAAACCAAAATGGCCAAAAGAGCAGTAATTGTCTATGAACTCTCTCGCCTTCCTCTGTAAGGTTCTGAAAGAATAAAAGAAATTGAAATTGAAATGTAAAGAACCAGGTTTTGTAAAGTTTCCAAGCTGCACTCAGCACCTGAAATTTCTGTGGCAGTTAAGACAATTCCCGGATTTGCACATTAGATGTGTGTTGAAATCTTCCCTGAGGACCTAGTTACTTAACAGCCCCTTCCCAGAAACCATGCAGCTCACCACGTATACATCACAGTGCATCCACCAATCAATTTAAATGTATACCCCTTCTTACGGCAGACCAATCACCCCCTGCCCAACCTGTTCCCGCCAATGAATGTGCTAATCATGTTTTAGAGTTGTTATTTGATTTTCCCGCGGTATATGATGATTTGCTAAAGAGGCTATGATGTATGTAAAGTCCCTGCCCTCTCTAAAGAATGTATATAAACTCCACTCAAGTGGTTCTCGGGGCTCTTTGTTCTTTGTTCCTCTGAAGTGAGCCCTGAGCTCCAGCACGCTATACCCCCAATAAACCCTTTGGTGTTGCATGAGAAAGCCTGTTGGTGGTCTTTTCCTCCGATGTTTGCCCGACCTTTTCATCTGGAGGTCCCAGGTGAGATATCCGGAGCAGCGGATGAAAGACCCCAAGGGACTCCTCTCGGGGTAAGAAAGGTGCCTCTTTCTGGTTTTGGGTTTCAGGTTAGGGCTTGGCAAAGTGGCTGTCGGTGAAGAGCATTAGCTCTCTCTGACAGTGGGTGGCAGACGTGTCACAGAGCTACTGGCCACGTCCCTGGGGGACACTCCAGAGGACGAGGGAAATCAAGGAATATTAGTTTCCTCAACTCGGTTATATTTTGCTTCAGGATTCGGTTTGCCAGCCCATCAGGTTTTGCTGGCTACACAGTTTTGTTCATTGTCCCGAACTCATGTTGAGTTTACTGTCTGTCTTTATTGTCTAACCCATCAGGTTTTGCCAGTTACTGAGTTCTAATATTTGTCTTGGACCCATGTTAAACGTTTACTGTTTGTCTTTGTTTGTCTTGCGTTTGTGTCTTCACTGTCTCTTTTTGAGTAACTCCCATTATGGGACAAAGCACTTTCACGCTTCTGTCCCTGACCCTTGATCATTGGACTGATGTCCGCTCAAGGGCCAAGAATCATTATTTTTCAGTTAAATGTCAGACCTGGCAGACTCTCTGTGCTTCAGAATTGCCCATCCTCAAAGTCGGGTGGCCCCCAGAAGGATCCTTCTAATTCAATCTAATCCAAAAAGTCAGAGATATTGTCTTTCAGCCGGGACCACGTGGCCACCCAGATCAACAGCCATATACCCCTTCCCCAGGATCCTATCATTCAAACCTTCCGTTCCCTCCCCATCTTCCCCCCATTCTTCCTGAGTCACAAGACTGGACAATCCTCCCCCTCCTTATCCTCTGCCCTCGCTCCCCAACCCCCAACACATTCCAGATGATTCTCCCACCACTGACTCAGCCTCTCCGCCACTAGAGGCAATTGGGCCAGACCCAAGCCCTCCAAGGGACTTCTCCGCAGCAGCAGCAGCCCCTCCTTTTCTGGTGGAAGCTGGGCCACCTAAAGAAACCCGCCAGCTACGGAAAATAGAAAACTCAGAAGCCACTGTGATGCTCCCTCTTCATCCTTATGGGCCCATGAACCGACCAAACTGGGATCCCAACACCTTTGAAGGTTGGTAGCATCTTTCCACTTATCACAGGGCTCTAATGGCGGGGCTCCGAGTGGCCGCCAGAGGGCCGACTAATTTGGCCATGGTAAAGAGATAATCCAAGGTCCTAATGAGTCTCCCTCTATGATTCTGGAGAGAATTATGGAAGCATATAGGAAATATACTTCTTTTGATCCTCAGGCAGAGGACGAAAAAACATCTGTTGCAATGGCCTTTATCCAGTTTTGATTCTGACTCCTTAATGTGTTCGACTACATGACTGGTTGCCTTAGGTGGCGTAATCAGGGTGCGGCCAACAGTCATCCACCCTGTGGGTCTTGCTGAGGTTGTCCGAGCATAGAGAGCAAACTCAACATAGCCCCAACGTTTGGCCTTGGGGTCAGGTATATCTGAAGTATACGATCCATTGTTATCGGATGAAGAGTCTTTATGCCACTTTAGGTAACTAGAAGTCAACCCTTCAGAGTAGACAAGTGAGTGGTAAGAACAGCTACCACGTTCATCATGGAACCTGCATGACCAATAGGGACACCCATTATATATCTCAGGCCACCAATGACAATAGTCTTTGGTTTGATTAAAAAGGAAGCAAACGAAAGGCCAGTTCCAGCTACCAGGGACGAAGGTCCTTGAAGGTGACAATTTTAGGGAAATAGAGGTGCAGTTGTGGATGAAGCAAGTAGTTGCATCCACTGCGCGGACCTTCTGCATGCCATGTTCTGAGTATCGTTCCCGAAGAGTGAATAAATACATGGTAGGTTAGGAGGGTAAAGACAAGTCCCAACAGAGCACAGAAAAAAAGCAGAGCACAAAAAACAAGCAGTTAGAGAAGACTAGGGTGTTGGGAGAGCTCATTGTGCCTTCTTTAAGAGGAATTGGGCTGCAAGGAACACCGTGTGAGCCGCAACTTAAATGGGTGAGATGGGTGTGGAAAGCAGGATTAAAGGGGAGCTTCAGGAGGTGATTCTTGGAGTTCCTCTGGCATGGTCCTGTCGTCAGCAGGTGGGGCCTCCTGGTGATATGGTTTCAACCTAGAAATGGGAATCCAGGGAGTGAGACGGTTGTCTGGTAAGGAGAGTTTGGCGGCGGTGGGGGTACAGAGAATGAAAGGATAGGGGCTTTCCCATTTTGGTGCAAGAGTCCCTTTCTCCTCTGGGGTATTATAATAGACTAGACTCCCAGGTGTTAAGGGAGGAGTGTTTGGAGTGGAGACTGGGTCCGGAAGAAGCCAGTTCTGACATTTCCAGTGTTCAGAGCGGAGATGAAACAAGAGAGGCAAAGACAAATCTCGGGTGAGAGGTCCTTGTGAAGTGACCAACCCAGAGGGTATAAGAGGTCTTCCATACATTATCTCAAAGGGAGACAGTAAAGATGGTTTCTTAGGGAGAGCTCTGATTCGAAGCAAAGCAAAGGGAAGGATTTTGACCCAGTCTAAGTTTAATTCCATTGTCAATTTGGTAAGGACTTCCTTCAGAGTATGATTTACCCTTTCCACTTTCCCTGAAGCCTGGGGGTAATATGGACAGTGGAAAAACCACTTGAAGGAGAGGGCTTGAGAGACCTTTTGTGTGATCCTAGAAATAATCTCAGGGCCATTGTCATATTGTAGGGAAGTGGGCATAAAAACCTAGGGATGATGTCTGTCAGTTAGATTGAAGCTACAGTGGAAGCCTTTTTATTGGAAGTGGGAAATGCCTCAACCCAAACAGAGAAAGTGTCCACAAAGACAAGGAGGTATTTAGTGTGCCATACTGTGGGCATGTTGGTGAAGTCTACTTGCCAGTCAGCAATGGGAATGTGTCCCTGGGCTTGGTGGAAAGGGAAAGGTTTGGGCCTTAAAGGAGTATGAGGTTTGGTCCGCTGACAGATCTGACAATTAGAGGCTATATTCTCTATCATGGCTATGTCAGAAGGGTTGAGGGAGAAGAAGCTCTGTAAAAAAAGGGTCAAAGACTGAGAATTGGAATGGTGTAGAGTATGAAGGAACTTGAAAAGATCCTTGTTCTTACTGGAAGAAGTAGGGGCTTCAGATGAGCTGTCTAAAGTGGCCATAATATGTACCCCATAGGGGCCATAATTGGAAGTGGTAGCACGCATTCGTGGCGCCTGGTCAGCTTTGGCATTGCCCTCAGTGATAAGAGAGCCACCCTTCTGATGGGACCTACAATGGACAACTCCCAACTGGGTGGGTAAGTGGGAGGCCTCCATCAGATTGGTTATAAGAGCCGAATTAGTGATCGCATTACCTTTGGTGGTAAGTAGGCGTCGCTCCCTTCATATTGAAGCATGGGATAATAAGATCTGGAAGACATATTTTGAATCAGTATAGAGGGTGAGGGATTTGCCTTGTGCTAGAAGGCAGGCACGAGTGGCTGCTATAAGTTCAATCTGCTGGTTGGTAGTTCCTGAAGGCAAAGCTTTGGCGTCTATAATCTCAGTGGCTGAAACTACAGCATATCCAGAGTAATGAGTGCCATTCTGCCTAAAGGAACTGCTGTCAGTAAACCAGATAAGGTCAGGCTTGGTGAGTGGTTCCTCAGAAATGGAAGAATGACAGGGGAGGAAATCTTCTAAGGTTTCCAACCAATTATGAGTTGGTGTGTTAGACGTGGGAGTCATTGGGAGCAGTGAGGGAAGGATCAGTGCAGAGCAGGGGAGGAAAGTAATATTAGGGTTTTCCAGAAAGGAAGTGAGGAGCGACAGAACCCTGGATGGAGGAAGGGTTTGAAGGCCCTTATAAGCTGAAAGATCTTTCAAGTGATGTGGGGAGTGGATAGTTCAAGGTGCCCCAAAACTCAGCTTAGAGGCTTCTTTGTGTAAAATTTGTCCAGCAACCAGAGCTCTTAAGCAAGGGGCTCACCCACGGATGGTAGAGTCTAGTTTCTTGGAAAATATGCCACAGGTGCAAATGTAGGCCCATAGTTTCGACCTAAGACCCTAAGTGCTTGCCCCCCTTTTTCATGGACATATAGATGAAATGGTCTTGAAAGATCAGGAAGGTGAAGGGCAGGTGCCTTTAAGAGGAGTTGCTGAAACCTGCGGAAGTGGTAGATGGGGGAGGAGACAAGAGATTCACTAGGGGGTCCATTTGCTTGGTCATACAGGGGTTTGGATAGAAGAGAATAATTTGGGATCCAGGCCCTAAAATAACCTGCTAATCCTAGGAATGATAGTATTTTGGCTTTCATATGGGGCACTGGAAGATCAGAGAGGAGTTGCCTCCTATCCAGTGTTATTTCCTTTTTCCCGGGTCTAAGGCAAAAACCAAGAGAGGTGACAGAAGAATGGGAAACCTGGGCCTTGTGGGGAGACTCCCTATATCCCTTGTCTGCTAGGAAATTAAGAAGCTGAGCGGTGTGGGATTGAGAGTGTTCCCAGAGGGACTACATAGAAGAAGGTCATTGACATATGGAAGGAGAATAGTGTCAGGACAGGTCGGGTGAAAGGATGTGAGGTCCTGGGCAAGAACTTGGCCAAAGAGATGGGGGCTATCCCTGAATCCCTGTGGGAGGACAGTCCAGGAAAGCTGATGAGAATGGTGGATGTGAGAGTCAGTCCATGTAAAAGCAAAGATATTCTGAGATTCTGAGAACAAGGGAATAGAAAAGAATGCATCTTTTAAACCTAGGACCGAGAAGTGGGTAGTAGTGGCAGGGATCTGAGAGAGGAGGGTGTAAGGGTTGGGCACTAGCGGGTGGATGGGGACCACAGAGGAGTTGACAAGGAGAAGGTCTTGAACCAGCCTGTAGGACACTTTAGGTTTCTTAAGTGCCAGAATGGGGGTGTTGAAAGGAGAGTGTGTAGGCCTAAGATACCCCTTTCGTAATAAATCCTGGATGATGGGTTCTAATTCGAGGAGGGCTGTGGTTGTGAGTGGATATTGTGATTGACTAATATATCTTGAAGGGTCCCGTAAGACAATATGAATAGGACTGCATTTAGCCATAAGGGGTGTAGTTGTGTCCCAAACCTCAGGCTTAACTGGTTTAGAGAGTCATGGGAGAGTGCATTAAGGAGGTGTATCTGCCCCTAGGAACATCATGAGGAAATGAGAGGTAGGAGAGGTGTGGGGTGATATGTGAATGCTGACTTTTAATAGTGAGAGTATGTCCCTTCCCAGAAGGGGAATGGGGCAATGGCTCATAATGAGAAAGAAGTGAGTGAAGGACAAAAGGGATCCCTGCATATAACATGATGGGGGGGTTTGAGGGAAAATCTGTTTACCTCCTACCCTGACAATAGGAGTTTTTGAGGGTGTGGTAGAACCCCATACTCCCTTAAGACCGAAAAAGTGGCACCAGTATCCAAGAGGAAGGTAATGAAGCATCCATCCACCAGGAAGGTAAACCTAGGCTCTTGATTCTTGATGGTAATAGTCTGGAGGGAAAGCCCAGGGATCCGTCAATCCTCCGCTGCTAAGCCCAAGAAAGGCTGTGGTTGCCTGGCGGCTGACCAACCTCCCTTTCGGGTTGTTGGGCAGTCTGCCCCCCAGTGTCCCCTTTGATGGCATTTTGGGCAGGGGTTGTAGGGTGTCCTCAGTGAAGGACAATCCCTGGCCAAATGTCCCTCCTTACCACATTTGAAGCAAGCTCCCGAGGGTGTCATATTGGGATGGCGTGGTGATGGCCTTCTCTGAATGACCTGGGCCAACATTTGGAACTTGGCATTTTCAGCCCTCTGCCTACGGCATTCACTTTCATCCTCTCTATCATAAAAAACCTTGAAAGCGACAGCAAGGATTTTAGTCTAAGGAGTAGCAGGGCCCTGTTCAAGCTTTTTAAGCTTGGCTTTAATGTCAGGATAGCTTTGGGCCAGAACATATTTCATTAAGACATGACGGCCATCAGGGGTTTCTGGGTTGAGGTTTGTGTACTGTTAAAGGGCCTTGGTTAGTCTATCCAGGAATTCTGAAGGTGTTTCCTCCTTCCTTTGAATGACCTCCTGCACATTTTTAAAGTTAACAGCCTTGCGGATGGCCTTTTTCAGGCCCGCCAAGAGGCAGGATGTAAAAAGGTCACTAGACTGTAAGCCTTCAGGGGTGTTGTAATCCCATAGGGGATCCTGCTCTGGGACAGCATGAGGGCCTGTGGGGTGGTTAGGATTGGTCCTATGATTTTCATCAGCATGGGCTTGGGCTAGCTACCAGACCCATTGACTTTCCTCAGGGAGAAGTGTATTGGCCAAGAGCATGTAGATGTCATGATGAGTGAGACTATATGCTTGCAGGACCCATTGAAACTCCCGAATGTAAGTGGTGGGGTCAGTGGTGAATGAGCCTAACTTCCTCTCTAGCTGAGTAATGTCCGACATGGAGAAGGGCACTTGGACTCTGATGACACCCTCGGGACCAGCTACCTCACAAAGGGGTGCGATTGTCTTGGGGGTGGGAAGGAGTCCCTTAGACCTGGTAACAGGAGGACTGAAAGAGGCAGGAGGCGGACAGGAAGGAGAGGGAGGGGCAGGGAGTGTCTCTTTGGAAGAGGAGGAGGTGGAGCAGGCAGAAGAGGGCGGAGGGGAGGAGGATGAAATGGAAGGCTGAGGATCCCTGGAATCAGGCAGAGGAAGAGGAGGGTATAGTGGGAGAGAAGGGGCAGATAGGACTGGGGGATAAGGTGGGGGTTCATCTGCTGGGTTGAATGAGGAAGAATCTGTGAAGTCAGGAGTAGATGTAGGGGAAGAGAAGGGTTTGCAAACAAGGAGGACCTGAGAGGGAGGGCAGGAGGAGCAGCGACAGGGTGCTGTGTGAGAAGGCTAAAACCTTAAATGCAGGGAATCTCACTCCACTTTTTCAGATGCTGGCAGTAGTTAAAAAGGTCGCAGATGAAGTTTGGATGTAAGGAGCCTTCTGGAGGCCAATGATTGCCATTATCCAGTGGATATGTAGACCAATCTTGGGTACAGAATTTGATTAGAAATTTGGGCTTGATGTCTGGTGTGAGGGAGAGTGTGGCCAGATTTTTTATTAGACATTTGAGAGGTGAGGCTTCAGGTACAGATGAAGAGGTGCCCATAGTCACAGGGAGAGAAGGAAGACAGAGAGAGAGAGAGAGAGAGAGAGAGAGAGAGAGAGAGAGAGAGAATAAGAGTAAGCGAGAGAGACAAAGAGAAAACCCGGGCTGGAACGGCTTTCAGGAAGCTCAGGGCGAACGGGGGTCAGGTGGGCGTCCCCAAAATGACCAGCCGTCATGAGGAAATACAGAGGGCACTACCTGGGCGTCACCAGTGAAGTGCGATCTGTGAGACCCAATGGGTTAGGAGCCACGGGCAACCTGACGTCAGGAAAGTTTTTGAACGCAGCGGAAAAAGTCAGTAATGAAAACAGAACTCCGGTTCCGGCAGAATGTAGTTCCAGGACGGGAGTTCAGTTTTCCCCGAGCAGAGAGGCAGCTTCAGCCAGACACAGCAGCCCCGCAGCAAACAGCAACTCTAGCCAGCAGCGGCAGCGGCAGCAGAGGAGAAAAAACCACAGAGCCTCTTGTGTAAACTCAGAAGCCTCACGCCCCAAAGGAAAACGGATCACCAGAGGGTCCACTGCGACCAGTAAAGGTCTTAGTGGCAGGAATTTCCTGCCCCCTACAGGGCGTCGAGAGTGGGCCGGAAGATCAAGGTCACAAAACCAGTGGTAGCCCGAAGGGAGTTGCAGAGCCAGGGTCAGGGGAGGCTTACATATATCAGATCTGTGGTGGGTGCAGGAAGCTGGCTGTCTCCAGGGGAGCAGGGGACGGGGCTCTTGTTAGAAAGAGCTCACCGGTATCCTCACATGGGGCACCAGAATGAAAGAACTTCCCACGCAAAGGCACTTCGCTGGGAGAATTCCAATTTTATTGCAAAAAGCTGTGTGCTTATATAGAACTAAGGGGAAGATGGAAGGGCTTAGATAAATGGCAGGCAAACCGTTTATTGGTTAGTTCTTTCAGATATCAGCTCTGGAGCCCAGGAATTAGTTCTTATTGGGGCTAAGTTTCCCCACCAGCGAGATTTCAAATTGGCGCCAGCGGGAGAGTTCACACGGGTGGGAACATTTGGCACCACTGCAGAAAAAAGAAGGTAGGAAGAAGAAGTCCTTAGGCACCATGTTGGGGTTTTTCTCTGGGGTATGGCTGCCGTTTATACTTTTCCCAACAATGAGTATACCAGACAGTGCCTTGATTGACTGGTTTTCATGAAAATGGTGTTTAACAGAGATGCCAGAAAGTTGGATCCTGCTGAGTAGTGGGCCTAGAGCAATGGTGGGCAGGTGTGTGATAAAACATCTGTGGTGGGGCCATGTAGATCTTTCATTGGATTCCAAATGGCTTGTGACTGACATGGTGAAGCCAGCAGACCCTTATATGTAAAGGCACCTTGTTACATAGAGAGGTTTCAGGACATTGTTCAGAATCAGGTTGCTATGGTCAAGGGGGCAAGCTATGTGGGATAGAGGCCTGGTTCTTGTATTCTCCTGCAGACCCTGACCCACCACACGTGACAGAAATCCCTCCTGCACTGTGTCCCCGTTGAACTCCTTGTATTTCATGAAGCAAATACCAAACTCCCAGTGCAGCAGCAAGAAACACCATGAAAATAGAGGATGACTATATAGATTCAACGTCCACACAGGGAGACATTCAGCCCCCAGGGGCCACAGTTTACCTACAATGGAAAATTCAGCACTGCTATCTCATGTTCATTGGAAAATAAGAAACCATGTCCTCCAGGTCACATTGATGCAGACCCAGCTTTTATGGTCTCACTAGAAAGGAAGCTAAAGCTCCTGACAACAACATATATTTCAAGTGCCCAACCTCACAGGCAGTTTCTCAAGAAGTCTCTAGGCCAGCAGACCTTCAAGTTTTTGGAGGGTTTACCCTGTCCCTTACTTTTGGAAACTCCTCTACCACTTCCAAGGTTGTGAACTTCTGATCATATTCCATTCTAGATATGTATTCACGGATTTTCTAACTTTTCTCCTCTGATTGTGTCATACTTGGGCCGTAGGTGTTGTCAAGGCATTGTTCTGGATGAGAGTGGGAAGATTTTGGTGTAGCACATATTTACATACACATTGGATTCATTTTTCAATTTTCCATTCAAAATACTGAATCCCTGACACTAACACATACCCTACTAGACTCTGACTACTAATCCTAATATGATGGAGAAAAATAACCCAAACAGAATAGAAATACAAGCGGTTGAGAGGAGGCATGGCGTATAGTTGGTCTTGCCTTTTGCATGATATAGGGTAAGAGTTATAAATCTTGTTAATTTTTTGTTGAAATGGTTCTCCATGTGTTTTTAAAGTTAACACATATGTGAATTTCTGTCTCCCTTTTTCTGTAGCCAATTCAGCACATGTATTTTTATATGCACATATAAAATCCTACCTGGTATCACACGTACATTTTTGTGAGGTGGCTAACTTGGGAGATACAAAGTATGAGAAGAGATGACTCCTCATAAATGTTTTTGGAACTGAAAATTCAAACTATGAGTGAGCTTCTTAGTTGAAAAACATTATACATAAATCCATGTTCAGTAAAATTAATATTTTTGGATCTGTGAATGATATATATTTCATGATGAATTTTGATTGGCATATATATTGCTACTTTCTAATGTATCTGTGTGATATATATATTTTCAAAATATGAAATATATGTGTCTTATTATACACTCCCTAAATAATTCACTCATGTTCATGTATGTGCTTTTATAATCAACTTTTCATAAGATTGTTTTTAGAAATATTCATCCACCTGAAATACATATTTGTTTCCTAGTACTGAAAACTCACTTCAGTGAATGGTGCAAACAAAGCCTTATATTTCTACAGTAACTGACCCAATTTAACATGAATGAAAGTAGATTTCTATGGGACATGATGTGTATTTTGATGTTCATTTTAATTCAACACTGGTACATTACTATTTCTTCAGTTTTTATACATCGTAGAATATACATTTCATCCACAAGTTCACAAATTGAAAGACATTTGTAACACATTCAATCACTTCCTGCTTCAGAACACATGTATTCCTCCTTGTTTTTGACTGGTTATTTCATGAGACTTCTTTCCAAACACATTATTTTCGATTTCCATAATCAATTTTGAAGCAAAACTCACACACATTTTATGATAAACTACAACCCTAATATTACCATTAGATATATAACTGGTTGGAATGAATGTATGTATATCAATATAATATTTCCTGTGTATTTTGGGATATCAATTTATTCCAATTTCTAAATTTGGAAACAGTTATATTATTTATTCACAGTATGGTCTATTCATGCATTCTCTCTATATTCATACACACATGGTACACCTATTTGTGCCCCCAATACTAATTTATATCTCTTCAAAATATTGCTCTCAGAAATGGTGCAACAAATACTCATGTCACCTGATCTACATATACATTTTATCACAGTAATATTCTGGCCACAAAATGCAAAGTCACACTTACGACTGTACCAAAGCCTAAATGGAATATGAGTATGGATTATGAAAATCACCCATGTCCAGGTTGCCTAATGCTCTCAAATGTCAATCCTATTGGTGACTACATATTTGTTTCTTCCTAAGATTATTTATTCAAACTCAAGCCTGTCGAAAATGTCTAATCCTATCAATCACTTTATCATTTGCTGATTTTCTAATGTCTCTATTGATATCTGCTTTCCTACATATTTTCCCCAGTTCATCATTGTGACTGACTCTTCACATGTGCTGACATTTACATTTTCTCTCTACCCAAAACCCTATTGCTAAAGGGGTTATATACTCACTCTTTTTCATATACTCACTCTTTTTCCTAATCCTACCAACTATCTTCCTAATCCTACCAACTATCCTTTTTTGACTGGATGTTCTCTTTGACATTCAATCATCCAAGGTACAAGGTCCTATGCCATTGTGTATAGATTTATCTGAGACACATGTGCAGAATATAATTCAAACCTAAGTATCCCAATCAAGGATCCAAAGCCCTTCTGGGCTTCAAATCTTACCTAGATTTCGGTTTTCATAAATATATTTCCCCTCTATGTATTCTAATAAATATTGCAGGTTCCCAATAACATTATTCATCCAGCAGAATGATTCCTAAGCCAAATCAAACATGTTATTAACCCTAACCATACTCTGTTCCCTCAATCTAACTTTACAGAAAAGCAGGGACAGAGTTGGTCTTACAATACAGGTATGTAAGAAATCTTCCACCTGCTGAGAAATGAAAAGGTCCATGCAGAAATGAACCCTGGGGAAGCTATAGGAAGCTATGAAGGACCTGAGAGAGCAAAAGTCATCTTCCACGACAAACAACCTGGTCAGGATGAAGGGGTGTGTCTGAAGCAGTCTCTCTTTTCTTAATGTAGAGAAGATGGACAATACCAGGCCTGTGTGGAGAGCTGTTCCCGGGTGCCTATGTTTGATATACCATTCAAACTTGTGAAAGTGTCACAGGAAGTAGGGGCAGCCTCCATCAATTGGGACACTTGGAAGCAACTATTAGGACAAAGTGGTTGCCAAGGCAGTGACCTCATTCAGTTCCTGAAGGAAGTGACCTACATCACTTTCTTGGTGATGGAACTCTCTGAACTAGGGATCCAGGAAGACAGGCACCCAGAGGCAGTCCCAGTCCCAGTCCCAGTGGCCTCACATATTTGGATTTACCAAGGACAGAATCAGTCTTTCTTGGTAACTACTGATGTGAGGATGGCCAAATGCCAGGAAGGTCTGAAGAGGGGCCTTTCCTGTGTAAGCAGGTAGTGTCTCACCACTGGCACCTTACAACTTCACAGTGTTGGCCAAGGAGTCCACATCTGACATAGGACAGTCCATTTTGGAGTAACATACTATGGCCCATCAGTCAGAGGACACTCCGGATAGTCATAGACCTACTTGGGGGAAGGAGGTGACTTTTTGGGTGTAGGTGTGAGTTTGTGGTTTTGTCTCATGATCTGAGAATAGGTAGGAAAGTCGGTTTGTTAGGATTGGAGTGGACTGTTTCTAGTAAGTCTTTTGACAATGCGAGTGTTTTTATGTCTGTTTATCCCACTGTGTCCGTGGTTGTAGACATTAGAAAAGAGAATGCATCAATGGATGTGTCCTGAATAGAAGAAAGCTTCACAACATTCATCCTGCCCAATTTATGAATGGATTTTGTCTTGCCTAATGGATGGGCAACAACCACTGTCTTCCTAAATTCCTGTTTTCTTCTTGAATTCTGGCCACTCTCCAGAATAGGCTCATGGTTTTGTTTCCAAGACATGAACCACCTCCAAGCTCTGTGACATGGCTATGTACTGGATAGCTGAAGGGAATGGGATCATCTCAGAAAACTCAGATATCATTTTAGAAACCCTGCCTTGGGCCATTTGCTTACCTATTGTTCTGTTGCCCTGAATGTCAGAAAGGTCTTTGCCTCAGGCCACCCCTTTTTGAAGCCTGAAGAAAACGGTTTTCAATGGAAATTAATGGGCATCACCTGTAGATCTTTGCTTAATTGCTTTGGAAAGGGATGTGTCTGCATCAGACTCTTGGCCATGTTTGAGGTTGTTGAATAGATTTTCAGCACCTGATGGATCTAGCGAACAATTACATGTGTGCTTCCAAAACCAAAATGGCCAAAAAAGCAGTCATTGTGGACGAAGTCTCTCGCCTTCCTCTGTAAGATTACTGATCTCCTTCAAGTGAAAATAGGGATCCTTTTTGTCAAATGAGTTCTTCAAACCCTGTAGAGGATAGCCCATAGGTGCTTGGGTTTTCTCATGATTCCAATTCACATAAAGAATCTATACCCGAGAGTCAGTAGGCCTCAAATTGGAGAATCAGAGCAGTATTTATGGCAGGCTCATTTGATAACTCCTGGTTCTCAGAAAGGGTGTCCAGGCAACCCTGACTTTAGGAAAATGACGGGCAAGGGAGGTTATTTTGTACACTGTATTGGGCTGAGCCCCTCATGGAAACCTCCAGCCACAAGTTATGATGAGTGTCTATATGGAAGAAGATGAGGGCCTTGTGGGAGTGCTTTGGTTTTAATTGTGGTCATTTGTTTGGCGGTTGGAAGTGATGACTGGGTCTATCTGGGCTTGAACTCTGGTGTGATTCCACTTATAGTCTGAGTTCTCGAACTGATCTCAGAGAAATATTGCCATAAACTGTGTTCAGATTTTAGGAGGCCACGCATGGGATTCTCCCTTGGAAACTGAGATCAAATACAAGGGTGGCTTTCCACAGAGCCTTGGAATATCAGCTAGAATATCACATGATTTTATTCTGAAAGATTTGGCAGCCATAGTTGACAGTCAGAACACCCATGGACGTCACATTAAAGACCTCAATGGGCCTGGCTTCATGTGACCTTTTGACCACTCTATGGGAAGACTTGCCTGTGAGATTTCTCCAGAGAATTCATTGAAAACAGCTTCCTCACCATTTAATATTTCCTGAATGAACTGAAACCCACAGTGCCTCCAACTTCATCCATGAAAAATGGCTAGATAAATACAATGAAATCTTTGAAATTCCCTTAACCAGGTGGCACTGGAGAACCTTTAGATGTCTTGTTGCTGATCTTGAGTGTACCAGAGAATGCCATGATTGACCAGGTTTCATGAAAATGGTGTAGAACAAAGATGCCAGTAAGTTGGAGCCTGCTGAGAAGTGGGCCTATTGCAGTGGTGGGTGGGTGTGTGATAATACATCTGTGGTGTGGCAATGAGGATTTGCCATTGCCTTCCAAATGGTTTGTGACTGACATGGTGCAGCCAGCAGACCCTTCTATGTAAAGGCATCATTTTATATGGAGAGGTTTCTGGGCTAAGTTCAGAGTCAGATTTCTATGGACAAGGGGGCAAGCTCTGTGAGATAAAAGCCTGGTTGGTGCATTCTCCTTCAGACCCTGACCCACCACAAGTGACAGAACTTTCTTCAACACTGGGTTTCAGTTGAACTCGTTGTATTTCATAAAGCATATACCAAACTCCCAGTACAGCAGCAAGAAACACCACAAAAAGTGGAGGATGACCAAATGGCTTCACAGTCCAAACGGGGAGACACTTAGTATCCAGTGGCCACAGTTTACCTACAAAGAGAAAATTCAGCACTGCTGCCTCATGTTCATTAGAATACAAGAAACCATGTCCTCCAGGTCACATAGATGCAGACTCAGCTTTGATGGTATCACTAGAAAGGAAGCTAAAGCTCCTTACAACAACATATATTTCAAGTGCCCAAACTCAGAGGAAGTTTCTCAAGAAGTGTTTAGGCTGGCAGAGCTCCATGTTTTTGGAGTGTTTACCTGTTAGACCAGGACACAAGCAAAGACCACTGACTCTAATTAAAATCAAATTAAATTAAGCTTATTATTTCCACTGGCTGTGCTACCTCTCCCTCACAAAACGGCGGGAAAAAGACAGCAACCCCAGCTTTCCTACAGGCAGCTTAATAGCCCAGAAAATTACACAAAAGGGGGTTTACAGATAACAGAACTCTGACAAACATCACACCAATGGCAGTCTACATTTTTTTTGCTGTCCCTACATCAGAGTTCATGAAGACCATTAGAGCCTCAGAGAGGGTTGTTGTCTGGCCAGAGAAGGCAAATATTTATGATGTGTCACTAAAGTTTCAGAGAGGGCTGCTATCTGGTCAGAGAGCCGGGCATGGGTGAGTTCAAGGCATGGGCAGGCATTCCAAGCAGGTTTAGAATTTGAAGTAATTTATGGTAAAGCCAAAATTATCTTTTCATGGCTTTTTGGCAAGATGGCTCCCAATTTAAATTAAAGATCAGGTTGGGTCTATCATTCCCGCCTTTTCTTTGTGTCCCTTTCAAATCTTTGATAGATTACGGGAAGAGCACTGAGGAAATTTTAATCCCTCAGGTAAGAGTCTCCAAATTTTTAGAACTCACCCAAAACCGATCTCCCTGATTTTACCTGACTTAATTAATTACTTATATTGATAGTCTATTTATCTTTCTCTCCATTGTTATAAGAAGAGTGGTGTCACTCATTTTTTCTTCTTCTGACCTGAGACAGGGTGACGTGAGTGGGCATGGGATGAGGGACATGAGTTGCCTTTTAGAAGTCAGTTGAGGGACATGAGTTGCCTTTTAGAAGTCAGTTCGGTTTGAAGTCTGATTGGGGAAGAACAGGTTGTAAAGTCATCTGGGGATGGGTTCTTCTATGAGAGAAACAAAAACCATGAGTACTGAATAAATGTTGCAGCACCTGGAACATGTCACTGTATAGAGGTTCCCTCACCAGTCTTTAATATCCCCAGTTATCAGGACTGTCAATTTAATATTTAACTTTTACTGTTACACTTGTCCCTCCCCATAAGATACAGTTTAATTATTTAATGTCATCTGATCTTGTAAAATCCTTTTACTAGTATGACCTCTGTGTCTCTTTGAGAAACCTTTAATTCTGTTACTCAGGGCTGGATAATTGTACTAGCAAACACCAAGCCAACCTGTGTAGGTTAGGAATATCTGTAGGCCTTAAACTGAAAACTTCTCCCTGTGGCAGGTCTTCTTGATAGTCTCTTTTTATAAGTATCAGGCATTCCTGTCTGAGAATTCTTCTTTGTAGCCACCAGTCTTACTTATTTTGGGAGGCAAACATAAAGTGCATACCTTAACATTATATTATATTATTATTATTATTATTATTATTATTATTATTATTATTATTATTATTATTATAATTATAATTTAAAATGCCCAGGAATGGATGTATTTTGTTCTTAACTGTATTGGCTAAGTGTTTAAGATGAAGCAGTCAAACTGACTTTTGTTTCCATCTATTGTTAACAGTCAGCTGACCTTTTATGGGAGTCAATTCTGGGGAAACTTGAGAGCAGATTCTCAGTTCTGCTAGTGCCATTTGCGCTAGGTGGGTCCAGATCTTGCTTGACCATTTGGCTTCCCTCGGAAGCATCAGGGATGTCTCCTTTCTTTGATGACTCTCCTCTTCGTAACAAATACACTGATTGGCTTTCTGTTCTCCAGTGGTCTCATTAATCTCCCTGATCAGGAGGAGGTTATGTGGCTCAGAGTTTCAAAGCTCTTTAGAGAAGTCCCCTGTTCCCTGGATTCAGACTGACTCATAGGGCAAAAGCCAAATATTGGTTTTCTTGGCTCTTTTCATTTAACTTTAATTTTAAATCCTAATCTTAAACATCCAGCAAATAAATTTTAAAAGCCTTATATTAAGAGTACTGGGCTTTAATGTCTATAACTATATAATTATCTTTTTATTAATTGGGATCTGTATTATTCTGTCTGTATTGTAAGTAATGACTTATTATATTGAATAAACCCATGTTGTGTTCTTAAAGCAACACGTTTGTAAAACAGTAACAGAGAATCTTTAGATCACTTATAAGAAAATTTCAAAATAAAATTAACAAAAGTAAAAAATACTTAGCTTGTGTAACAGCTACCCTGAATTTTTTGGCTGAGTTATACATTATATCCCCTGTTTGAGATCCTAGGAATATTGACCTTAAAAAAAAACAACTTTTTAACATAACTTTAAAGAAATATTATCTAACCTACTGGTTTCGTAGTCATTCTCACATGTAGTAAGATGGGACACAGAGCCTTCTCTCAGCTAAGGCAGGGCTCTTTATAAATCTTAAGTATTTTAGTTCTAAAGCTAATCCTTATTTTTAAATATCATTTGACAAAGTTTACATAAATTGTTTGAGGTCACATGAACATTAGCTAACACCATATGATATCACATTTAAAACATGAATTAAAGAAAGGCTGAAAGTTTTTAACCTTTACATCGATTAGGCTCTCATTAACTAAAAAATACATTTAAATTGTTCCCCAATGTAAAAAGTAACATAAAAGTTTACATATCTTATTGATAACAGGTAAATAAATCCCCAATATATTTTTTACCATACAACTTCAGAGCACCAGCTTGATATAATGCTCTTTTAAAGTTTCTACCTTACAGACTTGCATACCTATAAGATATGAAAACATTGATAGCATCACAATTACATTGATGTTTCTACATTAACCAAGTTTAGCTTTTAAAGCAATGGCAGTACAGTGCTCTAAAATAACAGTTCTTATTTAATCAGTTGTTTAATTTTTATGGTTGCTTGCTCTGGAGAAAATAAAACGTAATAAACACAACGTTATGGGTAAACTTATGTTTTAATAAATTTTTGTCTCATTAACACATGACTTATTTTTATATTCTTATACAGACATTAATAAGAACTTATTCAGACCTTAGTAAATCAATCAGATATCTAAGAAAAGTACTCATGAATGAGCAATCCCATATCAAATTTACTTTACTTATTTATCAAAATATTAGAGAAATGTGTTGACAGTGTAAACCATTTTTATGTTGAAGGAAAGGTCCTAGAACCAAGGCATATTAGACATTTTGTAGATATTAATATTTTATTAGATTTTTGAACACCTAAAAAAATTGTAAGCTTAAATTTAAAGACATTGATTTTTATCTGTTTATCCAATTTAAATTGAAACATTTAAATCACGTGAATTAAAGATCTTTGGATCTCCTATTTAAATTTGTTTTAATGAGCGCTTTTTTATGAGCGCTCCTTGTATATGTTAATTTGTGTATCATATATATGATATACGGACATATGTATATGTGGACATACAACACATAACAAAAGTGTGCACACATAATAATAGTAAAGGCCTTGTAGCTTTTCTCAGGTGAAATCTCCATTGCAATGTTTCAAAAAGTCTACAGTTGGTCAAAGATAGAACTGATCTGAAAAACATTAACCTAGGTCTGTATGCTCAAAATCATGAGCTCAAAAAAAAAAGTATCTAAGGAAAAAAAAAGAGTCCTAGAAAAAGTGACTGGCTAGTAATTAGTAAATACCATACAATTTACCTTTTTTTTCCCTTAGGCCTCAAATCAGTCTCCTACTAAGCTTTTAGGCTTCTTTCATTTACATTTCAATATAAATCATGGCTGAGGTCTGGAAGGAGCAGGAAAAACTGCTATTCTGAGCAGACACCTCAGGCCTAAGGCATTTTAACCATAATTTTGAGGTTCGGATGTTGAAAATTATGATACAAATTTAAGATACAATTCACAAAATTTTATATCTTTACATCTTGTTTTGTCAACAGATACCATTCTATGATTTACTATCCTTGTCCAAATTAATGCAGTGGTACACACAGTGACATTTTCCGAGGCTATCCAATTCAAAATTGGTGAAAAAAAGACTGTATGATTGGGAATTTACTTGCCAACTTGGAAGTAGAGTTCTTCAGTTTTCCATACTAAGTATTTAAGTTCTCTGGCATGAATTATCTGAAATCATAAACTAAACAATTACCTAAACCCGACTTTTAACTGCAAGATTCTGCAATGCTTCAAAAACCCATTCAGATACCAGATTGTTAAAATAAAACATCATCATTTAGAAACACATTCAGCTAAGATCATTCCCAAGAAACAATTTATAATATCAACACATTATTGCACATGTCTTAAAGGGCCAGATACAAAGACACAAGACAGACAGAAAGGAGGTTCAGACTATGGCTGTCAGAGAGAACCGTTTAAACCAGAGCAGATAAGAGAAAAATCTCCTACACCAGTGTGCACCATAGATATCCACAGGGGGGGGGACCACATGTTTTAACAGAGGGGAAACCTGAAATGTAAAATAAAGTGTCTCCATGGTGACTTCACTGCATTTAGTGTCCCCTTTTTCTTTTTCTCTTTTTTAACAAGACAGAGGTGGCATAATTCTTACAGTGCGGGGAGGAAGGAGGTAATTCCCTGAATCAACAGGGCTTTGGCAGCTGCTGGGAGTCCCTCAGTCCCTCCTTTTACTTACAGGATTAGCTCCTCTTGTTCAGTTCCACACCAAGCATGCTTCATCTCCTAATATTTCAGTAGACAGCTCTCACAAAGTTCCGGGGTGGAGGGCGGGTACCAAATTTGTAAATTAAAGTTCGATTCCTCAAATTGACGCCAATTAATACCAATTTAATAATGAGGACTGAGTTTTGAGAAAAAGAAAAAGGGAGGTTTATTGCTTTGCGAACAAAGGAGAAACACTGGGGCTCTGCCAAAGGTTGTGACTCTCTTGATCTGGAGTGACAAGGGGTTTTAAAGGAGTTTCACTTGTTAACCTGGGAGATGCTCAGTTCTTAGGTCCCCACCAAGCATTGCCCTCTGCAATGGGTGTGCTCCAGGCAGCCAGCTAGGAGCTTCTATCATCCTGCTTAACAAAGGCAAGTAAAGTTCATCGCAGTTCCCTAAAACACAGTCCAAAGGGGTGTCAGGCTTACTCTCTTTATTACGTATTTTTACGTCCAAAATCCTTAAGTTTTTACCACTGAAATCACACAACAAAATGAACAAAAACAAACAAACAATCAAAAAAATAGAACACAAAACAAAACACAAAAAACAGAAACCATGCGCCTAAACAGAAAAACAGTGGAACAGTGCAACATCTTGCTATAGCTCCAGGGTAGGAGTGCATGCGTGCCCGTCGGCCCCTCTCTACAGTTCCAGAGGAATTCCCTACAGAACAGAACAGAGGACAGAACGATTCTGGTTACTCTCCTGGAAAGGAGTATATGTGAGCCTCCCCAGGCCACATCTCTGTCATCAGAAGAGATCTCCCTTAACCGGATATCAGATGTTATAAAAGCCCCACTTACCTATGGAGGACTCCTCCACCAAGTGCTTGCTAATAGTTTTAGTGCAGAGGTTCACTGCAGTGCTCCCCGGACTAAAGGCTCTTTTCCTAATATAGAGAAGATGGACCAAATCAGGCCTGTGTGGAGAGCTGTTTCTTGGTGCCTATGGTTGATATACCATTCTAATTTGTGAAAGTGCCACAGAAAGTAGGGTAAGCCTCCTTCTCATGGTACACTTGAAAGCAACTGTTTGGAAAAAGTGGTTGCCAAGGCAGTGACCTCATTCAGTTCCTGAAGGATGCAACCTCACCTCACTTCCTTGGTAATGGAACTCTCTGAACTTGGGATGCAGGAAGCCAGGCACACAGAGTCAGTCCCAGTCCCAGTCCTAGTGGTCTCACTTGCTTCAATTTAACAAGGACAGAGTCAGTCTTTCTTGGTACCTACTGATGTGAGGACGGCCAAATGCCAGGAGTACTCTGAAGAGGGGCCTTTCCTAAAAAAGCAGGTAGTGGCTCACAGCTGGCTCCTGACCACTTCACAGAGTTGGATATGGAGACCAGATCTGAGACAGGATATGCCATATCTGGGGAACATAGTATGGCCCAGCAGTCAGAGGACACTCCGGATAGTGAGAGACCTATTTGGGGGAAGGAGGTGCCTTTTTGGGTGTGGATGTGTGTTTGTGGTTTTGCCCCATGTTCTGAGAAGAGGTAGGAAAGTCGGTTTGTTTGGTTTGGAGTGAACTGTTTCTAGTAAGTTGTTTGACAAGGCGAGTGTTTCTATGTCTGTGTATCCCACTGTGTCCGTGGTTGTAGACATTAGAAAAAGAGAATGCATCAATGGATGTTTCCTGTCTAGTAGAAAGTTTCCCAGCATTCATCCTGCCCAATTTATGAATGCACTAGGGCTTGCCATATCGATGGGCAACACCTGCTATCTTCCTAAGTTCCTGTTTTCTTCCTGAAATCTAGCCACTCTCCAAAATAGGCTCATGCTTTTGAGTCCACGATATGTACCACCTCCAAGCACTGTGACATGGACATGTACTGGATAGCTGAAGGGATTGGCAAGCATCTCAGAAAACTCAGATATCGATGTGACCAGGAAAGTCTCAGTGGAGAACCCCTGCAATGGGCCTTTTGATTGCCTATTTTTCTGTTGCCCTGAATGTCAGTAAGTTCTTTGCCTGAGGCCACGCCTTTGTGAATCCTGAAGAAAACAGTTTTCAAACGGAAATGAATGGGCACCACCTATGGCTCTTTGCTTAATTGCTTTGTAAAGGGATGTGTCTGAATCAGCCTCTTGGTCCTGTGTGAGCCTGTGGCTTAGATTCTCAGCACCTGATGGATCTAAAGAACGATCCCATGTGTGAATCCAAAATCAAAATGGCCAAAAATCAGTCACTGTGGATGAAGTGCCTCACATTCTTCTGTAAGGTTCCTTACCTACATCAAGTGAGAATAGGGATCCTTTGAGTCAAATGAGTTCTTCAAAGCCCTGCAGATGCTAGCCCATAGGTTCTTGGGTTTTCTTATGAATCCAATTCAAATAAAGAATCTAAACCCCACAGTCAGTAGGCCTCAAATTGGAGAACAGAGCTGTATTAATGGCAGATATATTTGATAACTCCTGGTTCACAGGGAGGGTGTCCAGGCCACCCTGACTATTGGCAAATGAGGGGAAAGGGAGCTTATTTGGGACACTGTCTTGTGCTGCACCTCTCATGGAATCCTCTTGCCAGAAGTTATGGTGAGTGTCTATATGGAAGAAGATGAGTGCCATGTGGGAGTGTTTTGGTTTTAATTGTGGTCATTTGTGTGGCGGTTGGAAGAGATAATTGGGTCCACCTTGGCTTGAACTTCGGTGTGATTCCCCTTAGAGTCTGTGTTTTGGAATTGACCTCCGAGAAGGTATAAGGTCCTATGCCATTGTATATCCATATTTCTGGGACATCACTACAGAATGTAATTCAACGCTAAGTATACCAATCAAGCGCCCAATGAACTTCTGGGCTTCAAATCTTACCTAGATTTCTGTTTTCATACTTATATTGAAAGGTTAATAAAATAGGTACTTGTCACTTCTTGATTTTCTGTATGCTTAACAAAACACTGTTGAAATCTTGAGAACTGTTTGCTATTCTTGTTCCCAGAATGTGCTGTCCCCAACTGCCAAACTGCAGAATGTACTCGGTCAACCAGTTGCACGCAAACCGCCCACTCGCACTTACCCATCAATAAACTTTCCTTCCTGCCCTCTCCAAGGAAAATATATAAGCACTTCTTAAGCTGTTCTCAGGGCTCTCTGCTCTATTCAAGTGAGCTCTGAGCCCTTGCATGCCGGACTCCCAATAAAGCCTTTGCTGTTGCATGAGACAGTCTCTTGGTGGTCTCTTCCACCCACCCTCGCCCGATCTTTACATCTGGTGGCCCCAGTGAGATCCGGCAGCCGCAGATGAAAGACCCCCAACGGGCTCCTCTGGGGATAAATAAGGCCCCTCTTTCTGGTTTCAGGATTCAGGTTAGGGTTTCACAAAATGGCTATTGGTAAAGAGCGTGAGCTCTCTCCCATGGTGGCTGACACACATGTAACAGAGCCACAGGCCATGTCCCTGGGGGATGAACTCATGAAATCGAGGAACAATAGTCTCCTTTATTCAGTGATATTTTGTTTCGGATTCGGTATTGCCAGCCCATCATGTTTTGCCAGCTACTCAGTCATGGTCTCAGTATTGGACGTCCATTGCCTGTCTTTATTGTCTTGTCTTGTCTGTGTCTTGTGTCATTGCTTGTATTGTCTGTGTATATTTCATTATGGGACAGAGCACTTCAATGCCTCTGTTCATGACCCTTGATCACTAGACCAAAGTCTGCTTAAGGGCTCAGAATCTTTCTTTTTCAGTAAAACGCCGGATCTTGCAGATTCTGTGTCTCAGAATGACCCAACTTTGTAGTCAGATGTCCCCTAGAAGGATCTTTCTACTTCGCACTAATTTGAAAAGTTCGAGATATTGTCTTTTAGCCAGGGCCACGTAGACGTCCAGATCAACAGCCATATATCTTAACTTGTCAGGACCTCTGCAAATCTCCTCCTCCAAGGCTGAAGCCTTTCCTTGTCCCTGCACGGACTCCTACTCCTTCCCCCATGATTCTATCTCTTTAACTCTCTGCTCCTCCTCCTGCACCCTCTGTTCTCCCTGAGTCTCAAGACTCTACTGGACTCTCCTCCCCCTCCTTATCCTCTGCCTTCATCCCCCAACTGCCAACACTCTCTAAGTGATTCCCCTGCTGCTGACTCAGCCTCTCCACCATTCAAAGAAGCTAGGATGGCCCAGCGCCATCCAGATGACAGTCCCGTGGCACACAGAGCCCCTCCTTCCCTGGAGGAAGCTGGCCCGGCTAAAAGAACTCAGAGAACTCGCCAACGTTTTTACACCTGCCTACTTGGGATAACTGCCAACAACTCCTAGGGACTTTCTTTATGACAGAGGAATAAGAGAAAAACCTCCAAGAAGCTAAAAAAAAAAAATATCCTCGGACCTGATTGGCGACCAACACAACTTCCCAACATAATCAAAGCGAGCTTACCCTTAAACCAACCCAACTGGAACCCCAACACCTTTGAAGATAAAGAGCATCTGTCCAATTATTGCCTGGCTCTAATAGCAGGTCTCCAAGGGGCTGCTAGGTGACCAACTAATTTGGCCATGGTAAGAGAAATTATTCAAAGGCCTGATGAATCTCCCTCTTTGTTTCTAGAAAGAATTATGGAGGCATATAAAAGATATACTCCTTTCGATCCTCAGGCAGCGGATCAAAATTCATCTGTAACAATGGCCTTAATTGGGCAAGCTGCCATGGATATTAAAAAAAATTAAAAGAGAGATTTAGTCAGAGAAGCTGAGAAAGTATACTATAAGAGAGAAACAGGGAGAAAGAAAGGGAGCAAAGGAAGGGTGAGAGAAGCAAAAGACAGACTAAGGGATTGACCAAGATCCTTGTCACAACAAGAAAGAGGCCAGAAATTAAGACGTAAGGTGACAGTAAGGGTTACCTGGGGCCATGCAAGAGGCCACCCCTGGCCTCAGATCAATGTGCCTACTGTAAAAAAAAAAGGACACTGGGCCAAAAAGTGCCCTATAAAGAGACAGCCACGCCAGCCAGCCATTGTGACTCTGGTGCATGACTAAGAATGTTGGGGCTCAGATCACTTCCCCTAGCTCAGGGTAACTTTTGAAGTGTAGCGGACCTCAGTAAACTTTGAAATGAATACAGGAGCAGTATACGAAGCCCTTAAGGCCCCATTGGGCCCTCTATCAAATAAAAGGTCTGTAGTTCAAAGGGCTAATGGCAGTAAATATCGGGCTTAGACTACTAAGAGGACCATGGACCTAGGTAAAGGAAAAATCCATCACTCCTTCCTAGTAATCCAGGAATGCCTGGACCCATTGATGGGCAGAGATCTGCTCACCAAGCTCTTGGCCTAAATAACTTTTAACCCTGAAGGCTACCAAATGAAATTTCTAAATCCTTTAGTATAAACTCCTATAGTCACGGCTTTAACTAAATTAGTAGAAGATGAACATCCACTCTTCACACCCCCCAAGACTGATCAAACAGGCAAGCTACGCCAGAAATGGATAACAGATTATGCAGATGCCTGGGCAAAAACTGCTGGGTTAGGCCTGGCCGTGAAACAACCTCCAATAACAGTGGAGTTAAAAACCTCAGCCTCCCCAATTAATGTCAAAAAATATCCTCTAAGCAAAAAAAGCTAAAGATGAGATAAGGCCCCATATTCAGAAATATCTGACCTTAGGCGTCCTAAGGCCCTGTCAATTGGCCATGAACACTCCCCTGCTACTAGAAAAAAAAGCCAGGAACCGGGACAATCGCCCTGTTAAATACCTAAGAGAGATCAACAACAGAGTGCAGGACATTCACCCCACGGTACCTAATCCGTACAATCTGCTTAGCACTCTGAACCCTGAGCGGAAATGGTATACTGTTCTGGACTTAAAAGATGCTTTCTTTTGCTTGCCTCTGCATAAAGATAGTCAGTTGCTGTTTGCTTTCGGGTGGGTAGACCCAGAAACCTGAACGTCTGGTCAACTAACTTGGACTAGACTCCCACTGGGGTTCAAAAACTCCCCCACTCTCTTTGGTAAAGCCCTCCACAGAGATCTCAGCAATTTCAGAACTACGCACCCCAAAGTCACCCAGCTTCAATACGTGAATGACCTGCTACTGGCAGCCAACACCAAGGAAAACTGTGAGTCTGGGACCCAAGCACTATTATATGAGCTTGCTCAACTTGGGTATAGAGTTTCGGCCAAAAACGCCCAAATTTGCTGGCATGAAGTAATCTTACTGGGCTGTTTCCTTAGGGGCAGTAAACGATGGCTCACTGAGCCCAGAAAACAAACCATTGCCTAGATACCACCCCCATCTAACAGGAGACAACTCAGAGAGTTTCTTGGGACTGCTGGCTTTTGCAGGTTATGGATACCTGGGTTTGCGTTTTTAGCTGCTCCTTTATACCCGGTGTTAGAGGGAGATGCCCAATTCCAATGGACCCCTGATCACCAGGAAGTTTTTTATAATATCTATGGACACTGACACTGAACACCTCAACTTCACTGAGCTCAGGCTGCAATTACAGAAAGCCCTACACTACGTTAAAAATGTACACCAACTCACTCACCTTGGTTCAATGAAACTGCAGGCATTCCTGTAGGATTAAGAACAGAGTTTTCCACTAACCGACTCACAGCGAAAGAAAATAACTGAACGGGTAACAAAAGCCTGTCGAGTCCGTCAATTGGTTAATGCTTACCCTTCCAGTTTCCTAGAGGAAAGCACCTATGAGGAACCAGAAAACGACAATTTTGGGAAGTGGACAATAGTGAAATTAAGCCAGCAAGGTATGAACTTAAATACCTCCTAGTCTTTGTAGATACATTTTCAGGATGGACTGAAGCCTTCCACACATACACACACACACAAAAAAAAAAAAAAACAAAACTGCACAAATGATTTTCAAGAAGATTCTGAAAGATATTTTTCCAAGATACGGTCTGCCTAAGGTAATAGGGTCTGATAATGGACTGGTGTTCATGGCCCAGGTAAGTCAGGTGTTAACTGGGACCCTGTGGATTAATTTTAAGTTACATTATGCTTATATACACCAGAGCTCAGGACAGGTAGAAAAAATAAATAGAACCATTAAAGAGACCTTCACAAAATTAAGCTTAGAGCCCGGCATAAAAGATTGGATTATGCTCCTGCCTTATGCACTATTTCATGCGAGAAATATTCCCTCTCTTTCTTTGTGTAACCTCACCCCCTATGAAATTCTCTATGATTCCCATCATTCAATAAGGGACCTAACCCCAACTCTAAGGCTTAACGATCACTTCCACACCCCCTTGCTTGACAGACTTAAAGTCATTGAAAGAACTCAGCGATAACTGTGGAAACAGCTGGCCACTGCCTACCAACCAGGGGAGGAGGGGACTCTAAATCAATATCATGTAAGAGACTTCGTCTACATAAGACAACATCAGGTGTCATCCCTGGAACCCCACTGGAAAGGAACATACCAGGTGCTACTTATAAAACCTAAAGCGTTAAAGTAGACGGAATCACTTTTTGGATCCATGCCTCTCATCTCAAGCCTTCGCTGTGTCCAGACTCTTGTTGGAAACTGGAAAAGCGTGGTAACCATTTCAAATTGCGTATTCGCTATGTGGATAAGACTATAGACTCTCCCCTTGGCCACCAGTAGTTCTAACCCTCATCACCCCGTTCAGCAGCAATGGCTGATCACAAATCCTACTAGACAAGAAGTATAGTCTATCTCGCATACAGGCCCCATAGAGACCTGGTGGCCATCTCTCCACCCAGACATTTGTCAGGTCGGTATAGGTCTTTCCTATTGAGATATCCCTGATGAAGAGGATCCCACTAAAATCCCATTAAATCTCTTCTGTACCATAGATAATGGAAACAAATATTATGGATGCAGGGACACGCGAGACAGATTCAGGTTGGCTAGCCTAGATTACTATGTTTGCCTGGCGGACTATCAAAGCCACAAACAGCCACGGCTGTGTGGGGGAGAAGCCGACTTCTTGTGTAAGTCAAGGGAATGTGAGCATACAGGGGCTGCCTGGTGAAACCCAAACTCCTCATCAAATTCAGTACACAGCATTGGCCATATTACCAATTAGACAACCAAATACTATGGCCCCCAGAGGGTTCTCTAGATCCTCAAATTCTGAGTGACATTTTTAACTTCGGCAAGTTCTCAAAAGGGGGAAATTTCCCTATGTGGAATCATTTTTCCTCTTTTTCTCACATCCTGTACTATGCTTCTCCAATAGTTCCTCACCCTCAGCCTTCTGCTCTAGACTCTCTGCTATCACTCCCATCTTAGCAACCTGATTTCTCCTCTCCAATTACTAAATCAAAAACCCAAACCTCCGCTGGTTCTCAGAACATTGCCCCGTTGCTGAGGTAGCAGGTACCGAGGTACCCCTTCACCCACTCACTCCTCTCTTTTCCTGTCAGGGCCTGCACTAGGTCCCACCAAGTCCTCTAGCAAGCTAACCCAAAGCTCAAACCAGCTGAGAAGAGCCCTCAGACCCCTATCCACGATGTAATGAAAATGGCATTTAAAGTTGCTTTGTCATCACTGAAAAGAGGTTTCTAAGAATTTAAAGTCCCTCAAAGGCTTTTTGGAATATTTACTCCCATCTTCCCCTCTGCTATACCTGTTCTAATGCTCAAGTTTTGTTCTAGGAAAATCCCAAACCCCTTTACCATTTTTCTTTTACATCTCTCTTTTCTCATTCTTAGATCCACGGAGCTGCTCTCAGCCTCGACTACCCCGTCTTCCCCCTCTGTACCAGGTCCACAGAAATGTCTTAAATGACCTTCTCCAGAAGTCTTCACCAAGGCTTACTTTAGGTCTTTCAGCAAAAGAGTCCCTCTGAAAGAGTTCAATGTACATAAACTTCCACTTTTCGTGTTGCCCTGTTCTACTTGGCCACTGGCTGGAAAAATCACCACCCCTAAGCTAGACACTGCCTTTCCAGTTTTTCACAAAATATGTGAACAAGGCCTCTGGCCTTGAGCTGGGGCTTCACCTAGATGCCTACATTTCTAAGATAAAAAAGTTAGCAACTGGTCTCCATGGTGACAGCTGGCAGGGAGAAAAAAAGAGACAAAAAAGCTCTCCCCTTCCAAGGTGTCCTTGAAAAGTTAACTTGCCCAGAACAGAGGAAAAAAAAAAACAGAAACAAAAACTAATTTTTGTGAATTTCTGCAGACTGTGAACTTCTGAGCCCCTTCCCTTACATGTTGGGTACAAATTCTAAAACTACCAAAACTTGGGGTTCAGGGGATTAATTGATTACAACAGAAGCAATGCCCTCTAAATCCGGATGCAACCAAATAAGAATGTTTTCCTCACTTTGGTGCTATTTTAGGTGCATTTTCTTGTCCATTCCTAAAACAGTATAATTCTATACACTTTAACATTATTTATGTTTACATAAAATGGTCAATAGATGTGATTAATTATGTAATGATGCAGATGTTTTTCAGAGTGCTCTATCATGACGTAGGTTCATTTAAAGTTCAAATAGGGGGGCATACAACACGGTTCCACCGGGAACCTGTATCCCTCACTTTGGCCATCCTATGAGGAATAATAATTGCTGAAGGGGTGGGCATAGGAACAACTGCCCTAGTCCATGAGACACAACAAAGACACAATTAGAAGCAGAAATAGACCAAAGCTTAAAGACATTAAAAACCGACATCACAGCTTTACAGGAATTTTAACCTCTCTCTCTCTGAAGTTGTTTTACAGAGCAGGCGAGTGTTGGACCTCCTCTTCATGAGAGAAAGTTGCCTTTTTGCTTGCATTGAGGGAAGAATGTTGTTTTTATGCCGACAATACTGGAGTTGTAAAAGAATCTATGAGTAAATTAAGAAAACGACTTGAAGAGCGTCAAAGAGAGACAGAGGCCCCAGAAGGGAGGTTTGATTCTTTGTTCACATAGTCAACCTGGTTAACTATGCTTTTATCTGCCATGGCCGGTCCATTTATAATCCTCATATTATTGCTAACGGTAGGACCCTGTTTGCTCAACCGTGTAGTTTCCTTTCTAAACCAAATCGAACATGTTATTAAACCTAACCATACACTGTTCTCTCAATCTAATTTTACAGAAAAGTGGGGACAGAGTTGGTCTTAAAATACAGGAATATAGAGGATCTTCCACCTGCTGAGAAACTCAAAGGTCCATGCAGAAATGATCCCTGGAGAAGATGTAGGCAACTATGAAGGACCTGAGACAGCAAAAGTCTTCCATGGCAAACAACCTGCTCAGGATGAAGGGATGTGTCTGAATCAGCCACTCTCTTCTTAATGTATAGAAGATGGACCAAAGCAGGCATTTGTTGAGCTGCTCCTGCATGCCTATGGTTGACATACCACTGTAACTTGTGAAAGTGTCACAGTAAGTAGGGGCAGCCTCCTTCTCATGGGAACCTTGGAAGCAACTGTTAGGACAAAGTTGTTGCCAAGGCAGTGACCTCATTCCGTTCCTAAAGGAAGTGACCTCACCTAACTTCCTTGGTGATGGAACTCTCTGAACTTGGAATTCAGGAAGCCAGGCACAAAGAGCCAGTCCCAGTCCAAGCCCCAGTGGTCAAACTTATTTTGATTTACCAAGGACAGACTCAGTCTTTCTTGGAACCTACTGATGTGAGGATGGCCAAATGCAAGGAAAGCTATGAATAGGGGCATTTCCTGAGAAAGCAGGCAGTGGCTCACCGCTGGCCCCTGACAACTTCACAGAGTTGGCCAAAAGACCAGATTTGAGACAGAACAGGCCATTTCCAGAGAACATAGTATGGCCCTCCAGTCAGAGGACACTCCGGATAGTCACAGACCTACATGGGGGAAGGAGGTGCCTTTGTGGTGTGGGTGTGGGTTTGTGGTTTTGTCTCATGTTCTGAGAATAGGTATTAAAGGTGGTTTGTTTTGTTTGGAGTGAACTGTTTCTACTAAGTCGTTTGACAAGGTGAGTGTTTCTATGTCTGTGTATCCCACTATGTCCGTGGTTGTAGACATTAGAAAGGAGAATGCATCAATGAATATGTCCTATCTAGTAGAAAGCTTCCCAGCATTCATCCTGCCCTATTTATGAATGGACTGCAGCTTGCCTTATTGATGTGCAACACCTGCTATCTACCTAAGGTCCTGTTTTCTTCCTGAATTCTCGCCACTCTCCAGAATAGGCTCATGGTTTTGTGTTTAAGATATGTACAACCTTGAAGCTCTGTGACATGACCATGTACTGAATAGCTGAAGGGAATGGCGAGCATCTAAGAAAACTCAGATATCAGTGTGACCAGGAAAGTCTCAGTGAAGAAACCCTGCTTGGGGCCTTTTGTTTACCAATTCTTCTGTTGCCCTGAATGTCAGGAAGGTCTTTTCCTCATTCCACCACTTTGTGAAGCCTGAAGAAAACAGTTTCCAAATGGAAATGAATGGGCATTACCTGTGGCTCTTTGCTTAATTGCTTTGGAATGGATGTGTCTGAATCAGCCTATTTGCCTTGTGTGAGGGTGTGGCTTAGATTCTCAGCTCCTGATGGATCTAAAGAAAGATCCCAGGTGTACATCCAAAACCAAAATGGCCAAAAAAGCAGTCCTTGTGGATGAAGTCTCTCGCCTCTTCTGTAACTTTCCTGACCTCCATCAAGTCAGAATAGGGATCCTTTGGTTCAAATGAGTTCTTCAAAGCCCTGCAGAGGCTAGCCCATAGTTGCTTGGGTTTTCTCAAGACTCCAATTCACATAAGGAATCCAAACCCCACAGTCAGTTGGCCTCAAATTGAAGAAGCGAAGCAGTATTAATGGGAGGCCTAATTGATCTCTCCTGGTTCACAAGAAGGGTGTCCAGGCCACCCTGATTTTAGGCAAATTAGGTGCAAGAGAGCTTATTTTGGACACGGTCTTGGGCTGTGCCCCTCATGGAAAACTTTTGCCAGAGGTCATTATGAGTGTCTATATGGAAAAAGATGAGCGCCACGTTGGAGTGTTTTGTTTTAAATTGTGGTCATTTGGGTGGCGGTTGGAAGAGATGACTTGGTCCACATGTTCTTGAACTCTGGTGTGATTCCCTTAGAATCTGAGTTCTCAAACTGACCTCAGAGAAGTATTGCCATGAATAGTGTTGAGATTTAAGGAAGCCAGGCATGAGTGTCGCCCTTGGAAACTAAGTTCTAGGCCCAGGATGGCTTTCCACAGAGCACTAGGCCTCTCAGCCAGGATACCACATGATTTTATTCTGAAAGATTTGGCACCCAGAGTTGAGAGTCAAAACTCATATGGACCTCACATTGTAGACCTCAATGGGAATAATATCATGTGATCTTTTGGCCACTCTTTGGGAAGCCTTACCTGTGAGTGTTCTCCAGAGCTTTCATTGAAATTAGCTTCCTAAAAATTTAATGGTTCCTGAAAGAATTGAAACTCACAGTGCCTCCAACTTCATCCTTGAAAAATGGCTAGAAAAATACCATAAAATTTTTGAAATTCCCATCACCAGGTGGCACTGGAGAACATTTGGATGTCCTGTTACTGATCATGAATATACCAGACAGTGCCTTGATTGACTGGGTTTCATGTAAATGGTGTAGAACAGAGATGCCAGTAAGTTGGACTCTGTTGAGTAGTTGGCCTAGAGCAGTGGTGGGCAGGTATGTGATAAAACATCTGTGGTGGGGCCATGTGGATCTTCCATTGGCATCCAAATGGCTTGTGACTGACATGGTGCAGCCAGCAGAACCTTCCATGTAAAGGCAACTTGTTATATGGAGGGTTTTCAGGACATTGTTCAGAATCAGGTTGCTATGGTCAAGGGGGCAAGCTATGTGGGATAGAATCCTGGTTCTTGTATCCTCCTGCAGAACCTGACCCACCACACATGACAGAACTCCCTCTTGCACTGTGACCCAATTGAACTCCTTTTATTTCGTGAAGCAAATACCAAACTCCCAGTGCAGCAGGAAGAAACACCATGAAAATGGAGGATGACCATATGGCTTCACAGTGCACATGGGGAGACCTTTAGCCCCCAGTGGCCACAGTTTACCTAAAAAGAGAATTTAGCACTGCTGCCTCATGTTCATTGGGAAATAAGAAAGCATGTCCTCCAGGTCTCATAGATGCAGACCAAGCTTTTATGGTCTCACTAGAAAGGAAGCTAAAGCTCCTGACAACAACATATTTTTCAAGTGCCCAATCTCACAGGCAGTTTCTCAAGAAGTCTCTATGCCAGCAGACCTCCATGTTTGTGGAGTGTTTACCCTTTCCCTTACCTTTGGAAACTCCTCTGCCACTTCCAAGGTTGTGGGCTCCTGAGCATATTCCATTCCAGATATTTGTTCACAGGTTTTCTAAATCTTCTCCTCTAATTGTGTCTTACTTGGGGCGAAGGTATTGTCAAGGCATTGTTCTGAATGAGAGTGGGAAGATTTTTGTGTAGCACATATTTACATACACATTGGATTCATTTTTCAATTTTCAATTCGAAATACTGAATCCTTGACACTAACCCATACCCTACTAGATTCTGACTACTAATTCTAATCTAATGGAGAAAAATAACCCAAACAGAATAGAAATACTAGCACTTCATAGGAGGCATGGTGTATAGTTGGTCTTCCTATTTGCATGATATAGGGTTGGAGTTGTAAATCTTGTCAATTTTTTGTTGAAAGAGTTCTGCATGTGTTTTTAAAGTTAACACATATGTGAATTCCTGTCTCCCTTTTTCTGTAGCCAATTCAGCACATGTATTTTTATATGAACATATAGAATCCTACCTGGTATCACACCTGTATTCTTGAGAGGTGGCTAACTTGGCAGATACAAAGTGTGAGAAGAAATCACTCCTCCTAAACGCTTTTGGAACTGATAATTCAAATTATGAGTGAGCTTCTTAGTTAAAAAACATTATACATAAATCCATGTTCAGTAAAATTAATATTTTTGGATCTGTGGATGATATATATTTCACGATGAATTTTAATTGGCATATATATTGCTACTTTTTAATGTCTCTGTGTGTGTGTATATATATATATATATATATATATATATATATATATATATATATATATACACTCTAGATTTGTCAAAATATGAAATATATGTATCTTATTATACACTCCCTAAATTCATTCATGTTCATGTATGTGGTTTTATATTCAACTTTTCATAAGATTATTTTCAGAAATATTCATCCATCTGAAATACATATTTGTTTTATAGTATTGAAAACTCACTTCAGTAAATGGTGCAAACAAATCCTTATATTTTTACAGTAACTGACCCACTTTAACATCAATGGAAGTAGATTCCTATGGGACATGATGTGTATTTTGGCGTTCATTTTTATACAACACTGGTACATTACTATTTCTTCAGTTTTTGTACATCATAGAATATACATTTCAGCCACAACTTCATAAATTTAAAGAAATTTGTAACACATTCTATCACTTCCTGCTTCAGAACATATGTATTCCTCTTTGTTTTTGACTGGTCATTTCATGAGACTTCTTTCCACACACATTACTGTCGATTTCCATTATCAATTTTGAAGCAAAATTCACACACTCTTTATGATGAACCACAACCGTAATATTACCATTGGATGTATAAATGGTTGGAATGAATGTATGTATATCAATATATGATTCCCTGTGTATTTTCAGATATCAATTTATTCCAATTTCTAAAGTTTGAACCAGTTGTATTATTTATTCGCAGTATGGACTATTCATGCATTATGTCTATATTCATACACACATGGTACACCTCTATGTACCCCCAATACTAATTTACACCTCTTCAAAATACTGCTCCAAGAAATGGAGGTAGAAATACTCATGTCACCTGATCTACATATACATTTTATCACAGTAATATTCTGGCCACAAAACGCAAAGTCACACTTACGATTGTACCAAAGCCTAAATGGAATGTGAGTATGGATTATGAAAATCACCCATGTCCAGGTTGCCTAATGCTCTCAAATGTCAATCCTATTGGTGACTACATATTTGTTTCTTCCTAAGATTATATATTCAATCTCAAGCCTGTTGAAAATGTCTATTGGTATCACTCATTTTATACTTTGCCTGATTTCCTTATGTCTCTATTGATATCTGCTTTCCTACATATTTTCCCCAGTTCATCATTGTGACTGACTCTTCACATGTGCTGACATTTACATTTTCTCTCTACCCAAAACCCTATTGCTAAAGAACTTTTTGTCCAAATCCTATACTCACACTTTTTTCTAATCTTACCAACTCTCTTCGTAATCTTACCAACTCTCCCTTTTTGAATGAATGTTCTCCTCAACATTCAATCATCTAAGGTACAAGATCCTATGCCATTGTGTATAGATTTATCTGAGACATCTGCACAGAACATAATTCAAAGCTAACTATCCCAATCAAGGACCCAATGACTTTCTGGGCTTTAAATCTTACTGAGATTTCTGTTTTCATACATATATTCCACCTCTATAATCTTATAAATATCGCAGGTTTCCAATACCATTATTCATCCAGCAGAATGATCCTAACCCAAATCAAACATGTTATTAACCCTAAACATACACGATTCCCTCAATCTACCTTTATAGAAGAGCAGGGACAGAGTTGGTCTTACAATACAGGAATGTAGGAGACCTTCAACCTGCAGAGAACCTCAAAGGTCCATGCAGAAATTATCCCTGGAGAAGATATAGGCAGCTATGAAGGACCTGAGAGAGCAAAAGTCATCTTCCATGACAAACAACCAGGTAAGGATGAAGGGATGTGTCTGAAGCAGTCTCTCTCTTCTTAATGTAGAGAAGATGGACCAAACCAGGCCTGTGTGGAGAGCTGTTCCCGGGTGCCTATGGTTGATATTCCATTTTAACTTGTGAAAGTGTCAAAGGAAGTAGGGGCAGCCTCCATCTCATGGACCCTTCGAGGCAACTGTTAGGACAAAGTGGTTGCCAAGGCAGTGACCTCATTCAGTTCTAGAGGAAGTGACCTACGTCACTTTCTTGTTGATGTAACACTCTGAACTTTGGATCCAGGAAGCCAGGCACCCTGAGGCAGGCCCAGTCCCAGTTGCAGTGGTCTCACATGTTTGGATTAACCAAGGACAGAGTCAGTCTTTCTTGGCAACTACTGAATTGAAGATGGACAAATGCCAGGAAAGCTCTGAAGAGGGGCTTTTTTTTTGATAAAGCAGGCAGTGGCTCACCGCTGGCTCCTGACAACTTCACAGTTTTGGCCAAGGAGACCAGATCTGACATACGACAGCCCATTTCAGGGGAACATAGTATGGTCCACCAGTCAGAGGATGCTCCGGATAGTCACAGACCTACTTGGGGAAAGAAGGTGCCTTTTTGGGTGTGTTTGTGTGTTAGTGTGTCTCATCTTCTAAGAATATGTAGGAAAGTCGGTTTGTTTAATTTGGAGTGGCCTGTTTCTAGTAAGTGCTTTGAGAAGGTGAGTGATTCTGTGTATCCCACTGTGTCCGTGGTTGTAGACAATAGAAAAGAAAATGCATCAAAGGATGTGTCCTGTCTAGTAGAAATCTTCACAGCATTCATCTTGTCCAATTTATGAATGGACTGCAGCTTACCTTATAGATGGGCAACACCTACTACCTTTCTACATTCCTGATTTCTTCCTGAATTCTGGCCACTCTCCCATAGGCTCATGGTTTTGTGTTCAAGATATGTATCTCCTCCACAATCTGGGACATGGCCATGTACTGGATAGCTGAAGGGAATGGTGAGTATCACAGAAAAATCAGATATTAGTGTGACCAGGAAAGTCTCAGTGGAGAAACTCTGCTTTGGGAATTTGCTTTTCTATTGTTCTGTTGCCCTGAATGTAAGGAAGGTCTTTGCCTAAGGCCACACCTTTCCAAAGCCTGAAAATATCAGTTTTCAAATGGAAATAAATGGGCATCACCTGTGGATCTTTGCTTAATTGCTTTGCAAAGGGATATGTCTGAATCCACCTCTTAGTGCAGTGTGAGTCCATGGCTCAGATTCTCAGCCCTGATGGATCTAAAGAAAGATCCCATGTGTGCATCCAATTCCAAAATGGCCAAAAGAGCAATCATTGTGGATGAAGTCTCTTGCTTTCCTCTGTAAGGTTCCTGATCTCCATCAAGTGAGAAGAGGGATCCTTTGGGTCAACTGAGTCCTTCAAGCCCTGCAGAGGCTAGCCCATAGGTGCTTGGGTTTTCTCATGACTCCAAATCACATAAAGAAACTATACCTGACAGTCACTATGCCTCAAATTGGAGAAGTGGAACAGTATTAATGGCAGGCATCTTTGATCAGCCCTGGTTCACAGGAACAGTGTCCAGAAACACTGACTTTAGACAAATGAAGGGCAAGGGAGTTTATTTTGACATTGTCTTGTGCTGTGTGCCTCATGGAAACTTCCAGCCAAGGTTATGATTAGTGTCTACATGGAAGAAGATGAGGGGCATGTGTGAGTGTTTTGGTTTTAATTCTGGTCATTTGTGTGGCGGTTGGAAGAGATGACTGGGTCACCAGGGATTGAACCCTGGTGTGTTTCCCCTTAGAGACTGAGTTCTGAAACTGACCTGAGAAGTATTGCCATGAATTGTGTTGGGATTTTAGGAGGCCACGCATGAGAGTCGCCCTTGGAACCTGAGATCTAGGACCAGGGTGGCTTTCCACAAAGAACTGGGAATCTCAGCCTGGATATCACATGATTTTATTCTGAAAGACTTGGCAGCCATAGTTGAGAGTCAAAACACATAGGACCTCACATTGTAGACCTCAATGGTCCTGGCTTCAAGTGACCTTTTGTCCACTCTTTGGAAAGCCTTGCCTGTGAGAGTTCTCCAGAATTTTCTTTGAATTGAGCTTTCTCAACATTTAATGGTTCCTGAATAATTGAAATTCACAGTGCATCCAATGTCATCCTTGAAAAATGGCTAGATAAATACCATGAAATTTTTGAAATTCCCATGACCAGGTGGCACTCCAGAAACATTCGATGTCCTATTGCTTATTATGAGTGTACCAGACAGTTCCTTGATTGACAGGGTTTTCTGAAAATTGTTTAGAACAGAGATGCCAGTAATTTGTAGCCTGCTGAGTAGTGGGCGTAGAGCAGTCATGGGCAGGTGTGTGATAAAATATCATGGTGGGTCCATGTGGATCTGCCATTGGCTTCCAAATGGCTTGTGACTGACATAGTGCAGACTTCAGACCCTTATATGTAAAGGCATCTTGTTCTATGGCGAGGTTTCAGGGCAATGTTCAGAATCAGGTTGCTATGGACAAGGGAGCAATCTTTGAGAGATAGAAGCCTGGTTTGTGCATTTTCTTGCAGACCATAACCCACCACACGTGACAGAACTCTCTCCAGCACTGTTTCCCAGTTGAACTCCTTGTATTTCGTGAAGCATGTACCAAACTCCAAGTGCAGCAGCAAGAAACACCACGAAAAGTGGAGGATGACCAAATTGTTTCACAGTCCACACGGGGAGAAAATAAACCCCCAGGGGCTACAGTTTATCTACAAAGAGAGAATTCAGCAGTGCTGCCTTGTGTTCATTGGAAAATAAGAAACTTTGTCCTCCAGGTCACATAGATGCAGACCCAGCTTTGAGGGTATCACTACAAAGGAAGCTTAACTCCTGACAAAAACCTATATATCATTGCCCAACCTCAGTGGCAGTTTCTCTAAAAGTTTTAGGCATGCAGAGCTCCATGTTTGTGGAGTGTGTACCGTGTTCTTACTTTTGGAAACTCCTATACCACCTCCAAGTTTGTGCACTCCTGAGCATTTTCCATTCCAGAAATGTAATCACAGATTTTGCAACTTTTCTTCTCTAATTGTGTCTTACTTGGGGCGAAGATAATTTCAAGGCATTGTTCTGGATGAGAGTCAGAAGATTTGTTTTAGCACATATTTGCATACACATTGGATTAATTTTCCTATTTTTCCATTCGAAATTCTGAATCCCTGACACTAACCCATATTCTAATAGACTCTGACTACTAATTCTAATATGATGGAGAAAAATAACCCAAACAGTACATAAATACATGCAGTTCAGGGTTGGACTTGCCTTTTGCATGATAAAGGGTAGGTATTATGAATCTAGTCAATTTTTAATTGAAATAGTTCTCCATGTGTTTTGAAAGTTAACAAATATGTGAATTACTGTCTCCCATTTTCTGGAGCCTATTCAGCACATGTATTTTTATATGCACAAATAGAATCCTACACGGTATCACACGTACATTCTTTTGAGTTACATGACTTGGCAGATACAAATTGTGAGAAGTGAGAATTGATCACTCGTCCTAAACGCTGTTAGAACTGAAAATTCAACCTATGGGTGAGCTTCCCAGTGGAACAACATTATACATAAACCCATGTTCAGTAAAATGAATGTTTTTGCATCTTTATGATATATATTTCATGATGAATTTCGATTGGCATATATATTGCTATTTTTTAATTTCTGTGTTTGTGTGTGTGTGTGTGTGTGTATATATACTCTCCAGATTTTTAAAAATATGAAAATTATGTGTCTTATATACACTCCCTAAATTCATTCATGTTCATGTATGTGGATTAATAATCAACTTTTCACAAGATTATTCTTAGAAATACTCAAACACCTGAAATACATATTTGTTTCCTAGTACTGAGAACTAACTTCAGTGAAAGGTGCATACAAATTCTAATATGTCTACATTAACTGACCCAGTTGAACATCAATGCATGTTGGTTCCTATGGGACACGATGTGTATTTTGACGTTAATTTTTATTCCACACTGGTACATTACTATTTCTTCAGTTTATGCACATCTTAGCATATATATTTCATTCACTAGTTAGCAAATTTATAGGCATTTGTTTCACTTTCAGTCACTTCCTGCTCCAGAACACATGTATTTCTCTATGTTTCTTGACTGGTCTATTCATGAGACTTTTTTTCCAAATATATTGTTTTCGATTTCCATAATCAATTTTGAAGAAAAACTCACACACCCTTCATGATTAACCATAACCATAAGATAATCATTAGATATATAACTGGTTGGAATTAATGATTGTATATCAATATAACATTTCTTATATATTTTCAGATATCCATTCAATCCATTATTTAAAGTGGATCTAGTTATATTATTTATTCACAGTATTGTCTATTCATGCATTATGTCTATATTAATAGAAACAGGGTACACCTATTTGTACCCCCATACGAATTTATAAATCTTCAAAATATTGCTCTCAGAAATGGTGGAAGAAATACTCATGTCACCTGATCTACATACACATTTTATCACAGAAATATTCCGGACACAAAAAGCAAAGGCCACACTTACAATTGTACCAAAGCCTAAATGAAAAGATAGCATCCATTACTAAAATCATCCATGTCCAGGTTGCCTAATGCTCTCAAATATCAATCCTATTGGTGACTACATATTTGTTTCTTCCTAAGATTATATATTCAACTTCAAACCTGTTGAAAATGTCTAACCCTATCACACACTTTATACTTTGCTTGATTTCCTAATGTCTCTATTGATATCTGCTTTCCTACATGTTTTCCCCAGTTCATCATTGTGACTGACTCTTCACATGTGCTGACATTTACATACACTCTCTACCCGAAACCCTATTGCTGAAGAACTTTTGGTCCAAATCCTATGCTCACTCTTCTTTCTAAATCTACCAACTACCTTCCTAAACCTACCGACTATCGGTTTTTGACTGGATGCTCTCTTCAACATTCAATCATCCAAGGTACAAGGTCCGATGCCAGTGTATATTGATTTATCTGAGACATCTGTGCAGCACATAACTCAAAGTTAAGTATCCCACTCAAGTCCCCAATGCCCTTCTGGGCTTCAAATCTTACCTAGATTTCTGCTTTCATACTTATATTTCACATGTATACTCTTGTAAATATTGCAGGTTGCCAATACCATTATTCATCCCGCAGAATGATTCGTAACCCAAATCGAACTTGTTATTAACCCTAACCATACACTGTTCCCTCAATATAACTAACTTAAGAGCAGCGACAGAGTGGGTCTTACAATATAGAAATGTAGAAGATCTTCCACCTGCTTAGAACCTCAAAGATCCATGAAGAAATGATCCTTGGAGAAGATGTAGGCAGCTATGTAGGACCTGAGAGAGCAATAGTCATCTTCCATGCAAACAACCTGGTCAGGATGAATTGATGTGTCTGAATCAGCCTCTCTCTTCTTAATGTAGAGAAGATGGACCAAACCAGGCCTCTGTGGAGAGCTGTTCCAGGGTGCCTATGGTTGATATACCATTATAACTTCTGAATGTGTCACAGGATGTTGGGGCAGCCTCTATCTCATGGGAACCTTGGAAGCAACTGTTAGGACAAAGTGGTTACCAAGGCAGTGACCATATTCAGTTCCTGAAAGAAGTGACCTCACTTCACTTCCTTGGTGATGGAATTCTCTGAACTTGGGATCCAGGAAGCCAGGCACCCAGAGCCAGTCCCACTCCAGACCCAGTGGGCTAACTTGTTTGCTTTTCCCAAAGACATAGTCAGTCTTTCTTGGTACCTGCTGATGTGAGGATGGCCAAATGCCAGCAGAGCTCTGAAGAGGGGCCTTTCCTGAGAAAGCAGGCAGTGGCTCACTACTGGCTCCTTACAACTTCACGGAGTTGGACATTGAGAACAGATGTGAAACAGGACAAGCCATTTTGGGGGAACATAATATGGCCCACCAGTCAGAAGACACTCCGGATAGTCACAGACCTATTTGGGGGAAGGAAGTGCCTTTGCCGTTGTAGGTGTGAGTTTGTGGTTTTTGCTCATGTTCTGAGAATAGGTAGGAAAGGTGGTTTGTTTGGTTTGGAGTGGACTGTTTCTAGTAAGTCGTTTTACATTGTGAGTGTTTCTATGTCTGTGTATCCCACTGTATCGATGGTTGTAGACATTAGAAAAGAGAATGCACCAATGGATGTGTTGTCTCTAGTTGAAAGCTTCCGCAATTCATACTGCGCAATTGATGAATGCACTGCAGCTTGCCTTATGGATGGGCAACATCTACTATCTTCTAAAGTTCCTGTTTTCTACGTGAATTCTGGCCACTCTCCAGAATAGACTCATGGTTTTGTTTCCCAGATATGTAACACCACAAGGCTCTGTGACATGGCCATGTTCTGGATAGCTGAAGGGAATGAGATCATCTCAGAAAACTCAGATATCAGTGTGTGCAGTAAAGTCTCAGTGGAGAAACCCTTCTTTGGGCCATTTGCTTAATTCTATTTCTATTACCCTAAATGTCAGAAAGGTCTTTGCCTCAGGCCACCCCTTTGTGTAGCCTGAAAAACACTGTTTTCATATGGAAATGAATGGACCCCACCTGTGGCTCTTTGCTTAATTTCTTTGGAATGGGATGTGTCTGAATCAGCCTCTTGTCCTTGTATGAGGTTGTGGCTTAGATTCTCAGCACCTGATGGATCTAAAGAAAGATCCCATGTTCTTCCAAAACTAAAATGTCCAAAAGAGCAGTCATTGTGGATGAATATTTTTGCCTTCTTGTTTTAGGTTCCTGAACTCCATCAAGTGAGAATAGGGATCCTTTGGGTCAAATGAGTTCTTGAAATCCCTGCAGAGGCTAGCCCATATGTGCTCGGATTTTCTCATGACTCCAAATCACATAAAGAATCTATACCCTACAGCCAGTAGGCCGAAATTGGAGAAGTGGAACACTTTAACAGCAGGAATATTTGATCACTCCTGGTTCACAGGAAGAGTGTCCAGGCCACCATGATTTTAGGCAAATAAGGGGCAAGTGAGCTTATTTTGGACACTACCTTGGGCTCATAGAAACCTCCAGCTAGAGGTTATGATGAGTGTCTACATGGAAGAAGATGATGGCCCTGTGGGAGTGTTTTGATTTTAATTGTGGTAATTTTTGTGGCGGTTGGAAGGGATGACTGGGTCCACCTGGGCTTGAACTCTGGTGTGATTCCCCTTAGAGACTGCATTCTGGAATTGACCTCAGAGAAGTATTGCCATGAATTGTGTTGGGATTTTAGGAGGACACACATAAGACTCACTCTTGGAAACTGAGATCTATGCCCAGGGTGGCTTTCCACAGAGGCCTGGGAATCTCAGCCAGGATATCACATGATTTTATTCTGAAAGACTTGGCAGCCATAGATGAGAGTCAAAACATACATGGACCTCACATTGTAGACGTCAATTGGCCTGGCTTTATGTGACCATTTGGTAACTCTTTGAGAAGCCTTGACTTTGAGAGTTCTCCAGAGGTTTCATTGAAATGAACTTTCTCACACATAATGGTTCCTGAATGAATTGAGACCCACAGTGCCTCTAACTTCATTTTTGGAAAATTGCTAAATAAATACCATGAAATTTTTTAAATTCCCATGACCAGGTGGAACTGCAGAAGATTTGATGTCCTGTTGCTTATCATGTGTATACCAGACAGTGCCTTGTTTAACTGGGTTTCATGAAAATGATGTAGAACACGAGATGCCAGTAATTTGGAGCCTGCTGAGTAGTAGGCCTAGAGCAGTGGTGGGAAGGTGTGTGAAAAAACATCATGGAGGGGCTATGTGGATCTGCCATTGGCTTCCAAATGGCTTGTGACTGATATAGTGCAGACATGAGACCCTTATATGTAAAGGCATCCTGTTATATGGAGAGTTTTAAGGGCAATGCTCAGAATAAGTTTACTATGGTTACTGGGGCAAGCTCTGTGGGATAGAAGCCTGGTTGGTGCATTCTCCTGCAGACCCTGACCCACCACAAGTGACAGAACTCCCTCCAGCACTGTATCCCAAATGAACTTCTTATATTTTGTGAAGCAAATACCAAATTCCCAGTGCAGCAGCAAAAAACACCATGAAAAGTGGAGGATGACCAAATGTCTTCACAGTCCCCACTAGGAGACACTTAGAATCCAGTGGCCACAGTTTACCTACAAAGAGAGAATTGAGCACTGCTGCCTCATGTTCATTGGAATATAAGAAACCATCTCTTCCCGGTCACATAGATGCAGACCCAGCTTTGATGGTCTCACTACGAAGGAAGCTAAAGCTCATGACAGCAACATATATTTCAGGATCCCAACCTCAGAGGCCATTTCCCAAGAATTCTTAGGCCAGCAGAGCTCCTTGTTTGTGGAGTGTTTACCCTGTCCTTTACTTTTGGAAACTCCTCTACCACCTCAAAAGTTGTGAACTCCCGAGCATATTCCATTCCATGTATGTATTCCTAGATTTTTACACTTTTCAACTCTAATTGTGTCTTACTTGGGGCGAAGGTAATGTCAAGGCATTGTTCTGGATGTGAGTGGGAAGATTTTTGTGTAGCACATATTTACATACACATTGGATTCATTTTCCAATTTTCCATTTGAAATACTTAATCCCTGACACTAACCTGTACCCTACTAGTCTCTGACTAATAATCCTAAAATGATGGTGAAAAATAACCCAAAAAGAATAGAAATACAAGCAGTTCAGAGGAGGCATGGTGTATAGTTGGAATTGCTTTTTGCATTATATAATGTAGGAGTTTTAAATCTAGTCAATTTTCTGTTGAAATAGTTCTAGATGTGTTTTTAAAATTAACAAATATGTGAATCCCTGTCTCCCTTTCTCTGTAGCCTATTCAGCACATGTATTTTTATATGCACATATAGAATCCTACCTGATATCACTTGTACACACATGTGAGGTGGCTGAATTGGCAGATGCAAATTGTGAGAAGAGATCACTCCTCCTAAACGCTGTTGGAACTGAAAATTCAACCTACGGGTGAGCTTCCTAGTTGAATAACATTATACATAAATCCATTTCAGTAAAATGAATATTTTTCGATCTTTGGATTATATATATTTGATGAAGATTTTCGATTGGCATATATATTGCTACCTTTTTTTTCTTTTATTGGTTGCTCAAAACATTACAAAGCTCTTGACATATCATATTTCATACATTAGATTCAAGTGGGTTATGAACTCCCATTTTTACTCCAAATATAGAATGCAGAATCACATCAGTTACACATCCATATTTTTACATAATGTCTTATTAGTTACTGTTGTATTCTGCTACCTTTCCTGTGCCCTACTATCCCCCCTCCGCTCTCTTCCCATCTTCTCTCTCTACACTACCTACTGTAATTCATTTCACTTATTGTTTATTTTTCCATTACACTCACAACCTCTTATATGTATTTTTTTTGTAACAATAAGGGTCTCCCTCCATTACCATGCAATTTCTCTTTTCTCTACCTTTCCCTCCCACCTCATGTCTCTGATTAATGTTAATCTTTTCTTCATGCTCTTCCTCTCTGCTCTGTTCTTAGTTGCTCTCATTATATCAAAGAAGTCATTTGGTATTTGTTTTTTTGGGATTGGCTAGCTTCACTAAGCATAATCTGCTCTAGTGCCATGCATTTCCCTGCAAATTCCATTATTTTGTCATTTTTTAGTGCTGTGTAATCCTCCATAGTATATAAAAAAAAACATTTTTTTTTTATCCATTCATCTATTGAAGGTAATCTGGGTTGGTTCCACAGTGTAGCAATTGTGAATTGTGCTGCTATGAACATCGATTGGCAGTATCACTGTAGTACGCTCTTTTAAGGTCTTCAGGGAATAGTCCAAGAAGGGCAATAGCTGGGTCAAATGGTGCTTCCATTCCCGGCCTTCCCAGGAATCTCCATACTGCTTTCCAAATTGGCTGCACCAGTTTCAGTCCCATCAGCAATGTACAAGAGTACCCTTTTCCCCACATCGTCGCCAGCACTTGTTGTTGTTTGACTTCATAATGGCTGCCAATCTCACTGGATTGAGATGGTATTTTAGGGTGGTTTTGATTTGCATTTCTCTGACTGCAAGAAATGGAGAGCATTTTTTCATGTACTTGTTGATTGATTCTATGTCCTCCTCTGAGAAGTGTCTGTTCAGGTCCTTGGCCCATTAGGTTATTTGTTATCTTATTGTCTAATTATTTGAGTTCTTTGTATACTTTGTATACTCTGGATATTAGGGCTCCATCTGAAGGGTGAGGAGTAAAAATTTGTTCCCATGATCTAGGCTCCATATTTACCTCTCTTATTGTTTCTCTTTCTGAGAAAAAAAATTTTCAGTTTAAGTAACTCCCATTTGTTGATTCTTGTTATTAACTCTTGTGCTATGGGTGTCCTATTAAGGAATTTGGAGCCTGACCATACAATATGTAGATCGGAACCAACTTTTTCTTCTATCAGATGCAGAGTCTCTGATTTGAATCTAGCTCCTTGATCCACTTTGAGTTAACTTTTGTGCATGGCGAGAGAAAGGGATTCAGTTTCATTTTGTTGCATATGGATTTTCAGTTTTCCCAACACGATTGGTTGAAGATGCTATCCTTCCTCCATTGCAAGCTTTTAGCTCCTTTATCAAATATAAGATAGTTGAAGCTTTTTGGATTAGTCTCTGTGTCCTCCATTCTGTACCATTCGTCCACCCGCCTGTTTTGGTACCAGTACCATGCTGTTTTTGTTATTATTGCTCTGTAATATAGTTTGAAATCTGGTATCGCTATACCGCCTGATTCACACTTCCTGCTTAGAATTGCTTTTGCTATTCTGGGTCGTTTATTTTTCCATATGAATTTCATGATTGGTTTATCTATTTCTACAAAAAATTCATTTGGGATTTAGATTGGCATTTCATTAAACCTACAGACAACTTTTTAGTAATATCGCCATTTTGATGATGTTAGTTCTGCCTATCCATGAACAGGGTATATTTTTCAATCTTCTAAGATCTTATTCTACTTCTCTTTTTAGGGTTCTGTAGTTTGCATTGTATAAATCTTTCACCTCTTTTGTTAGGTTGATTCCCAAGTATTTAATTTTTTATGAGGATATTGTGAATGCAGTGTTTTTCCTCATTTTCATTTCAGAAGTTTTGTCGCTGATATACAGAAATGCCTTTGATTTATGCATGTTGATTTCATTTCCAGCCACATTGCTGAATTCATTTATTAGTTCTAGTAGTTTTTTTCTGTAGACCCTTTTGGGTCTTCTATGTATAGAATCATGTCATCTTCAAATAGTGATAATTTAAGTTCTTTTTTTCCTATTTTTATGTCTTTAATGTCTTTCAACTTTCTAATTGCTCTGGCCAGTTTTTCGAGAACTATATTGAATAGAAGTGGTGATAGAGGACATCCCTGTCTTGTTCCAAATTTTAGAAAGAATGCCTTCAATTTTTCTCCATTCAGAATGATGCTAGCCTGAAGCTTAACATAGATAGTTTTTACAATGTCGAGGTATGTTCCTTTTATCCCTAGTTTTTCTAATGTTTTGAACGTAAAGGAATGCTCTACTTTTTCTAATGGTTTTTCTGCATCTATCAAGATCATCTTATGGTTCTTATTTTTAAGTCTATTGATGTTGTGAATAACATTTATTGATTTCCATATATTGAACCCTCCTTGCATCCCAGGGATGAATCCTAGTTGATCATGGTGCACAATTTTTTTGATGTGCCTTTGTATCCAAATCACCAGAATTTTAATGAAAATTTTTGCATCTAGGTTCATCAGAGATATTGGTCTGTTGTTTTCTTTCATTGAGGTGTCTTAGTCTGGTTTCAGAATCAGGGTGATGTTGGCCTCATAGAATGAATTTGGCAGAGCTCCCTGTTTTTCTATTTTCTGAATAACTTGAAAAGTATTGGTATTAATTCTTCTTTAAAGGTTTTGTAAAACTCCGCTGTATACCCATCCGATCCTGGGCTTTTCTTGGTTCGTAGTAGTTTGATTGCCTCTTCTATTTCATCGATTGATATTGGTCTGTTCAAATTGTGTGTATCCTCCTGACTCAGTCTAGGCAAATCATATGACTTAACAAATGTATCAATGTCTTCACTATTTTCTATTTTATTGGAATATAGGTTTTCAAAATAATTTCTAATTGTCTTCTGTATTTATGTAGCATCTGTTGTGATATTGCCTTTTTCATCCCGTATGTTAGTAATTTGAGTTCTCTCTCTTCTTCTCCTCGTTAGCATGGCTAAGGGTCTGTCAATCTTATTTATTTTTTCGAAGAACCAACTATTAGTTTTGTTAATTTTTTAATAGTTTCTTTTGTTTCAATTTCGTGATTTACTCTCTGATTTTAATAATTTCTTGCCTTCTGCTACATTTGCTGTTGTTTTGCTCTTCCTTTTCTAGGGCTTTGAGATTAAGTGAGAGCTCATTTATTTGTTGTTTTTGTTTTTTTCTTTTTTTGAGGAATGACCTCCAGGCGATGAATTTGCCTCTTGAATCTTGTTTCATTGTGTCCCATTGAATCTGATATGTTGTGTCTGTATTTTCATTTGTCTCTAAGAATTTTTTGATTTCCTCCTTTATGTCTTCTGTAACCCATTGATCATTCAGTAACATATTCTTCATTTTCCATGTGATGTAGGATTTTTCCTTCCTTCTTTTACCGTTGGTTTCCAGTTTCATTCCATTGTGATCAGAAAAAAATTCATGGTATTATCTCCACCTTTTTATATTTACTGAGTGTTGCCCTATGGCATAATATATGGTCTATTTTTGAGAAGGATCCATGTGCTGGTGAGAAAAAAGTATATCCACTTGATGATGGTTGATATATTCTATATATGTCAGTTAAGTCTAGGGTATTGATTGTGATATTGAATTCTATATTTTCTTTATTCAACTTTTGTTTGGAGGATCTGTCCAATGGTGAGAGAGGTGAGTTGAAGTCTCCCATAATTATTGTGTTGTGGTCTATTTGATTCTTGAACTTGAGGAGAATTTGTTTTATAAATGTTGCAGCACCATTATTTGCTGCGTAAATATTGATAATTGTTATGTCTTGTTGGTGAATGGTTCCTTTCAACAGTATATAATGTCCTTCCTTATCCCTTTTGATTAAATTAGTCTTGAAGTCGATTTTATTCCATATGAGGATGGCCACCCCTGCTTGCTTACAAGGACCGTGTGCATGGTATAAATTTTCCCAACCTTTCACCTTCAGCCTGTGTATGTCTTTTCCATTCAGATGTGTCTCCTGGAAGCAACATATTGTTGGATTTGTTTTTTTAATCCACGTTACAAGCCTATGTCACTTTATTGGAGAGTTTAAGCCATTAAAGTTTAGAGTTAGTATTGATATATGGTTTGTATTGCCACCCGTCTTTGATTATTTATCTTTTTTTTAAATTTAGTTTGTTTATCCATGATTAACTTTTCCCCCGCCCTCTGTCATTAATGAGGCACTTCCCACTGATGGTTTTCTTTGTTGATATTCATTTTTTCCTCGTGTAGTGTTTTCCTTAAGATGCTTTGCAATGCTGGTTTTCTGGCTGCAAGTTCTTTTAGCTTTTGTTTATCACGAAATGTTTTTATTTCGTTGTCTTACCTGAAGCTTAATTTTGCTGAATACAGATTTCTTGGTTGGCATCCATTGTTTTTAAGTGTTTGAAATACGTTGTTCCAGGATCTTCTCACTTTCAGCGTCTGTGATGAAAAATCTGTTGTTAACATTTTTGGTTTACCCCTGATTGTAATCTGCCTCCTTTCTCTTGTAGCTTTTAATATTTTCTCTTTGTTCTGTATATTGGATATCTTCATAACAATGTGTCTTGGCATTGGTCTACTGTGATTTTGTGTGCTCAGTGTCCTGTAAGCATCTACAATTTTTTTTATCCGTTTCCATTTTTATTTCTGGAAAGTTTTCTGTAATTATTTCATACAGCAGGTTACTCATTCCCTTGGTTTGAATCTCTGTACCTTCCTCTATCCAGATGACTCATTAGTTTTTTTTTTTTTCTTATGTTATCCCATATCTCTTGGATGTTTTTCTCATGACTTTTTACCAGCATTTCTTTGTTGGCTAGACTTTTTTCAAGATGATATATTTTGTCTTCATTATCTGACATTCTGTCTTCTACTTGCTCCACTCTGTTAGTGATACTCTCAATTGAGTTTTTAATTTGTTTTATCATTTCCTTCATTTCTAGAATTATTGTTTGATTTTTTTTTTATAATCTCTATCTCCTAATTAAGATGCTTAATTTCTTTTTATATCTGTTTATGTAATTCATTTTCAATGTGTTCTTTCACTGTTTGGTTTTGATGTCTCGTATCCTCTTTAAGGTTCCATTCCATCTGTCTAAGGTATTTCTTGAGTTCTTTATATGACCATTTTTCTGATGACTCTAGGTCCTTCTGAATATTTAGGCTGTCCATCATTGTTTGTACTCCTTTTCTTCCTTGCTTTTTTATGCTGCTCATGTTACTTCTTGTTTTGTTTGACTGCTGAGTTACTGCTTACTCTTATAAATTTATTTGATGCTTGGGAGGAAAGATATTAGAAGGGAAGGGAAGAAGTCACTAAAGAGAATGAGAGTAGACAGGTAGAATTCAAGGAAGGGAGAATAAGAAAATTGAAAAGAAATGAAAAGACAAAAGAAAAAAATAGAAAATAAAGAAAGAAAAAAAATTTAAATAATAATTATAATTAAAAAATGAAAATTAAAATTTAAAATAATATTAATAATAATAATGATAAAATAAAAAATAAAAAAATAAAAACATTAAAAAAGTTAAAGAACAACAACAACAAAAATGAAAATGAAAGAAATATAAAAAATATAAATTAAAAAAATAATAATAATACATGCAGTCATAGAGTTCAATTAACTTCTCTTTCAGTATGTGGAGCTGTGTGCACTGGGCCAAGCTCCTCCTCTGAATAAGTGGGAACCAATCACTGTGCAGCAGCTCTTCCTCCCAGACTTGGCGGATCTCCAATTCTGAGTGCCTAGGGCCTTCTCTTGTGCTTCCTCAAGCCATGCCCTGATCACCTGTGACGCTCACCACAATAGTGGTTACAAGCCAGAACTCTACTCCTGGCAGCCCTGTTTTCATGAACACCTGTGCACACTCTCCCTGTTTGCCTCCCTCAGACCCTAAGTTTGTAGAGCTTGGGGCTGAGGACCCCCAGCGAATTTTCTTGCCCTCTGGGAGCCACGCCACCGGTACGTGGTGTAAGAGACCTCAATTGTCAGCACTTGTGGGATCAGGAGCCCGGAATTCCAAGCCGCTAGTCCCGAGCCAATCCTGATTCCCTAGGTCTGGCTATCGCGCTCACGGGAGAGCTGGGAGAGGCCCTTATGGCAGAGCTGGGAGGGGCCCTTAAGGTTTCCCCGCTGTGTTGAGAGAGATGGCTGGGGGATTACACACCTGTCACGCTGGTTTCAATGAAGTTATCTCCTCTGCCCGTGATATCATTTCTATGCTATGGTGGTATCCCATGCAAATGGTGACCGTTTGTTCCCTTTGCAAGGTAACCAACGCAACGGGTGGGTCCTGACTGTCTCTCCCAAGCGCCGTTTCAATCCTGTGGCCACTGCCTTTGAAGGCTTGGTTGGCTTTTACCTCTGAAAGTTCAGAAGGGCCGAACAGTTATTTCAGAGGGATCTTAGTGCTGAGTCACGAGAACCAGGCAAACCGGAGGTTGAATGCAGCCGATCCAGGCTCGGTGTGTGTTCTGAGGGGCCCAGAATGTTCGCACCAGATCCACATTAGGTCAACATTGCCTAGTGATTCTGAGCAAACAGCATTTAGACAGTTTACGACTCCCGATGCCCGCGCAGCTGAAGAGGTCAGAGACTTGATTTTTCCATGCCTGCCTTCATGATGGATTTCCTGTATTGCTACTTTTTTATATCTGTGCATGTGAGTGTGTATGTATGAGAGTATATATATATATATATATATATATATATATATATATATATACAATCTCCAGATTTTTTAAAATATGAAATATATGTGTCTTATTATACACTCCCTAAATTCATTCATATTCATATATGTGTATTTATAATCAACTTTCCACAAGATTATTCTCAGAAATAATCATCCACCTGAAATACATATTTGTTTTCTAGTACTGAAAACTAAATTCAGTGAAAGGTGCAAACAAAACCTAATATTTCTACAGTTACTGAGCTAGTTTAACATCAATGCAAGTATATTCTTAGGGGACATGATGTGTATTTTGATTTTCATTTTTATTCAACACTTATCCGTTACGATGTCTTCAGTTTATGCACATCATAGGATATATATTTCATTCAAAAGTTAGAAAATTTATAGGCATTTGTTTCACGATCAATCACTTTCTGATTCAGAACACATGATTCTTCTATGTTTCTTGACTGGTCTTTTCATGAGACTTCTTTCCAAACACATTATTTTCGTTTAACATCATCACTTATAAAGCAAAACTCAAACACCCTTCATGATAAACCATAATCCTAATATTACCATTAGATATATAACTGGTTGAAATGAATGATTATATATCAATATAAGATTTCTTATATATTTTCAGATTTCAATTCAATCCATTATTTAAAGTGGAACCAGATACATTATTTATTCATATTATCGTCTATTCATGCATTATCTCTATATTCATAGACACAGGGTACACCTCTTTGTACCCCTAATACTAATGTATATGTCTTCAAAATATTGCTCCCAGACATGGTGAAAGAAATACTCATGTTACCTGATCTACATATACATTTTACCACCGAAATATTCTGAACAAAAAAAAATGTAAAGGTCACACTTATGATTGTACCAAAGCCTAAAAGGAAAGTGAACATGGATAAGTAATAACATCCGTGTCCAGGTTGCCTAATGCTCTCAAATGTCAATCCCATTGGTGACAACATATTTGTTTTTTCCTATGATTATATATTCAAACTCAACCCTGTTGAAAATATCTAATCCTATCACTCATTTATACTTTGCCTGATTTCGTTATGTCTCTATTGATACCTGCTTTTCTACATAATTTCCCCAGTTCATCATTGTGAAAGACTCTTCACATGTACTGACATTTACATTCACTCTGTAAACGAAACCCTATTGCTAAAGAAGCTTTTTATTCCAAATCATATTCTCACTCTTCTTCCTAAACCTACCGACTATCTTTCTAATCCTACCGACTATCCCTTTTTAACTGGATGTTCTCTTCTACATTCAATCATCCAAGGTACAAGGTCCTATGCCATTGTATATCGATTTAACTGAGACAATTGTACAGAACGTAATTCAACACTATGCATCCCAATCAAGGGCCCAATGCCCTTCTGGGCTTCAAATCTTTCTTAGATTTCCGTTTTCATACATATATTTCACTTATATATTCTTATAAATATCGCAGGTACCCAATCCCTTTATTCATCCTGCAGAATGATTCCTAACCCAAATCAAACATATAATGAACCCTAACCATACACTAACTTTACCGAAGAGCAGGGACAGAGTTGGTTTTAAAATACAGGAATGTAGGGTATCTTCACCTGCTGAGAACCTCAAATGTTCATGCAGAAATGATCCCTGGTGAAGATGAAGGCAGCTATGAAATACCTCAGAAAGCAAAAGTCATCTTCCATGGCAGTCATCCTGGTCGGGTTGAAGGGTTGTGTCTGAATCACTCTCTCTTCTTAATGTATACAAGATGGACCAAACCAGTTCTGTGTGGAGAGCTGTTCCGGGGTGCTTATGATTGATATAACATTCTAACTTGTGAAAGTGTTACAGGAAAACAGGGGCAGCCTCCACCTAATGGGACTTTTGGAAGCAACTGTTAGGGCAAAGTGGTTGCCAAGGCAGTGATGTAATTCAGATCCTGAAGGAAGTGACCTCACCTCACTTCCTTGGTGATGAAACTCTCTGAACTTGGGATCCAGGAAGCCAGGAACCCAGACACAGTCCCTGTCCCAGTCCCAGTGGTCTCATATGTTTGGATTTACCAAGGACAGAGTCAGTCTTTCTTTGAACCTACAGATGTGAGGATGGCCAAATGCCATTAAACCTTTGAAGAGGGGCTTTTCCTCAGAAAGCAGGTAGTGTCTCACCACTGGCTCTTGACAACTTCACAGAGTTGGCCAAGCAGACCAGAACTGAGACAGGAGAGGTCATTTTGGGGAAACATAGTATGGCCCACCAGTCAGAGGACACTCCGGAGAGTCACAGACCTACTTGGGGGAAGGAGGTGCCTTTGTGGGTGTGGGTGTGATTTTGTGGTTTTGTCTCAAGTTCTCAGAATAGGTGGGAAAGGCAGTTTGTTTGGTTTGGAGTGGACTACTTTTAGTAAGTCCTTTGACAAGGCGAGTGTCTGTGTATCCCACTGTGTTCATGATTGTAGACATTAGAAGAGAGAAGGCATCAATGGATGTTTCCTGTCTACTAGAAAGCTTGCCAGCATTCATTGTGCCCAATATATGAGTGGAATCAGGCTTGCCTTATGGATGGGCAACACCTACTAGCTTCATAATTTCCTGTTTTCTCCTTCAATTCTGGCAACACTCCAGAATAGTATCATGGTTTTGTGTCCAAGATATGTACCACCTCCAATATCTGTGACATGGCCATGTACTAGATAGTTGAAGGGAATGGCTAGCATCTCAGAAATCTCAGATATCAGTTGACCAGGAAAGTCTCAGTGGAGAAACCCTGCTTTGGTCCTTTTGCTTACCTATTGTTCTGTTGCCCTGAATGTCAGGAAGAACTTTGCCTCAAGCCACCACTTTGTGAAGCCTGAAGAAAACAGTTTTCAAATGCAAATGAATGGGCATCACATGTGGATCCATGCTTAATTGCTTTGAAAAGGGATATGTCTGAATCAGTCTCTTGGCCCTGTGTGAGGCTGAGGCTTAGATTCTCAGCACCTGATGGATCTAAAGATACATCCCATGCATGCATCGAAAACCAAAATGGCAAAAAGATCAGATATTGTTGATTAACTCTCTTGCCTTCCTCTGGTAGGTTCCTGACATCCATCAAGTGAGAACAGGGATCCTTTGGGTCAAATGAGTTCTTCAAAACCCAGCAGAGGCTAGCCCATAGGTGCTTGTTTTTCTCATGACTCCAATTCACTTAAAGAATCTAAACCTCAAAGTCAGTAGGCCTCAAGTTGGAGAAGCTAAGCAGTATTAAAGGAAGGCCTATTTGATCACTCCTGGTTTACAGGAAGGGTGTCCATGCCACCCTGACTTTAGGCAAATGAGGTGCAGGAAGCTTATTTTGGACACTGACGTGGGCTGCTCCCCTCATGGAAACCTCCAGCCACAGGTTATGATGAGTGTATATATGGAAGAAGATTTGGGCCATGTGGGAGTGTTTGGGATTTAATTGTGGACATTTGAATGGTGGTTTGAAGAGATGACTGGGTCCACGTGGGCTTGCACCCTGGTGTGATTCCCCTTAGAGACTGAGTTGTGGTACTGATCTCAGAGAAGTATTGCCATGAATTGTGTTGGGATTTTAGATGGCCATGCATGAGAGTTGCCCTTGGAAAGACATCTAGGCCCAAGTTGACTTTCCACAGATCACAGGGAATCTCAGCCAGGATATCACATGATTTTATTCTTAAGGACTTGGCAGCCATTTTTGAGAGTCAAAACACACATGGACCTCACATTGTAGACCTCAATGGGCCTGGCTTAATCTGACATTTTGGCCACTCTTTGGGAAGCCTTGCCTGTGAGAATTCTCCAGAGTTTTCATTGAAATGAACTTACTCACCATTTAATGGTTCCTGAATAAATTGAAACCCACAGTGCCTCCAACTTCTTCCTTGAAAATTGGCTAGATAAATACCATAAAAATTTTTGAAATTCCCATGACTGGGTGGCACTGGAGAACATTTGGATGTCCTGTTGCTGATCATGAGTATGTAAGACAGTGCCTTGATTGACTTGGTTTTATGAAAATGGTGTAGAACAGAGATGCCAGTAAGTTGGATCCTGTTGAGTAGTTGTCCTAGAGCAGTGGTTGGCAGGTGTGTGATAAAACATCTGTGTTGGGCCATGTGGATCTGCCATTGTCTTGCAAATGGATTGTGACTGACATTTTGAAGCCAGTAGACTCTTATATGTAAAAGCATATTGTTATATGGAGAGGTTTCAGGGCAATGTTCAGAATCAGGTTGCTATGGTCAATGGGGCAAGCAATGTGGGATAGAAGCCTGGTTGGTGCATTCTCCTGCAGAACCAGACCCACCACAATTGACAGAACTCACTTCAGCACTGTGTCCCTGTTGAACTCCTTGTATTTCATGAAGCAAATTCCAAACTCCCAGTGCAGCAGCAAGAAACACCACGAATAGTGGAGGATGACCAAATGGATTTACAGTCCACACTGGGAGACACTTAGACCCCAGTGGCCACAAGTTACATACAAATAGAAAATTCAGCACTGATGCCTCATGTTCATTGGAAAATAAGAAACAATGTCATTCATGTCACATAGATGAAGACCCAGCTTTGATGGTCTCACTCCAAATGAAGCTAATGCTCCTGACAACAGCATATATTTCATTGCCCAACCTTAGAGGCAGTTTCTCCAGATGTCAGGCTGGCAGAACTTCATGTTTGTGGAGTGTTTACCCTGTCCCTTACTTTTGGAAACTCCTCTACCACCTACAAATTTGTGAACTCCTGAGCATTTTCCATTCCACATATGTATTCACAGATTTTCTAACTCCTCTCCTCTAATTGTGTCTTATGTGGGGCGAAGGTAATGTCAAGGCATTGTTATGAATGAGAGTGGGAAGTTTTTTGTGTAGCACATATTTGCATATACATTGGATACATTTTCAAATTTTCCTATCAAAATACTGAATCCCTGACACTAACACATACCCTAATAGACTTTGACTTCTAATCCTAATATTATGGAGAAAAATAACCCAAACAGAATAGAAATACAAGAGGTTCACAGGAGGCATGGTGTATAGTTGGACTTGCCTTTCGTATGATAAATGGTAGGTGTTATAAATCTAGCGAATTTTAATTGAAATAGTCCTCCATGTGTTTTAAAAGTTAACAAATATCTGAATAACTGTCTCCCTTTCTCTGTAGCCTATTCATCACATGTATTTTTATATGCACATATCGAATTCTACCTGGTATAACTCGTACATTTTGTGAGGTGGCTGGCTTGGCAGATACAAATTGTGAGAAGAGATCACTCCTACTAAATGCTGTTGGAACCGAAAATTCAAGATACGGGTGAGCTTCTTAGTTGAACGACATAAATCCATGTTCATTAAAATGAATATTTTTGGATCTGTGGATGATATATATTTCATGGTGAATTTCGATTGGCATACATAATGCTACTTTTTTAATGTCTCTGTGTGTATGTATATATATACATATATATATTTTTTTTTTCACTCTGCAGATTTTTCAAAATATGAAGTATATTTTTCTTATTATACACTCCCTAAATTCATTCATATTCATGTATGTGGATTTATAATCAACTTTTCAAAAGATTTTTCTCAGAAATATTCATCCACCTGAAATACTTATTTGTTTCCTAGTACTGAAAACTAACTTCAGGGGATCATATGATGGCTGCGAAGGGAGTGCATCACCCCCATATACCGCATCACTGTGCGGGAGAATGATGAGTTAGAATGGCTAAAACCTATCTTGTTAGGAATTTCCAGCAAAATTGTGGTTCTCCAAAACCTAGTGTACATATTTCCATCTCACGAGGATCAGCTACGGGAACTCAAACGCGAGTGATTTGTCCTCACAGAAGGTCATGTGGCTTATTCAGGAAATCGCTCCGTGGCTAGAGTCTGTGGTGCGTGCTGGGAAACGACGAGATAGCAACGCAAATATACAGTGGTGCAGATACTGTGGGCTCCTGCCAGGTATGCAATCACTGTGCTCAGTGCTGAATTCTGGGTTTGAGACGGGGAAGCATGCAGTCCAACTCGTTTCTTCGCACCAGTCAGACCACAGAGGAACCCAGCGGCCACCATCTTGGAGAGGTGACGTCACCATCCCTGTTTTCGACTGATCGCAGCTTATTCAGCTATAGAACCGGTAATTTCAGGATGCCATTCACCTTTGTCTTGCAGACAAATTACTCAGGCTCAGTGCTAGAGAACCCGCAGAAACTGCGTCTTGGAGCCTGCTTCTATTAGAACATACACCGAGCCCAGAGCGGCCGAATTCCGCCTCCCGGAACTGATCTGGCCCTGGGCTAAAGAACCTGCGGAAACTGCTTCTCGGTCCGGGTCTTGCTGAATACTGTGGAGGTAAATATCAACCGAGCCTTCATAGGGAGTGCAACAGGATTGAGACGGGGCTTGTGAGTGCCGGTCAGAACTCACCCATTGCTTTAGTCACCCAGCAAAGGGAACAAAATGCTGCCTTTTGCATGGGATACCAACATGGCAGAGATCTGATGTCATCAGAAAGCAGCAGAGGAGATAACTTCATTGATACCATCGGTGACAGAAACAGTTGGTCTCCTGGTAAAGAAAGTGAGTCACAAACACCCGGGTCTCTCTCACTTTGTCATCAAGCCAGAGGGGCAGAGCAGAGCCGCCGCCCACGCCCGGAACAGGCCCAGCGACACACCTGCATGGTAGTCACGTCACCCCAATTGGAATAGAGGCAGAGCAGAGCCGCCGCCCTTGCCCAGAACAGGCCCAGTGACCCGCAGGCGTGGTAGTCAAATCACCCGAATTGGAATAGTTGCAGAGCAGAGCCTTCTCCCTCACCTAGTACAATCCCAGTGGCCCACCGGCATGGTAGTCAGGTCACCCCAATATTAGTAGGGGCAGAGCAGAGCCTTCGCCCGCACCCAGAACAGGCCCAACAACCTGCCGGCATGGTAGTCACGACCCCCCAAATGGAGTAGTGGCAGAGCAGAGCCATCACCCGCACCCGCAAGGTAGGCACACCTGCACCTGACTGGCAGAAGAGGCCCATCGCCCTGCCGGAGCGGCAGACACTTCACCCCATTTGGAATAGGAGCAGAGCAGATCCGTTGCCCGTGCCCGCAAGGTAGGCAGACCTGCGACAAACTGGCGGAACAGGCCCAGCAACACACCTGCATGGTAGTCACGTCACCCCAATTGGAGTAGGGGCAGAGCAGAGCCGCCGCCAGCACCTACAAGGTAGGCAGACCTGCGACTGATCGGCAGAACACCCCAGGGGTCCACGGGCCTGGTAGACACGTGACACCAATTGGAGGAGGGGCAGAGCAGAGCCGCCTCCCGCGCCTGCATGGTAGGCAGACCTGCAACCGATCAGGAAAACAAGCCCAGCGGCCCGTCAGCAAGGTAGTTAGATCACCCTAATTGGAGGAGCAGCACAGCCCCCGTGCGCCCATTCAAGGGAGACTTTGCAACTATACAAGAGCAATATAAATATATAGGAGGAAAATTTCAAAATCACAACAGTTTCACCAAGCAGAAAGAAAAGCGAGCAGTATGATAAGACAAGGAAAAAAGGACCACAAGCAATGCAGGTCAGCACAACTTTAGAAGAGGTAATAGCTGCAGTAAATGGAATGTCAGATAAAGAACTCAGGATATACATGCTTCAGATGATCTGGAGTCTCAAGGAAGACATTAGACAGCAAAATCAGACAATGAAAAATCACTTCGACAATGAATTACATAAACAAATCCAAGAAGCAAAAGATCAGCTATACAGGGAGATAGAGGTTGTAAAAAATAACAAACAGAAATCCTAGAAATGCAGAAAGCAATAAACCAACTTAAAAACTCAATTGAGAATACTACCAGCAGAGTAGAACACTTAGAAGATAGAACATCATACAATGAAGACAAAGTATTCCAACTTGAAAAGAACATAGACAGCTCAGCAAGACTGTTAAGAAACCATGAACAGAATATCCAAGAAATACGGGATAACATAAAGAGACCAAACTTAAGAGTCATTGGAATACAGGAAGGTATAGAGGTCCAAACCAAAGCAATGAGCAATGTATTCAATGAAATAATACGAGAAAAATTCCCAGACTTGAAGAATCAGACTGACTCCCAAGTCCTAGAAGCCTACAGGACGCCGAATGTGCAAAATCATAAGAGATCCACACCTAGACACATTATAATGAAGATGCCCAACGTACACAATAAGGAGAGAATTTTAAATGCTACAAGAGAAAAAAAAAAAGCAGATTACATTTAGGGGTAAACCAATCAGGATAACAGCTGATCTTTCAACACAGACTCTGAAAGCTAGAAGATCCTGGATTAACATTTTTCAAACACTGAAAGAAAATGGATTCCAACCAAGAATTGTGTATCCAGTGAAATTAAGCATCAGGATGGAAGATAAAATCATAACCTTCTATGTTAAAAAAAAAGTTAAAATAAATTGTAGCTAGAAAACCATCTCTTCAAAACATCATCGGCAAAATATTACAGGAAGAGGAAATGGAAAATAACAATAAAAACCAACAGTGGGAGGTAGTACAGTAAAAGGGGGAAATAATCAATGTAGAAAACAATCCATGTTTAATAACATAAATAAACAAATAGGGCTGGAAGAACAACCATTATCTCAATAATAACCGTAAATGTTAATGGCTTAAACTCACCAATTAAGAGACACAGGCTAGTAGAATGGATCACAACACAAGACCCAATAATATGCTGCCTACAGGAGACGCATTTGATAGGAAAAGACATACATAGACTGAAGGTGAAAGGTTGGGAAAAATCATATCACTTATATGGACTTCGGAAACAAGCAGGAGTGTCCATACTCATATCAAATAAAATAGATTTCAAGCCAAAGTTAATCAAAAGGGATAAAGAGGGACACTACATACTGCTCAAAGGAACCATACACCAACAAGACATAACCATTATAAATATATATATGCCCCAAACAATGGTGCAGCTATGTCCATCAAACAAACTTTTCTCAAGATCAAGAGTCTAATAGACCACCATACAATAATCATGGGAGACTTCAACACACCTCTCTCACCACTGGACAGGTCTTCCAAACAAAAGTTGAAATAGAAAACTATAGAACTCAATAACACAATTAATAACCTAGACTTAATTGACATATATCGAATATACTCCTCAACATCAAGCAGTTACATTTTTCCTCAGCAGCACATGGATCCTTCTCAAAAATAGATCATATATTATGTCACAGGGCAATTCTTAGACAATATAAAGAAGTAGAGATAATACCATGCATCTTATCTGATCATAATCTAATATAAACTAAAAATCAATGATAAACGAAGGAAGGAAAAATCATGCATCACTTGGAGAATGAACAATAGGTTACTGAATGATCAATGGGTTATAGAAGACATCAAGGAGGAAATTAAAAAATTCTTAGAGATAAATGAAAACACAGGCACAACATATCAGAATCAATGGGACACACTGAAATCCGTTCTAAGAGGAAAATTCATTGCTTGGATTTCATTCCTTAAAAAAAGAAAAAAAAAACAAAACAAATAAATGATGTCATACTTCATCTCAGAATCCTAGAAAAAGAAGAGGAAAACAACAGCAAAATAAGTAGAAGGTAAGATTTAATTAAAATCAAAGCTGAAATTAATGAAATCGAAACAAAAGAAACAATTGAAAAAATTGAGAAAACTAAAAGTTGGTTCTTTGAAAAAATAAATAAAATCGACAGACCCTTAGCCATGCTAATGAAGAGAAGAAGAGAGAAAACTCAAATTACTAGCATACGGGATGAAAAGGGCAACATCACATGTTAAGGTATATAAACAAGTCAGGATGGCACCTGGTATTTTGCCAGAGAAATGTTAGGGTCTGTAAACAAGTCTGGATGGCGCCTGGAAAAATGCCATAGAGAGTGGTTTGTGAAGTAACAAAAGCAAGCCATTAAGTGTGGAGATTCCTTATTGGTTGACTGCTGGATCTATTTTATGCTAATTAGATAAGCTATATAAAATGTATAAATATCGCTCAGATGCTACAATAAACGGCTTCCATTCCTGCTGTATCAATCTACACAAGTTATTTGTCACCCCCTGGCAATCACAGCAGATATTTCTGAAATACAGAAGATAATCAGAAATTAATTTGATTCGTTATACTCCAATATAATAGAAGATAGTGAAAGCATCAAAAAATTTCTTAAGTCATATGATCTGTCCAGATTGAGTCAGGAGGATATAGACAACCTAAACAGACCAGTATCAATTGAGGAAATAGAAGAAACCATCCAAAGATTACCAACTAAGAAAAGACCAGGAGAGTATGGGTATACAGCAGAGTTTTACAAACCCTTTAAATATGAACTAATACCAATACTTTTCAAGCTATTTCAGGAAATTGAAAAAGAGGGAGATCTTCCAAATTCATTCTACCAGGCCAATATCACCCTGATTTCTACACCAGACATAAACACTTCAAACAAAGAAAACTACAGACCAATATCCCTAAGGAATCTAAATGCAAAAATCCCTAATTAAATTCTGGTGAATCAGATACAAAAACATATTAAAAAAATTGTGCACCATGATCAAGTAGGATTCATCCATGGAATGCAAGGCTTGTTCAATATACGAAAATCAATAAATGTTATTCACCACATCAATAGACTTAAAAATAAGAACCATATGATCATCTCGATAGATGCACAAAAAGCATTCGACAAAGTACAGCATCCCTTTATCTTCAAAACTCTAGAAAAACTAGGAATAACAGGATCATACCTCAATATTGTAAAAGCAATCTATGCTAATCCTCAAGCTAGCATCATTCTGAATCTAGAAAAATTGAAGGCATTCCCTCTAAAATCTGGAACAAGAAAGGGATGCCCTCTCTCACTACTTCTGTTCAATACAGTTCTCGAAACACTGGCCAGAGCAATTAGACAGACGGAAGAAATTAAAGGCATAAAAATAGGAAAAGAACAACTTAAATTATTACTATTGCAGATGACATGATTCTATACCTAGCAGACCCAAAAGGGTCTACAAAGAAACTAATAGAGCTAATAAATGAATGCAGCAAAGTGGCAGGATATAAAATCAACACGCATAAATCAAAGGCATTCCTCTATATCAGGGACAAATCCTCTGAAATGGAAATGAGAACAACCACTCCACTCACAATATCCTAAAAAAAAAAGATGGGAATCAACCTAACAAAAGAGGGGAAAGTCTCATACAATGAAAACTACACAACCCTAAAGAGAGAAATATAAGAAGATCTTAGAAGATGTAAAAATATACCCTGTTCATGGAAAGGCAGAACTAACATCATCAAAATGGTGATATTACCAAAATTTCTCTATAGGTTTAATGCAATGCCAATCAAATCCCAAAGGCATTTCTTGTAGAAATAAAGAAAGCAATCATGAAATACATATGGAAAAATAAAAGTTCCAGAATAGCAAAAACAATGCTAGGCAGGAAGTGTGAATCAGGCGGTATAGCTATACCAGACTTCAAACTATACTACAGAGCAATAGTAACAACAATAGCATGGTACTGGTACCAAAACAGGCTTGTGGACCAATGGTACTGAATAGAGGACACAGAAACCAATCCACAAAACTACAACTATCTTATATTTGATAAAGGGGCTAAAAGCATGCAATGGAGGAAGGATAGCATCTTCAACAAATGGTGTTGGGAAAACTGGAAATCCATATGTAACAAATTGAAACTGAATCCCTTTCTCTTGCCATGCACAAAAGTTAACTCAAAATGGATCAAGGAGCTTGATATCAAATCAGAGACACAGTGTCTGATAGAAGAAAAATTTGCTTACGATGTACATACTGTGGGGTCGGGCTCCAAATTCCACAATAGGACACCCATAGCACAAGAGTTAATAACTAGAATCAACAAATGGGACTTACTCAAACTAAAAAGTTTTTTCTCAGCAAAAGAAACAATAAGAGAGGTAAATAGGGAGCCTACATCCTGGGAAGAAATCTTTACTCCTCACACTTCAGATAGAGCCCTAATATCCAGAGTATACAAAAAACTCAAAAAATTAGACAATAAGATAACAAATAACCCAATCAACAAATGGGCTGAGGACCTCAACAGACACTTATCAGATGAGGACTTACAATCAATCAACAAGTACATGAAAAAATGCTCACCATCTCCAGCAGTCAGAGAAATGCAAATCGAAACCACCCTAAGATACCATCTCACTCCAGTAAGATTGGCAGCCATTATGAAGTCAAACAACAAGTTCTGGCAATGATGTGGGGAAACAGGTACACTTCTACATTGCTGGTGGGACTGCAAATTGGTGCAGCCAATTTGGAAAGCAGTATGAAAATTTCTTGGAAAGCTGGGAATGGAACCACCATTTGACCCAGCTATTCCCCTACTCAGTCTATTCACTAAAGACCTAAAAACAGCATGCTACAGGGACACTGCTACATCGATGTTCATAGCAGAACAATTCACAACAGCAAGACTGTGAAACCAACTTAGATAACCTTCAATGAAAGAATGGATAAAATACTGTGGCATTTATACACAATGGAGTATTACTCTGCATTGAAAAATAAAAAAAAATCATAGAATTTGGAGGGAAATGGATGGCATTAGAGCAGATTATGCTAAGTGAAGCTAACCAATCCTTAGAAAACAAATGCCTTATGTCATCTTTGATATAAGGAGAGTAACTAAGAACAGAGGAGAGACGAAGAGCATGACAAGATGATTAACATTAAAGCGGGATGAGAGGTGGAAAGGAAAGGGAGAGAGAAGGAAAATTGCATGGAATTGGAAGGAGACCCTCAGGGTTATACAAAATTACATACAAGAGAAAATGAGGGGAAAGAGAAAAATAATACAAGGGGGACAAATTTATTACAGTAGAGGGGGTAGAGAGAGAAGAGGGGAGGGGCGGGGAGGGGAGGGGGGATAGTAGAGGATAGGAAAGGCAGCAGAATTCAATAGACACTAGTATGGCAATATGTGAATCAATAGATGTGTAACTGATGTGATTCTGTAATCTGTACACGGGGTAAAAATGGGAGTTTATAGCGCACTTGAATCAAAGTGTGAAATACGTTATAACAACAACTATGTAATGTTTTGAACAACCATAAATAAAAATGAAATAAAACTAACTACGGTGAATAATGCATGCAATCCTAATATTTTTACAGTAACTGACCCAGTTTAACATCAATGCAAGTAGATTCCTATGGGACATGATGTGTACTTTGACCTTCATTTTTATTCAACACTGGTACATTACTATTTCATCAGTTTATGCACATCACAGGATATATATTTCATCCACAATTTAGGAAAGTTATAGGCATTTGTTTCACTTTCAATCAATTCCAGCTTCAGAACACATGGATTCCTCCATATTTCTTGACTGGTCTTTTCATGAGACTTCTTTCCAAACACATTATTTTCGATTTCCATAAACACTTTTGAAACAAAACTCACACACACTTCATGATAAACAATAACCCTAAGATTACCATTATATATGTAACTGGTTGGAGTGAATGATTGTATGTCAATATATGATTTCCTATATATTTTAAGATATCAATTCAATCCATTATTTAAAGAGAAAAAAGTTATATTATTTATTCACACTATGGTCTATTCATGCATTATCTCTATATTCATTGACACAGGGTACACCACTTGGTACCCACAATACTAATTTATGTGTCCTCAAATATTGCTCCCAGAAATGGTGGAAGAAATACACACATCATATGATCTACATATATATTTGATCACAATAATTTTCTGGGCACAAAATGCAAAGGTCACACTTATGATTGTACCAAATCCTAAATTGAAAGTGAACATGGCTTACTAAAAACATCCATGTCCAGGTTGCCTAATGCTTTCAAATGTCATTCTTATTGGTGACTACATATTTGTTTCTTCCTAAGATTATGTATTCAATCTCAACCCTGTTGAAAATGTCTAATCCTATCACTCACTATATAATTGCCTCATTTCGTAATGTCTCTATTGATATTTTCCTTCCTACATATTTTCCCCAGTTAATCATTGTGACTGACTCTTCACATCTGCTGACATTTATATTCACTCTATAACCGAAACCCTAATGCTACAGAACTTTTTGTCCAATTTTTATACTCACTCTTTTTTTATAAACCTACTGACTATCTTCCTAATCCCACCGACTATCTCAATTTGAGTGGATGTTCTCTTCTAAAATCAAACATCCAAGGTATAAGGTCCTATGCCATTGATTATCAATTTATCTGAGACATCTGTGTAGAACGTAATTAAAAGCTAAGTATCCCAATCAAGGGCCTAATGCCCTTCTGGGCTTCAAATCTTACCAACATTTCTGTTTTCATACTTATATTTCACCTCTATAATCTTATAAATATCACAGGTTCCCAATACTATTAATCATCCTGCAGAAGGATTCGTAATCCAAATCAAACATGTTAATAACCCTAACCATACACTCTTCCCTCAACCTAACTTTACAGAAGAGCAGGGACAGAGTTCGTCTTACAATACAGGAATGTAGGGGATCTGCCTCCTGCTGAGAACCTCAAAGGTCCATGCAGGTTTGATCCCTGGAGAAGATTAGGCAGCTATGAAGGACCTGAGAGAGAAAAAGTTATCTTCCATCTCAAACAACCTTTCCAAGATGAAGGGTTTTGTCTGAATAAGCCTCTCTCTTCTTAATGTAGAGAAGATGGACCATACCAGGCATATGTGGAGAGCTGTTCCTGGGTGCCTATGGTTGATATACCATTCTAACTTTTGAAAGTATCACAGGAAGTAAGGGCTGCCTCCATCTCATAGTACTATTGGAAGCAACTGTTAGGACAAAGTGGTTGCCAAGGCAGTGACCTCATTAAATTCCTGAAGAGATTAATCTCACCTCACTTCCTTGGTGATGAAACTCTCTGAACTTGGGATCCGGGAAGCCAGGCACGCAGAGCCAGTCCCATTCCCAGTCCCAGTGGTCTCACTTGTTTGGATTTAAAAAGGACAGAGTCAGTCTTTCTGAGTACCTACTGATGTGAGGATGGACAAATGTCAGGAAAGCTCTGAAGAGAGGCCTTTCCTGAGAAAGCAGGTAGTGGCTCACAGCTGGCTAGTGACAACTTCACAGATTGGGCCAATGAGACCATATCTGACACAGGACAGGCGATTTCATCAGAACATAGTATGGCCCACCAGTCAGAGGACACTCCTGATAGTCACAGACCTACTTGGGGGAAGGAGCTGCCTTTGTGTGTGTGGGTGTAGGTTTGAGGTTTTGTCTCATGTTCTGAGAATAGGTAGGAAAGGCAGTTTATTTGTTTTGGAGTGAACTGTTTCTGGTAAGTCGTTTGACAAGGCCAGTGTCTCTATGTCTCTGTATCCCACTGTGTCCGGGGTTTTAGACATTAGAAAAGAGAATGAATCATTGTATGTGTCCTGACTAGTAGAAAGCTTCCCAAGATTCATCTTGCCCAACTTATGAATGGACTGTGGCTTGACTTATGCGTGGGCAACTCCTACAATCTTGCTAAGTTCCTGTTTTCTTCCTGAATCCTGGCCAATTTCCCAGAATAGGCTCATTTTTTTGTGTCCAAAATATGTACCACCTCCAAGCTCTGAGACTTGGCCATGTACTGGATAGCTGAAGGGAATGGGAGCATCTCAGAAAACTCAGATATGAGTGTGACCAGAAAATTCTAATGGAGAAACCCTGCTTTGGGCCTTTTGCTTACCAATTGTTCTGTTGCCCTGAATGTCCGGAACATCTTTGCCTCAGGCCACACCTTTGTAGAGCCAAAAGAAATAGTTTTCAAACAGAAATGAAAGGGCATCACCTCTGGCTCTTTGCTTAATTGCTTTGGAAAGGGATGTGTCTGAATCAGCTTTTTGGCCCTGTGTGAGGCTGCGGCTTAGATTTTTATCACCTGATGGATCTAAAGAAAGATCCCATGTGTGCATCCAAAACCAAAATGGACAAAAGAGCATTCATTTTGGATGAAGTCTCTCACATTCCTCTGTAAGGTTCCTGACCTTCATCAAGTGAGAATAGTGATCATTTGGTTCAAATGTGTTCCTCAAAACCCTGCAGAGGATAGCCCATAAGTGCTTGATTTTTCTCATGACTCCAAATCACATAAAGACTCTAAGCCCCACAGTCAGTAGGCTTCAAATTGGAGAAGCAGTGCCATCTTAATGGCCGGCCAATTTGATCACTCTTGGTTCACTGGAAGGATGTCCAGGCCATCCTGATTTTAGGCAAATGAGGGGCAAGGGTGGTTATTTTGGACACTGTCTTGGGCCGCACCCCTCATGGAAACCTCCAGCCAGAGTTTATGATGAGTGTGTATTTAGAAAAGATGAGTGACATGTGGGAGTGTTTTGGATTTAATTGTGGATATTTGTGTGGCAGTTGGAAGACATAACTGGGTCTACCTGGGCTTGAACTTTGGTGTGATTCCCCTTAGAGACTGAGTTCAGAATCTGACCTCAGAAAAGTATTGCCATGTATTGTGTTGGGATTAAAGAGGCCATTTATGAGAGTCACCCTTGGAAACTGAGAACTAGCGCCAGAGTGGCTTTGCACAGAGAACTGGGAATCTCAGCCAAGGTATCACATGATTTCATTCGAAAGACTTGGCAGCCATATTTGAGAGTCAAAACACACATGGACCTCACATTGTAGACCTCAATGGGCCTGGCTAAATGTGACCTTTTGTCCACTCTTTGAGAAGCCTTTCCTGTGAGGGTTCTCCAGAGCTTTCATTGAAATAATCTTCCTCTCCATTTAATGGTTCCTGAATAAATTGAAACCCACAGTGCCTCCAACTTCATCCTTGAAAAATTTCTAGATAAATACCGTGAATTTTTTGAAATTCCCACGACTAGGTTGCACTAGAGAACCTTTGGATGTCCTGCTGCTGATCATGGATGTACCTGACAGTGCCTTGTTTGACTGGGTTTTATGAAAATGGTGTAGAACAGAGGTCCCAGTAAGTTGCAGCCTCCTGAGAAGTGGGCCTAGAGTTGTGGTGGGCAGGAGTGTGATAAAACTTCTGTGTTGGAGCAATTTGGATCTTCCATTGGCTTACAAATGGCTTGTGGCTTACATGGTGCAGCCAGCAGACCCTTATAAGTAAAGGCATCTTGTTATATGGAGAGGATTCAGGGCAATGTTCAGAATCAGGTTGCTATGGACAAGGATGCAATGGGGCAAGCTTTGAGGGATAGAAGATTGGTTGGTGCATTTTTCTGCTGTCCCTGACCCACCACACGTGATAGAACTCCCTCCTGCACTGTGTCCCAGTTGAACTCCTTCTATTTTATGAAGCAAATACCAAACTACCAGTGCAGCAGGAAAAACCCCACAAAAAGTGTAGGAGGGCCAAATGGCTTCACAGTTCAACGGGGAGACACTTAGACCCCAGAGGCCACAGTTTACTTAAAAAGAAAAATATCAGCAGTGCTGCCTCATGTTCATTGAAATATCAGAAACAATGTCTTCCAGGTCTCATAGATGCAGACCCAGCTTTGATGGTCTCACTACAAAGAAAGCCAAATCTCCTGAAAACAACATATATTTCAAGTGCCCTATCTCAGAGGCAGTTTCTCAAAAAGCTTTTAGGCCAGCAGAGCTCCATGTTTGTGGAGTGTTTACCCTATCCCTTGCTTTTGGAAACTCCTCTATAACCTCCAAGGTTGTGAACTCCTGAGCATTTTCCATTCCAGATATGTGTTCACTGATTTTCTAACTCTTCTCCTCTAATTTTGTCTTACTTGGGGTGAAGGTAATGTCAAGGCATTGTTCTGGATGAGAGTGGGAGGATATTTGTGCAGCATATATATGCATACAAATTGGATTCATTTTCCAATTTTCATTTTGAAATATTGAATCCCTGACACTAACCCATACCTACTAGACTCAGACAACTCATCCTAATATGATAGAGAAAAATAAGCCAAACCTATAGAAATACAAGCAGTTCATTGGAGGCATGTTGTATAGTTGGACTTGAGTTTTGCATTATATAAGGTAAAAGTTATAAATCTAGTCAATTTTTAATCGAAGAAGTTCTCCCTGAGTTTTTAAACTTAAAAAATACGAGAATTCTTGTTTCCCTTTCTCTTTAGCCTATTCACACTTGTATATTTATATGCACATATAGAATCCTACCAGGTATCACACGTACATTTTTGAGGTGGCTGACTTGGCATATACAAACTGTGAGAAGAGTTCACTCCTCCTAAACGCTGTTGGAACTGAAAATTCAACCTATAGGGGAGCTTCCTAGTAGAAGAACATTATGCATAAATTCATGTTCAGTAAAATAAATATTTTTGCATCTGTGGATGATATATATTTACTGATGAATTTCGATTCGCATATATATTGCTACTATTAAATGTATGTGAGTGTTTTTTTTTTGTGTGTGTGTATAATATATCTGTACACTCTGCAGATGTTTCAAAATATAAAATATATGTGTCTAATGTAAACCCTCTAAATTCATTCATGTTCATGTATGTGGATTTATAATCAACTTTTCACAAGATTATAATCAGAAATATTCATCCACCTGAAATACATAATTGTTTCCTAGTACTGAAAACTAACTTCAGTGAATGGGGCATACAAATCCTCATTATTCTACAGAAACTGACCCAGTCTAACATCAATGCAAGTAGACTCCTATGGGACATGATATATAATTTGACGTTCATATGTATTCAACAATGGTACATTATTGTTTCTTCAGTTTTTGCACATCATAGGATATACATTTCACCCACAAGTTCACAAATTAATAGGCATTTGTTTCAACTTTAATCACTTCTTGCTTCAGAACACAAGTATTGTCAGGGTTTCTTGACAGGTCTTTTCATGAGACTTCTTTCCAAACACATTATTTTAGATTTCCATAATCACTTTTGGAGCAAAACTCACACACTCTTCATGGTAAACCAAAACACTAATATTTCCATGAGATATATAACTGGTTGGAATGAATGATTGTGTATCAATATATGATTTCCTTTAATTTTTCAGATATCAATTCAATTCATTATTTAAAGTTCAAAAAAGTTGTATTATTTAGTCACAGTATGTTCTATTCATGCTTTATCTCTATGTTCATAGACACAGGGTACACCTCTTTGTACCCCCAATTCTAATTTTAAATATTCAATATATTGCTCCCAGAAATGGTGAAAGAAATACTCATGTCACCTCATTATCACAGTAATATTCTGGACAAAAAATGGAAAGGTCACTCTTATGATTGTACCAAAGCCTAAATGGAAAGTGAACATAGATTACTAAAAACATCCATGTCCAGGTTGCCTAATGCTATCAATTGTCAATCCTGTTGGTGACTACATATTTGTTTCCATCTAATTTATATATTCAAACTCAACCCTGTTGAAAATGACTAATTCTATCACTCACTTTATACTTTGCCTGATTTTGTAATGATTCTATTGATATCTGCTTTTCTACATATTTTCCCCAGTTCACCATAGTGACTGACTCTTCATATGTACTGACATCTACATTCACTCCATAACCGAAACCCTACTGGTAAAGAACATTTGTTCCAAATCCTATACTCACTCTTCTTCCTAAAGCTATCGACTATCTTCCTAATCCTAACGATTATCACTTTTTGCCTGGATGTTCTCTTCTAAATTCAATCATCATAGGTACAAGGTCCTACTCCCTTGTATATCGAATTATCTGAGACATCTTTGCAGAACATAATTCAAAGCTAAGTATCCCAATCAAGGGGAAAACCCTTCTGGGCTTCAAATCATACCTAGATTTTTGTTTTCATACTTTTATTTCACATCTATATTCTTGTAAATATCACAGGTTCCCAATACCATTATTCATCACACAGAATGATTCATAAGCCAAATCAAACCTGTTATTAACCCTAAGCGCAAACTGTTCCCTCAATCTCATTTTACAGAAAAGCAGGGACAGAGTGGTTCTTACAATACAGGAAATTATGGAATCTTCCACCTGCTGAGAACCTCAAAGGTCCATGCAGAAATGATACCTGGAGAAGTTGTAGGCAGGTATGAAGGACCTGAGTGAGCAAAAGTCATCTTCCATGGCAAATAACCTGGTCAGGATGAAGGGATGTGTCTGAATCAGCCTCTCTCTTTTTATTGTAGAGAAGATGGACCAAACCAGGCCTGTGTGGAGAGCTGTTCCTGGGTGCCTATGGTTGATATACCATTCTACCTTGTGAAAGTGTCACAGGAAGTAGGGGAAGCCTCCATCTCATGGGACCCTTGGAAGCAACAGTTAGGACAAAGTGGTTGCCAAGGCAGTGACCTCATTCAGTTCCAAAGAATGTGACATACCTCATTTCCTTGGTGATGGAACTCTCTGAAATTTGTATCCAAGAAGCCAGGCACCCAGAGGCAGTCCCAGTCCCAGTCCCAGTGGGCTCACTTGTTTGGATTTACCAAGGACAGAGTCAGTTTTCTTGGTACCTACTGATGTGAGGATGGCCTAATACCAGGAGAACTCTAAAGAGGGACCTTTCCTGAGAAAGCAGGTAGTGGCTAACCACTTTTTCCTGACAACTACAAAGAGTTGAACAAGGAAACAAGATCTGAGAGAAGACAGGCCATTTCGGGGGAACATAGTATGGCCCGCAGTCAGAGGAAACTCCGGATAGTCACAGACCTACTTGGGGTAAGGAGGTGGCTTTGTGGGAGTGGGTGTGGGTTTGTTGTTTTGTCTCATGTTCTGAGAATAGGTAGGAAAGGCGGTTTGTTTGGTTTGTAGTGGACAGTTTCTAGTAAGTTGTTTGACAAGGCGAGTGTTTCTGTTTCGGTGTATCCCAATGTGTCCGTTGTTGTAGACATTAAAAAGAGAATGCATTAATTGATGTGTCCTGTCTAGTATAAGTCTTCCCATAATTCATCCTGCCCAATATATGAATGGACTGCAGCTTGTCTTATCGATGTGCAACACCTACTATCTTTCTAAGATGCTGTTTTCTTCCTGAATTCTGGCCACTCTCCAGAATAGGCTCATGGTTTTGTGTCCAAAATATGTACCACCTCCAAGCTCTGTGACATGTCCATGTAATGGATAGCTGAAGAGAATGGCGAGCATTTCAGAAAACTCAGATATCAGTGTGACCAGGAAAGTCTCAGTGCAGAAACCCTGCTTTGGGCAATTTGCTTACTAATTGTTGTGTTGCACTGAATGTCAGGAAGGTCTTTGCCTCAGGCCACCCCTTTGTGAAACCTGAAGAAAACAGTTTTCAAATACAAATGAATGGGCATCACCTGTGGCTTCTGGCTTCATTGCTTTGAGAATGGATGTGTCTGAATCAGCCTCTTGGCCATGTGTTTGGCTGTGACTTAGATTCTCAGCACCTGATGAATCTAAAGAATGATCCCAAGCGTGCATCCAAAACCATAAGGGCAAAAAATCATTCATTGTGGATGAAGTCTCTTGCCTTCCTCTGTTAGGTTCCTGAACTCCATCTAGTGAGAATAGGGATTCTTTGAGTCAAATGAGTTCTTCAAATCTCTGCAGAGGTGTTTGGGTTTTCGAATAACTTTAAATCACATAAAGAATCTATTCCTGAAATCAGTAGGCCTCAAATTGGAGAAACACAGAAGAATTAACGGCAGGCTTATTTGATCATTGCTGGTTCACAGAAACGGTGTCCAGGCCACCCTGACTTTAGGCAAATTAGGGGAAAACGAGCTGATTTTGGACACTGTCTATGGCTGCGCCCCTCATGGAAACCTCCAGCCAGAGGTTAAGATGAGTTACTATATGGAATAAGATGAGGGCCATGTGGGAGTGTTTCGGTTTTAATTTTGGTCATTTGTGTGGCATTGGAAAAAATGACTGGGTCCACGTGGGCTTGAACTCTGGTGTGATTCCCCTTAGAGACTGGGTTTTAGAACTGAACTCAGAGAAGCATTGCCATGAATTTTGTTAGAATTTCAAGAGGCCACGCATGAAAGTCGCTCTTGGAAATTGAGACCTAGGCCCCAGGTGGATTTCCAAAGAGGCCTGGGAATCTCAGCAAGGATATCACATGATTTTATTCTTAAAGACATGGCAGCCATAGTTGAGAGTCAAAACACACATGGACCTCACATTGTAGACCTCAATGGGCCTGGCCTAATGTGACCTTTTGACCACTCTTTGGAAAGCCTTGCCTGTGAGAGTTCTCCAGAGATTTCATTGAAATGAGCTTCCTCACCATTTAATGTTTGCTGAATGAATTGAAACCCACAGTGCCTCCAACTTCATGCTTGAAAAATGGCTAGATAAATACCATGAAACTTTTGAAATTTCTATGACCAGGTGGCACTGGAGAAACATTGGATGACCTGTTGCTGATCATGAGTATACCAGACAGTGCCTTGATTTACGGAGTTTCATGAAAATGGTGTAGAATAGGATGGCAGTAAGTTGGAGCCTGTTGAGTAGTGGGTCTAGAGCAGTGGTGGGGAGGTGTTTGATAAAACATCCGTGGTAGGGCCATGTGGATCTACCATTGGATTCCAAATGGCTTGTAACTGACGTGGTACAGCCAGCAGACCCTTATATGTAAAACCATCTTGTTATATGCAGAGTTTTCAGAGGAAAATTAAGAATCAGGTTGATATGGACAAGGGGGAAATGGGGCAAGCTGTGAGAGATCGAAGCTTATTTGGTGCATTCTCTAGCAGACCCTGACCCACCACACGTGACAGAACTCCCTCCAGCACTCTGTCCCAGATTAGCTCCTAGTATTTCGTGAAACAAATACCAAACTCACAGTGCAGCAGCAAAAAAACCACAAAAAGTGGAGGAGGACCAAATGGCTTTACAGTCCACACGGGGAAAAACTTAGTCCCCAGTGGCCTCAGTTTACCTACAAAGAGTGGATTCAGCACTGCTTCATCTTGTTCATTGGAAAATAAGAAACCATGTCCTCCAGGTCACATAGATGCAGACCCAGCTTTGATGGTCTCCCTACAAAGGAAGACAAATCTCCTGAAAACAACATATATTTCAAGGGCGGAAGCTCAGAGGCAGTTTCTCAAAAAGTTTTTAGGCCAGCAGAGCTCCATATTTGTGGAGTGTTTACCCTGTCTCTTAGTTTCGCAAACTCCTCTACCACCTCCAAGGTTGTGAACTCCTGAGCATTTTACATTCCAGATATGTATTCACTGATTTTGTAACTCTTTTCCTCTAATTGTGTCTTACTTGGGGTGAAGGTAATGTCAAGGCATTCTTCTGGATGAGAGCGGGAGGATATTTGTGCAGCATATATTTACATACACATTGGATTCATTTTCCAATTTTCCATTCGAAATGCTGAATTCCTGACACTAAGCCATACCTAGTAGACTCAGACTATTCATCCTAATATAATGGGGAAAATTAACCCAACACAATAGAAATACAAGCACTTCAGAGGAGACATGTTGTATAGTTGGACTTGACATTTGCATTATATAAGGTAGGAGTTATAAATGTATTCAAATTTTAATGGACATATTCTCCATGTGTTTTTAAACTTAACAAATATGTGAATTCTTGTTTCCCTTTTCTTTAGCCTATTCACACATGTATATATATATATGCATATATAGAATCCTAGCAGGTATCACTCGTACATTTTGTGAGGTGGCTTTCTTAGCAGATACAAATTGTGAGAAGAGTTCACTCCTCCTAAATGCTGTTGGAAATAAAAATTCAACCTATAGGAGACCGTCCTAGTCGAACAACGTTATACATAAAGTCATATTCAGTAAAATAAATATTTTTGCATTTCTGGATGACATGTTTTTACTGATGAATTTCGATTGGCATTTATATTGGTACTTTTTAATGTCTGTGAGTGTTGTGTGTGTGTGTGTGTGTGTGTGTGTGTGTGTGTATAGATATAGATATAGATATAGATATACTCTCCAAATTTTTCAAAATATGAAATATATGTGTCTAATATACACTCTCTAAATTCATTCTTGTTCATGTATGTGGATTTATAATCAACTTTTCACAAGATTATAATCAGTAATATTCATGCACCTGAAATACATATTTGTTTCCTAGTACTGAAAACTAACTTCAGTGAATGGTGCATACATATCCTAATTATTCTACAGTAACTGACCCAGTCTAACATCAATGCAAGTAGACTCCTATGGGACATGATATGTAATTTGTCATTCATTTGTATTCGACACTGGTACATTATTGTTTCTTCAGTTTTTGCACATCATAGGATATACATTTCACCCACAAGTTCACAAATTAATAGGCATTTGTTTCAACTTTAATCACTTCTTGCTTCAGAACACATGTATTGTCAGGGTTTCTTGACTGGTCTTTTCATGAGACTTCTTACCAAACACATTATTTTGAATTTCCATAATCATTTTGAAGCAAAACTCACAAACTCTTCATGATAAAAGAAAACACTAATATTTCCATTAGATAAATAACTGGTTGGAATTAATGATTGTATATCAATATACGATTTCCTTTAATTTTTCAGATATCAGTTCAATGCATTATTTAAAGTTCAAAAAAGTTATATTATTTATTCACAGTATGGTCTATTCATGCTTTTTCTCTATGTTCATACAAACAGGGTACACCTCTTTGTACAACCAATTCTAATTTTACATCTTCAATATATTGCTCCCAGAAATGGTGAAAGAAATACACATGTCACCTCATTATCACAGTAATATTCTGGACAAAAAATGGAAAGGTCACACTTATGATTGTACCAAAGCCTAAATTGAAAGTGAACATGGATTTCTAAAAACATCCATGTCCAGGTTGCCTAATGCTGTCAATTGTGAATCCTATTGGTGACTACATATTTGTTTTTTCCTAATTTATATATTCAAACTCAACCCTGTTGAAAATGTCTAATTCTATCACTCACTTTATACTTTGCCTCATTTCGTAATGTTTCTATTGATATCGGCTTTTCTACATATTTTCCCCAGTTCAACATACTGACTGACTCTTCATATGTGTTGACATTTACATTCACTCTATAACCGAAAGTCTATTACTAAAGAACTTTTGGTCCAAATCCTATACTCACTCTTCTTCCTAAACCTACCGACTATCTTCCTAATCCTACTGAATATCCCTTTTTGACTGGATGTTCTCTTCTAAATTCAATCATCCAATTTACAAGGTCCTATGCCATTGTATATCGAATTATCTGAGACAACTTTGCAGAACATAATTCAAAGCTAAGTATCCCAATCAAGGGCAACACTATTCTGGGCTTCAAATCATACCTTGATTTCTGTTTTCATACTTATATTTCAACTCTATATTCTTGCAAATATTGCATGTTTCCAATACCATTATTCATCGCACAGAATCATTCCTAACCCAAATGAAACCTGTTTTTAACCCCAAGTATACACTGTTCCCTCAATCAATTTACAGAAGAGCAGGGACAGAGTGGTTCTTACAATACAGGAAAGTTGGGGGCCTTCCACCTGATGAGAACCTCAAATGTCCATGCACAAATGATACCTGGAGAAGTTGTAAGCAGGTATGAAGCACCAGAGAGAGCAAAAGTCCTCTTCCATAGAAAAGAACCTGGTCAGGATGAAGGGATGTGTCTGAATCTGCCTCTCTCTTCTTATTTTAGAGATGATGGACCAAACCAGGCATGAGTGGAGAGCTGTTCCCGGGTGCCAATGGTTGATATACATTCTACCTTATGAAAGTGTCACAGGAAGTAGGGGCAACCTCCATCTTATGTTACCCTTGGAAGCAACTGTTTGGA